>NC_041381.1:91593421-91638659 GCF_002162155.2 Triticum dicoccoides
CCAATCTCCTAACTTACTAAACATAGTCCCACCAGCACCCACCACACAGCCATCACCACCGCCTACCCCGTCGGCGCGCTGCCACCACCGCCTACCCCACCGGCCCGCTGCCACCACCGCCTACCCCGTCGGCGCGCCACCACCACCACCAACCCCGCTGCATGCAACCACCTCCAACCTCGGCACCACCAGCTGCCCCACGTTTGGATCTCGGCGAGAGCGCCAGCATCGATCAGGCGCCTCCCGAATGCAGGCCTCGCCCTCCCACCGCTACCCCCAAATCCCGGCGAGCCCCCATCCCTGGCCTAGTAAATCTCTCGTGATGGGGCTTGATTAGAATGCTCCGACGACCGCCGCATCCATCTCGACCGACAGGCCGCCTGATCCGTCGTCACTGTCGACCACATGCGTTGCCGCACCACTTCCTGTCACCTTGTGTGGCATCTAGGTGACACGCTATTCCCCCGCCCCCCGCCTTCTCATGAATCCAGCAGAAACTCATGGTAGTTAACTCAATGCAGACATGCAGTTGGTTCCAACAATGTTTGGGTTGGGATCGAGCAGTTTGCTATTGGTGCGACTGTAGTTAGTTCGCCCCGAAAGAAACAGAAAAATAGTGGAGTTTGGTTTTGGTCTTGGAGTTTACTAGCTTCTGTAGTCATCTGTACTAACAGAAAGGAGTTAGCATTTGGAAATTGATGGTCCAGTTAGCTTTAGAAAAAGCCAGGAACTTTTATTTGAATTTCTTCGGTCCACTTTTTGTGTGTGGTCAGTTAACCTTCAAAATTATGCGCTGAGATGGAGTAATTTTTTGTTTCTTCCTATCCTCCAATGCAGACCACTACAGCTGGCAATTTTTTGAGGGTTCTCCGCAGTTAGCAGTTAGCTTAAACTGAACAAATATTTAATTGAGCCGACCAATGCAGTTAGCTTAAACTGAAGAAAAAATAGTCTGTTACTTGTCTATTTGGATATCTGTATAGCCATTGAAGTGTGTCGACGGCGATGATGTGTGGCAGCAAGGGGCAACCCGAGTCCAGGCTCTGTGCATCCTCTTCCCGTGTTGTTTGATCTCATTTTCACTGCCGAGGATGTGTTTGCTTCTACTGTTAGACGTCGAACAGTTGCTGACTGGCATGACCATCTCCGACCGAGACAGCACAAACTTCTGCAGATAACCCCGTTGTACTATGACTGTTCTGCAATTAAAAAAGTGATGTCTGCTACTGCTGCTTTGTTTATGTGCGAACATGAGATAGCTTTCTTTTGACTCGACAATTTCTAATTCACAGCAGTTAGCTTTGCGATTTGTAACGGTTAACTTGGCAATTAGGAATAGTTCACTAAGAAAAAAGACACAAAATAAAATTTAAGTTTGTTATGAAAAAATTATGGAAGTTAAGTTACAAAATTACAGTAGTTAACTTCATTTACAACAATTAAAAACCCCTTGTTAAAAACCCAGGAAAAAAATGTAGCATATTCCCCGGCGAGAAAGGAACGAAACCAAAAATGTAGTATATTTAGTGCTGATAGTTCACTTGTTGTTAACTGTCACAATACTTGGCTGTTAGTTATTTCAGGCCCATGCAATTAGCTTACAGAGGAAAATATGAAATAAAAGAGAAAAATTAGTATCTTTAGTTGGGCAGTTAACTTGTTCTTAAGTGCTGTAGTCCTAACAGTTAGCTATTTCGGGGCCGTGGTTAGCATGACCCAGGCAAAAAAATATAAAAGAAAAAAATTATTAGGTTCAGTCTGACGGTTAGCTATTTCAATACCGGCAGTTAGCTTGATCCAGGAAAAACCAGGAAAAAACAAAAAATAAAGTGTCTTAAGTCACGGCAGTTAGCTTTGTCGTCATACGTCAATTAGCTATTCTGGTCGGGCAGTTAGCCTGTTATAGCAGTTAACTAGGTGTAATTAACTTTCGCAATCTGTGGAGTTAACTTCTCAAAATTGCGGCAGTTAATGTGACCCGTGCAAGAAAAGAATGATTTTTTTGTATATTCGGTCCGGCAGTTACCTTAGTGTACTGTCGCAATCCCGACAGTTAGCTATTCCAATCCCGGTGGTTAGCTCGACCCAAAAAAACAATGAAAAAACCTAGGTCCGACAGTTAACTTGGTGTGCAATCCCGACAGTTAACTATTTCAGTCCTCGCGTTTAGCTCGACCCGGAAAAAAAGAATGATTTTTTAATATTTTTGGTTCGGCAGTTAACTAGGTATTAACTGTCCCGATCTTCGGCAGTTAGCTATTTCAGTCCTAGCAGTTAACTTGAACCGGGAAGAAAAGAATAAAGGAAAAAAAATTAGTTTATTCGGTACCGCAGTTAGCTTGCTCAGTATCGGGCAGTTAGGTATTCTACTCGAGCAGTTAGCGTGTACTGTAGCAGTTCGGGAAAAAATGTCGAAAAATGATGTTAGCTTTTAGAAAACTGCTCTTAAACCGTAGAAAATCTGAGAATGTGTTATATATGCCAAAGTTCGGGATAATCGTAGCTTTCTAACGGTATATCATATGCATCGTTTTGATAAAAAATTTAAAAATTCGTTTCACAAAAACACTGAAAACTTGTTTGATCGATTTTCAGTTTTTTTAATTTTGTTTAAAAATCGAATCGATTTTGGGAAAACGGTCAACATGAATTTTTTGCTCCTTTTCAATAGCTATCCAACGGAATATCATATGCATCATTCCGATGAACGGTTCAATAATTTCAACTAAAAACAATGCAAAATAACGATGTCAGAAAAAGTCCGCCCGACAGTTAACTAGTATAGGTCGCACAGTTAGCTGTCTGTTCTCGGGCAATTAGGAAGGGTTCCTGAATAGCTTATTCAGGAATGGGTTGCAGAATAGCTGGGATATATAGGGTGGGTCTATTATGATAACACCCTTAAGAGTCCTATTCTGATAACACCGGTCTTATTCTAGTAACACCCAACGGAGACGAGGAGCACGCAGATGAAAAACAAATCCCCCGCGAGCCCCCGATGCCACCCTCCCGCGGTCAAATCCCACGTCCACCCCCAACCACCCACCCCTTCCCCTGCCCCATCACCTCTGGCCATCCCGGCCGACATGGATCTCGCCCACGTCCCATGCCCCCTACCTCCCTACCCACCGGTTACCTCCTGCGCCACCACCTCCCTCCTCCTCCTGCGCCACCAGCCCACCAGCTACCCCTCATCCCGACCCCCACTTCAGATCCGAGCGGCCGCTCTACCTCAGATCCGGCCGGTGCGGGCTCCAACGAGGCACCAACAGTGGATCTGGCCGACGCCGCCACCGGTCTCCACAGGACTCCTGTGAGAGCCGTACCAGAATGCTTCCCCATGCCTGCCAGCCTCCCCCACCAACCGCATCAATATGTGCGGCGGCGGACTGCACTTCCATGGCCGCCGATGAGAAGGGCCTCCACCAGCGTGGTGCCGAACCGGCAGATCTCAGGCCTTCCCTCTCTGCCCCCGACGAGCTGCCCTCCTTCCCTTGGAGTCCATGCGTCCTCGGCCTTGCAATGCGCCCGGCGCACCCGTGTAGTTGGTGCCCCCGTGCAATTCCCTGACGCGGACCGCCCCACCTCCTTAACCAAGCATCGCCCGCCCGCTCCCTCCTCTGGCTAGATCGATGCCGCAGGCCACCGGACTACAAGGATCCGGCCAGATGCACCAGACTCCACGGATCAAGTGTCGCCTGCATCCGGGCGCTCGGCGGCCTCCCCCAACAATGGCGGTCGCCCCTACGCCATCAACGGGATCCATCCCCCTTCTCGCACACCATCGAGAAAAGCCTGATGCAGCCGCGCTGCCGCTATTTTCTGTCGCCGATCTGGTTGCTTCTCTCCCACCAGCGATTTGGGACTCGTCGCCTGTGAAGTTTGCTGGTTCCCCCATGCAGTTCGTTTTTGCCTCTCCGGTGCGGTGGTCTCAAGCGGCCAGCCCCTGCCACGCCGGTGCCACCTCGGCATGTGGGAGGAGCACGAGAGATGAGCAATTAGGTAGCTCTTCCCGTGCAGTTCGGCTGGGATTCAAAAGCTCTTGGCCTCCCATTGTGCAGTACACCTAGTGTGCCATTGCAGTGCTCTTATACACTTCACTAATTTTGTGATTTCTGAAGAGATAATTTTTTTTGCAAATGAAGTCCGCTATGGTTTTCTATTGAGGTTCATTTTACTCATTTTTGTAGGAAAAAAGATGAAGTTATGCAGTTCTATTGGATGCCCCATAACTCAATTTCGTTGCTGTTGAAAACTGCACTTCATTAGCTCATTGTAAAAACTGCAGTTTACTACCGCGATGGTGTGGTTTGTCTTCACGGAGGCTGCAGTTTTGTCTTGGTGCAACTAGCCCACAGAATTTTGTGCAGATCGGCTGGTGGATATGCAGATTCTGTATGTGTGTGTAGCTATGTATATCAATCAGATAGATGTGTATCTTTCGAAGCTCACTTTGTTCTCTGACGCGGCTCGCTATGAAACTCCTTTGTTGTCCACTTGGTAAACATAAAAAAAAACATCTCAAAAGAAGCTCTCTTCTATAATAGATGTAGTTTAAAAAAGGTTAGAAAAACGACAAAAATGTCATGTAGTTTGCTTTGATTTGTGTCGCCATTCACTTTTCCCTCATGTGAAGGACACTCATTCCATGTGGTGTCGTGTATCCAAAAACAGTAAAAATTATGTCGACACTTGCAGTGCACTTCGTCGCCGTGTGAAGTTCCCTGTGTTGCCATTGTAGTGCGGTTGCCCGTCTTTTTAGAAGTAAAATGTGAGTGTGGTTGTGTAAAAATCATGCAGTCCGCTTACATGTTTGATGAAGTGCAGTTTTTAGTCTGTAGAAGTGCGTTTTTCTATCTGATGAAGTTCACGCGTCGATTTTGGTGTCGAGAAAAACAGAGTGTCCGCATTCTGGTAAATTCAAAATTGCTCTTAAACCATAAGGAATTTGAGATCGTGTTCTACATGAAAAAGTTGCGCCTCATCAAAATCTTTCCAACACCGTATGATTTGAATCATTCCGATCAGCAGTTTGTATAAATTTCATGAAAAAGGCCGCTGCCTATGGTCGTCAGCCGCACAATTTTTAAAATTAACTAAAAACTGTAAGGAATCTTAAAAATATTTCAACATATGGAAGTTGCGCCTTGTCCGTAGATTTCCAACGGCGTATCATACGCCTTGTTTCGGCAAACGTTTCAAAAACTGAAGCGAAAGCAGTACCGAAAATTGCAAAAAATTCAAAAAAACACAAATCCATGATTTACTAAATTTAAAACTGCTCTTAAACCGTAACGAATTAGAGAAAATAATAGGTATGAAAAAGATGCGTCTCGACGATATGTTTCCAACTGTGTATCATTTGCTTCATTCCGACGAGCGGTTTAGAAAAAACACGAAAAAACGCTCACTACCACTCATCGTGCGCCGCACCGTTTTTCAAAACTGCTCTTAAACCGTGAGGAATCTCGAAAAGTGTACAACATGACGAAGTTGCGCCTAATCCACATCTTTTCAACCGTATATTACACGCCTAGTTCCGATAAACGGTTAAAAACTAGAGCGAAAAAAGTACCAAAAAACACGGCGTGCAATTTTTCTACGACGAAAAGTTCACTCGCCAGAGTACTGCAGCACACTTGGTTCAAACAATGACGTGCACTTGCGTTGAGCGTGCAGTGCTAAAGTGTTATCAGAATAGTTATTCTGCTAATATTAGCAGAATAAACCGGCTATATATATAGGACAATATTATTCTAATTCTAGGATTAGAATAACTATTCTGATCACGTCACGCCTATATGGGGCGTGCGGAGGCCCTCCCGAACTCGACCGAAAAAAACCCAACCGTCTATCCCCCACCTCCCACACCTCGATCCCCACCTCCTCGCACCTCGATCCTAACCCCAAACCACTCACCAGCGACCCCCGTCCCCCACCCGCCGTCGCAGACCACCCAACTGCCGCTGCCGCCTACAACCCGCGCATCAGGATCTGCCGGCCTCCTGCCGTGGCCCAGCTAGCTACCCTACTCCCGCGAAGGCGCCCAACCCAACAACGCCGACTCCCAGATCCACTTCCACCGGTATCGTCGCTGTCGCCCCCAACCTCTGCCTTCCATGGTCCCTTCCTCATCCGGCGTCTTCTTCCTCCGGCTCCGCCTCCAGCTTCCACCGCCTGGCCACGGCGAGCCACCCATGGATGGCTTCCTCCGGATTCCTGTCCATGGACCGCTTCGGGACAAGGAGCGTGGAGCGAGGCCACAATCATGGCTTCCTCCTCCAGCCCCGTCGCGCGACCAACGACCACCGCCACTGTAGCCCATCGTCCCCCTCTCCCGAGCACCTCCCCTGTGCAGCGCCGGCCGATGACTCGGCGCAGTGCGCTTCGTCCTGCTGCCATCTCGCTCACCCGTGCCGCCACCTCCCATCACTTTAGTTCAGTTCAACCTACCCGCGTGCATTAGTTCAATTGTGTGTATTGAAGAAAAACAGAGATTGCTGAAAAATTTGTAGAAGTTCGATGGATCTCACAGTGGAAGGAATCACGTTGATGCTACAAATTGTGTTGGTTGTGTCCCGCCGGTTCCCGCACCACCGCTGCTCCACCCCGGGACCATCTTGGCCAACCTGCAGCTACAGTCGCTCCACTCTGGCCTCGAGTGCTACAGACACTCCACTTCGGCCTGGCAGCCTCCTGCTCCACCACAACTGCAACGTCAGCGCCGCTCTTCGCTCTCCTACTCCCCTGCCACAGGCCCCTCCCCACTGCTTCTATTATATTCTCACAATATGTCGCTGGAGCCATCAGTTTCCATGTAACAGCTTAGTTTAGGAAACAAGCGCACTGCGCTAGTTTCCATGTAACGTAGGAACTATTTTTACTGATAAAGAAGCTCAGTTTCCATGTAACAGCTCCAATCATGGTGACAGTGAGCCATCCTCGGTGGATGTATTCCCATTCTTGCACTTGGGAGCACTTGGTACAAGTGTATTTGTTCCAAGGAGCTAGTTTAATCTTGCTGAGCTAGCCATCTTGTACTAAACTTTTAAGCTGCTACGCAAAGTTGGTTGCGGATTAGAGTATAGTATCATGTTCCATGAATCATGTTAAGATTTACGAGTAACTAACTTCTGAAAAAGACATGAATATATAGTTACTGCCGACGATGGATTTTACCAAGCAAAATGGAGATAGTCATTCTTTCTCTTAGTATGATCTTCTCAGCAGAAATCCAAGCATTGAAAAAAATAAATGGTGTTGTGTCGGTGAAGTTCAGAGAAATGGTGTTGTGGCTCATAGAAACTAGCATAAAAAGTTCTTGTAGATATAAGTGGTGAAGTTGTTTTGCTTGCCTCATTCACTTTGGTCTAGAAATATTGTTATTGTTCAGTATAGATAATAAACAACGACTACAACATAGGAAACTATTCTTTTTGTTCAGTACGCATAGAAGAAAAAGATATGGATGCACACACAAAATTATTGGTGAGAAGTTCATAGTTTTGTCTGGAACACCAAACAAGTTCAAAAGATATTTTCAGTAGTTTAGATAGAACAACAACAAAAGTTCATATATAGCACAAGTTCTTTCTGAAGTGCACATTTTGATTCCATTATGCCCCGTCCCCAATTTTTCCAATAAATTTTACTTATGCATACGATCAAACATATTTTATGTGTGAGAAAAAAACAAGAAAAATGCATAACATTTTTTTGTCTTTATTTCCTCTTTGTTATTGTGTGTTCTCCATGTGATTTTAAAAATGTCTAGAACGAAAAAAGTAGAGTGCTTCAATGTCTATAAAAAAACTCAGATATTTTCACGTAACCAAGAGAAGTTCAGATTGATAACTGCGAGAAGATCACGTACTGCACGGTGTGCATTTTGTACTAAAAAAAGAATGAAAAAAAAGCAAAGGCTGGAAGTTTTGTTGCTAGAAGTTCAGGTGCTCAGCCTGAGAAAATCCAAAAATTCGTGTGAGAGAGGTTGAATAAAAATACGTGACAGAAATTTAAGGTGAAAACAGCGGGAAGTTCAACTACTTTGTTTCATAAGAGAATAAAAGAATACAAAACTAAAAGCCTAAAAGGTTTTTTGCAAGAAGTTCACGTGCTCCACCCTGCCCGGTTCAAAAATTATATTTACGAGACATCCGTCGTTCATTTATATGTTGTTTTAAATGGCAAAAAACAACGTTGTTTTGCCATTTTAAAAACTGCTCTCAAACGGCAACGAATTTGTAACACATGTCCACATGAAAAACTTGCTGCAATTTATACGCTTTCCACCGGGTTATTATGGGCCACATTTCGATGAACGATTTAAAATTGTCATGTATATCAATTAAAAAATGTTTTGATGTATTCAAAAAATTCTTACCTATTGAAGGAAGTTCATAGTGAAAACAACGAGAAATTCAAGTACTGCAAATAATGCATTTCAAGGGAAAATAAAAGTATAGAAAAATAAAAGCTTAAAAGGTTTGTTGAAAGAAGTTCAAGTGCTCTGTCCGGAGAAGTTCAAAAATTCTTGTGAGAGAGGTTCACCTAGTATTTCCATGTTTAATTTTTTCCGTATGAAAATCGAATACAATTCTTTACTCAAAATATAAAAAGGTGAAGTTCAAATTGAAATAACAGAGAAGTTCAGAGTTTATTAAAACCTAGGATTTACCTGTTCAAAAAATAAAACACAACGCCATTTTTTGCAATTTTAAAAACAACTCATAAACGAAAGAATGGTTGCTAGAAGTTCAAGTGCTCGGTGAGGAAAAGTTCAAAAAAAAACTTGTGAGAGAGGTTCATCGTGTACTTAGATGTCCAAAAATACATTAAAAATGTTGTTTTTTATGTTTTAAAATAATTCTCTCAAACCAGAGAGAAGTTCAAAGTGATAACAACCGGAAGTCCACGTACTACATGGTGTGTATTTCATATAAGAAAAATATAATAAAGTGAAACAGAGTGAAATTCAAAAAAGACATGCCCCAGAAGTTCAACTACTTCACGCAGTGCAAAAAATAGCATGTCAAAAACATAGTGAAGTTCAAACAGACATGCCCGAGAAGTTACTACTTCACGTAGTGCATTTCCATTCGCGATGAAGGCAGAAATCATGATCTCGTCATTTTCTAATTTAATTCAAAACGATAGGAATATCATTTGTGTAAGTTCAAGTCCTCGGTCAGAGAAACTTAAAAAAATATAGTGAGAGATGTTTGTACAAAAAGAATATCATTTGTGTAACACTGACGAAAATGGATGAGAAAATTACAAACGAAAATACATCACAGAAGTTCAATGTGAAAATAGCAGGAAGTTCAACAACTACACTGAATGGATTTCAAATGAAAAAATTTTAAACCGTCGCGAGTATGAAATAATGATCAACACGGGAAAGTTGCGTGTTTACATCAGCTTTCCATCGGTATATCACTTGCTCAATTCTGATGAGTGGATGAGAGCTACGAGCAAAAAACATCACGTGAAAAACAGAGTGAAGTTCAAGCAGAACTGCCACAGAAGTTCAAGTACTTCACACGATGCATTTTTGACGAACCTGTTTCGCGATGAACGCAGAAATCACGATCTTGCTATTTTCTAAATTACTTGAAAACAACGGAGAATTAGAGAAAACCGTCAAAATGAAAAAGTTTTGCATTTTCCGTAGCTTTTCAGCAGTATATTATTTGACCCATTCCGATAAAGTTTGTAGAAATTATGCCAAAAATATGTTTTTAGCCATTTTCAAATTTGACTTAAAACCGTAAAGAATTGGGAGAAATATACAAAAAAGTTTCGCATTTCCTAAAGCTTACCAATGCCCTATCATTTGTTGCATTCGGACGTACGGTTAAAAAATTAGCTCGAAAATACGAACTCGGTGGAACTTGTACCGTTTTCTAAATTACTTTTAACCGTTCCAAATTAGAAAAAACATTTAACATGAAAAACTAGCGCATTTTCACAAGCTTTCCAACACCATATCATTTGCCTCAATTGGATTAGCCGTTTAGAAATTACATTGAAAATACGAACTCGGCTGTTCGGTTTGTGAAATTTTACGATTTTCCAAATTACTCTTTATCCATAGGGAATAAGAGAAAACTTTCAACATGTGGAATGAGCGGTTTTGCAGCAGATTTCTAACGCCATATTATTTACCTCATTCCGATAAACAGTTTAGAAATGCGATCGAAAATACGATTCACATTTTTTGTATGAAGAAAAAACGATTTTCAAAACTGCTCTTAAACCGCTTACATTTTGCCAAAAATTTAACTTGGGTCGTGATATTGGTGTCCATAGATTTCCAACGGTATATCGCAAGACCCATTTGGACACATTTTAGCTG
Source organism: Triticum dicoccoides (assembly GCF_002162155.2). Taxonomy (NCBI): domain Eukaryota; kingdom Viridiplantae; phylum Streptophyta; class Magnoliopsida; order Poales; family Poaceae; genus Triticum; species Triticum dicoccoides. Next base: position 91,603,779 of record NC_041381.1, read on the forward strand.
AAGTTCAACCTAGTACTCGGGGAAGGTCAGGCGCGTTACTCGGGAAGTTCATGTTGTGATCAGAATATTATTCTGATCCCGTGATCAGAATAGTGTCTATCTGCTTTTGTATACTAATTCTAGTCTAGGTGTTATCATCCACATATACAGAATGGAAAGTGTGTAAACACACAATGAAACAGAACGTATAAGAATGGAAAATAGAGTACACACATTGAAACAGAGCAATAAACAGAGCAATACTATGATTGTTGTGAATACATAGCTATCCACGTCAAAATGACTCAACAAAATAAAACGCGTCCATGAGACCATGACCAGAAGCCCTTGCCTACGGTAGCTCTTGGCTCTGCCTGAACTCGTGCACGCGTTCGTCCAAGCGGTCGACACGCTCGCGATACATCTGGAGCGTGATCTCGAGCTCCAAGTTGTCTATTTCATCGGAGATCACCACCTCGAGGATGCGACAACCATGTTCCTCTACTGCGCCCAGGTAGACACCTGAGCCGAGGAGGCGGTCGAGCCTACCGACCAACGCGTTGGCATCGAGCGGGCCGCGGACAAGGTGAACAGCGCAACCCATGCGAACGGCGCGGTGGGCGTCCGGTGCAAGTATGGCGCGGCCGGCCTCTGATGCAAGTACGACGCAGAGGGCCTGTGCCCACTCCTGGCAAGGAATGGGGGTACTGATGGGACGTGTACCCAGCTGCGACGCCCTGTCGACAACAGGTAAGTGCCGATGGATCCGCTTTTGCTGTTCGGCGCACCGCGCCTCTCGCTCTGCGACCCTTCAACGGTCTCGCCGTGCGGCGAGACATAGCCTATCGGTGCGGACGCGCCTAGCTTGCTCTGCGGCACGCCATCGTTCATGTTTTGCGGAAAGCTGCAGCCTCTCGACACTGACATGCCTATCTTGATCCGCGGTGTTGAAGTGCCATGCACCAACGGTCTGCTCAACCCTGGTGATGACGCTCATCACAACATCGTCCATCACATTGCCGGGGAGCACCGCGGCCTCAACGGGCCGTGGCGCCTTCTGGTTTTCCTCGTCGACGAGGTTGATGGCAGAGGCAGCGCTTTGGTGGGTTGGCATGCTTGGAAAAGGTGGATGTGCTACAGGCTGCGCTTGTTGCCTCAGTGCGTCGTGCGCCGCCTAGGTTTATGCACAATATCGCTGGGTGGCAGGAAACAGGTGATGAAATGGCGGGAAACAGTGGCATGTTCATAAAATGCCATCAATTAATGGAAACTTAGCATATAAGGAACATCAAGCTAGCACAAGAAGTAGATGATGATGAGATGAACACGAACCACATTAGGGAACTCGTCGGTGATGAATTCATCAATCGCAAACGGTTGTACACTAGCAAGCGTTTGCCCACAACACACACGGCTTATTCCATCACAAACTGGTCGGATGGATCAACTGGATGCCACGTATCGCACATTGTCAAAAAGTAATGTGGTAGACCTTCTTTAACATTTGTTAAAAAATAAAAAATAAATAGAAAACAAGGACCTCGAGGTTAAATTAACTCATGGGATGGGTCATATCGGTCATTTAATTTGACAGATATGACCCATCCTATTAGTTAATTTAACATCAACACAACTTCCCATCTAGTCACCCATCTGATGGCTGCTCCAGCCTAAGCACACTTAAACTTGAGAGTTCTATTACATGAGCTATTGGTGGAACAACTGGTCCATGTTGATATAGGATGCCTCTTCGCATCCTTATGGCGTATCCGGATGACCGCCTATCCCCCAATGGCCAATAGATGTTGTGTAGACAGAGCATATCACATACGTCTTATTAAAAGCAATCGTCTGTGTTATTATCAGTCTTCACACACATTTCTGATTACAAACCTGTTTGCCGCGTATCACACACATCTTATTATATTGAACCGTTTCTGTTCTCTTGTCTCAATGCAAATAGTTCATCCGAGTGAACCGCATGCCGTATATCGCGCACACCTTGATCCGACTGATTGTTTCTTTTGTGTTGCCTAATCACAAACAGTTCATCCGAGTGCAGCGTATGCTCTATATCACACACACCTTCATCTGGCAGCCCGTTTCTTTTGTTCGTCCTTATCACAAACAGTTAATTTAACTGAGCCATATGACCTACATCGCACAGGCGACCAAAATCTGAACCGTGTTTGATGCATCCGTCATTGCAAACGTTTTGCACCTTTTTTGATTGTTTTTTTACACCACCGTTTGTGATTATTGCATCGCACACAGTTTCATTGAAGGGTCTCTGATCGTAGTGTCGCGTTAGCAGCATCCTGTAGTAGTGTGATGCCACTTCTTCTATGCATGATGCTTATGATGATACTACTTCTCTGCTTGATAATACTATGCCACTAGGCGAATTTCTTGATGAACAACTTGCTAGGGTTAGAGAGAATGTGAAACTGATGATATCATTGAATCTGATGATAAAGATTCTCCCCATAGATATGAATTGCCTGTTCTACCTGAGGGTTATGTTATGGATGAAGAAACTGCTAGAGACCTTTTTGCTTGCAGTGATAGATATGGTCTTAAGAAACTGTTATCTAAGCTAAAGGAAAAGTCTTTGAATGCTAAAATGCAATATGATTCGCGTTTGCTACTTCACCTATCTGTGTTACTGATAAGGATTATGAATTCTCTGTCGATCCTGAGTTAATTACTTTGGTTGAATCTGATCCTTTCCATGGGTATGAATCTAAAACAGTTGTGGCACATCTTACTAAAATGAATGATATAGCCACCCTAATTACTAATGAGGAAAAAAATCGCTATTACTGCATTCTTAAATTGTTTTCTTTCTCATTAAAGGGTGATGCTAAGATATAGTTTAATTCTCTTGCTCCTGGTTGTGTGCGTAGTCCCCAGGATATGATTTACTACTTCTCTGCAAAATATTTTCCTGCTCATAAGAAACAAGTTGCCTTGCGGGAAATATTTATCTTTGTGCAAATTAAAGAATGGAGTCTCTCACAAGCTTGGGGGAGGCTTCTCCAATTACTTAATGCTTTGCCCGATCATCCTCTCAAGAAAAATGAAATACTTGATATCTTTTATAATGGACTAACCAATGCTTCCAGAGACCACCTAGATAGTTGTGCTGGTTGTGTTTTCAGGGAAAGAACTGTTGAGAAAGCTGAATTGCTATTGAATAGTATATTGAGTAATGATAATGATTGGACACTTCCCGAACCAACTCCCAAGCCAACTCCAAAGAAAAGGGGTATTCTATTTATCAGTCCTGAAGATATGCAAGAATTAAAGAAATCTATGAAAGAAAAAGGTATTAAAGCTGAAGATGTTCAGAATTTACCACCTATTGAAGAAATACATGGTCTTGATAACCCGACACAGGTAGTGAAGGTAAATTCTCTCTATAGATTTGACGAAGGTGATATTCCTCACAATAAGTCTGCTAGTCAATGCTTGGATGAGTTTGATAACTTTATTGTTAAACAAGAAAACTTCAATGCTTATGTTGGTAGAGAATTGAAACATAATGCTTATATGGTTGAAAACTTGAGTGGTTATATGTCTAGAATTGAAAGTGATCTTAAGCTCATTAGTAAACATGCTTCCATGGTTACGACTCAAGTAGAACAAGTACTTAAGGCATATGATTATTTGCTTAATGAGTTAAATAATAAGAACAATGATAATGCTGTTAGAGTTATGACTAGAGGTGGTAAAATGACCCAGGAACCTATGTATTCTGAGGGCCATCCTAAGAGAGCTAAGCAGATTCTCAAAGAGTTAATTCTGATGCACGTAGTCCTACTAACAAAAAGAAAAAGAATACTGATAGGACTTTGCATGCTTCTAGTGAACCTATTATAGATACACCTGAGAATCCCAATGATAGTTCTATTTCTGATGCTGAGACACAATCTGGTGATGAACATGAACCTAGTGATAATGTTAATGATGATGTTCATGTTGATGCTCAACCTAGTAATGATAATGATGTAGAAGTTGAACTTGCTGTTGATCTTGATAACCCACAATCAAAGAATCAACGTTATGATAAGAGAGACTTTGTTGCTAGGAAGCATGGTAAAGAAAGAGAACCATGGGTTCAGAAACCCATGCCTTTACCTCCTAAGCCATCCAAGAAAAAGGATGATGAGGATTTTGAGCGCTTTGCTGAAATGATTAGACCTATCTTTTTGCGTATGTGTTTGACTGATATGCTTAAAATGCCTCCTTATGCCAAGTATATGAAAGATATTCTCACTAATAAAAGAAAGATACCAGAAGCTGCAATTTCCACCATGCTTGCTAATATACTTTTAAGGGTGGAATACCAAAAAAACTAGGAGATCCAGGAGTACCAACTATACCATGCTCCATGAAAAGAAACTATGTTAAAAATGCTTTATGTGATCTTGGAGCCGGTGTTAGTGTTATGCCTTTCTCTTTATATCATAGACTTGATTTGAATAAGTTGACACCTACTGAAATTTCTTTGCACATGGCCATAAATCAACTGCTATACCCATCGGTATTTGTGAGGATGTGCCTGTTGTGGTTGCAAACGTTACTATCTTAACGGACTTTGTTATTCTTGATATTCCCGAGGATGACAGTATGTCGATCATCCTTGGTAGACCCTTCCTGAATACTGCAGCTGCTGTTATTGATTGCAACAAAGGCAATATCACTTTTCATGTTAATGGTAATTGAGGAAGTCTTGGATTAAGGGGTCCTCGGACAGCCAGACTATATGCATATGCCGGACTGTTGGACCATGAAGATACAAGATAGAAGACTTCGTCCCATGTCCGGATGGGACTCTCCTTTGCATGGAAGGCAACCTTGACGGTTAGGATATGAAGATTCCTTTCTCTGTAACCAACTCTATGTAACCCTAGCCCCCTCCGGTGTCTATATAAACAGGAGGGTTTAGTCCGTAGGACAAGAACAATGATAACCATAGGCTAGCTTCTAGGGTTTAGCCTCTACGATCTCGTGGTAGATCAACTCTTGTAATACTCATATCATCAAGATCAATCAAGCAGGAAGTAGGGCATTACCTCCATCGAGAGGGCCCGAACCTGGGTAAACATTGTGTCCCCCGCCTCCTGTTACCATTAGCCTCAGACGCATAGTCCAGGACCCCCTACCCGAGATCCGCCGGTTTTGACACCCACATTGGTGCTTTCATTGAGAGTTCCACTTTGACGTCAAAGCTAGGGTTGATGGCTCGCCTTGTTATCAAGGACAACATCACCTCCAGGGGAGCTCTGGCCTCAGGCCAAACTCTCTGGCTGGGCGGCTTTGTCTTGATCGCCCGTTCGGCCGTCGGGCCGACCATGACTTCTCAACTCATCAAAAATCGCCTCCGCGTCAGCTCAGAATACACCGAGCAGATGGATCCAATGGAGTTATTGTCTTTAAACGGGCTCCAGGATCGCATCGCCGCTCTGGGAGTCACTTCGGACTACGATTGGATTGGGCTTAAACCCGATCAGGGAGAGATTGAATCTCCGCCGATCACCCATCAGATAACGGTGGTGGAGGAGCGATCCAATAACTCTTCCCCCATATTGAGGACGAAATATGTCCGGATTTCTGAGCTCACCAAGCCGGGTACATGCCCACAGGAAGACGCGCCCCAAACTACGAACTTAGAATCGGACTGTGGGCCAGAAAAATTGGTTTACATCCCGGAGTCTGAACTATTAAGCTCGGAAACTCCTCAAGCTCTATGTTATGATCTGGAGCTGGGTTTGGACTCAAATCCACCCACCCACCCAGACTCAAGCGATCTTTCACGCATCTGACAACAGTCCTAAGAGACGGTACATCAGTTTTGGGCCAGATTCCTCATTGTCAAGGACAAGGTCAAAGATTGTCGCGACAAATACGCAATCACATTATTTTGCAAAAATTGCACGGACAAGGGACTACTTAATGCCATAAATCGCCGTCACATATCACGCTTCGATGACTTGGCGACCATAGTACAGAATTACTGCACGATGGAAAGCGTATGGAAAACCCAGGCAGCCTTTTGGGATCCACTAGCTCTCGCTAAACCCCTCGTCCGAACAAAAAGGGTGTAGCCTCGTTGGTCGCCCGACCCAATCTCGAAGAAATCGAAGCCCACTGCAGGGCACACAACTATTTTGGAAGGGTGGCTCGATAGGCCATGCAAAATACACACCACACCGGATACCGTACCAACACACAGCCTTAGAGCATGTTGGATACTTCGGCAGGTGGCCAAGAGCGGCGAGGATCTCCTCACAAAAAACACCACAGAGCAACATCCCACAGAGCACAACACGACAATATTGACAGTCTTCGAGACTTTCGCCTCAGGTAACAGGCGCAAGAGAGCACTTTGCGGCCTCGCTGAAGTCTACCAAGTCACGGCAATAAACCCCTGGAACGACACAACCATAACTTTCAGTGCCAGTGACGAACCGCAATTCAGAACAGTCCGGGCACCAGCCGCTTTGGTCCTCAGTCCAATCATGGACGGCTTCCGGCTTACCAAAGTTATCATGGACGGAGGTAGCAGATTAAACCTCATTTACGAGGAAACTCTCAACAAAATGGAACTAGACAGGAGCCGCATTGAGAAAAGTAGTACAACCTTCCGAGGAATTATTCCTAGCCGGATGCAAGATGTGCTGGAAAAATCACACTCGATGTGGTATTCGGCACGCCAGATAATTATCGGTCCAAAGAGATAACCTTTCATGTGCCCCCCTTCACTAGTGGATATCACGCCTTGTTAGGGCGAGATGCGTTCACGAGCTTCCAAGCTATACCCCATTACAGGTACATGAAGCTCAAGATGCCGGGGCCCAATGGAATTATCAGCCTTGCCAGTGATTCGGACACAACACTCCGCGCTGAAAATAAAACAGTGGCCTTGGCCCTCGAAGCATTGTTTGAAACCCTCGCGGCCGAAGAATTAACTACATTATGCTCCAAAGTGGATAGGGACAACATGATACTCGATAAGCGATCCAAGTCCACCTCCTTTAAACCAGTGGACGAAATAGTCAAATTCCAAGTCCACCCAACGGACTCCTCAAAGAGAGCATCCATTGGGGCACAGCTGGACCCCACAATCGAGGCTGCACTGCGGGCGTTCATACACGAGAACAGGGATATCTTCGCCTGGCACCCTTCTGATATGCCGGGGATCCCACGCAGGCTGGCCGAACACAGCCTTAACATACTGAATGGATACAAGTCGGTCAAGCAAACACTACGGTGCTTTTCAAAACCCAAACGACAAGCTATGGGAGAGGAACTAGCCAAGTTACTCGAGGCCGGATTCATCAGAGAAATAAAACACTCGGATTGGCTAGCAAACTTGGTGATGGTACCAAAGAAGGATAAATCCTGGCGCCTATGTGTCGATTTCAAGGACCTCAATAAGGCCTGCCCTAAGGATCCCTTCCCTCTCCCACGCATCGATCAGATTATCGATGCTACCGTGGGACACGACTCACTGTGTTTCCTCGATGCATACCCCGGATACCATCAAATCAAGATGGCGGAGTCTGATCAAGTGGCAACGACATTTATAACCCCATACGGGCCCTTCTGCTTCAACACCATGCCTTTTGGGCTCAAAAACGCTGGTGCCACCTACCAACGCATGATTCAAACATGCCTAGAGAAACAAATCAGCAAAACAGTTGAAGCATATGTCGACGATGTAGTCATCAAGACCAGACACGCCGAGTCTTTAATAGATGATCTAAGGCTCACGTTCGATAACCTCCGAACATATGACATTAAGCTCAATCAAGAAAAGTGTGTTTTCGACGTTCCCGCCGGAAAGCTGCTGCGTTTCATTGTTTCCAATAGAGGAATTGAAGCAAACCCAGCTAAAATCCGAGCTTTGTCACAGTTGGATACCCCAACAGATCTCAAACAAATCCAGAAGCTAACTGGATGCATAGCAGCTCTAAGCCGTTTTATCTCCAGATTAGGAGAAAATGCATTTCCACTTTATCGCCTTCTTTGGCGAACCGAACACTTTGAGTGGACAGACGCGACGATGGTCGGACTAGAGGAAATAAAGGCTCTTCTAGCGAGCAATCCAATCCTGGCCGCACCGAATGTTGGCAAACCCATGTTGTTATACATAGTTGCAACACACCAAGTTGTGAGTGCGGTGCTCGTCGTCGAACAAGAGGAGGGCGGACACAAATTCCCGGTTCAGAAGCCGGTATACTACGTATCCACCGTCCTCACACCATGCAAATCGCTGTACCCACATTATCAAAAATAACATACGTGGTCTTCATGGCATCCCGGAAACTATGACACTACTTTCAAGAGTGTTCAATCACGATGGCCTCTGAAGTACCACTTAACGACATAATAAACAACCGCGATGCCACGGGCCGGATTGCCAAGTGGGCCATCGAGCTCCTCCCATTCGACATCACATATAAACCACAGTGAGCCATTAAATCTCAAGTATTGGCGGATTTTGTCATCGAATGGACAGAGGCCGAACTCCCTAAAGAGTACGGCGCATACTCCAACTGGATCATGCATTTCAACGGCTCTAAAATGCTGGCAGATCTCGGGGTAGGTGTTGTCTTAACATCCCCCACGGGAGATACAATCCAATACATACTCCAAATATTATACACAGACTCTAACAATGCAGCCGAATACGAGGCCCTGCTGCATGGTCTTCGGATGGTCGTCTCCATGGGCATTCAGTGCCTAGAAGTGTGTGGGGATTCAAACCTCGTAATATGTCAAATAAATGGGAATTTTGATGCCAAAGATTCGAAAATGGAGACCTACTGTAATGTTGTCCTTAAGATGTCAGCTCGGTTCGAGGGGCTCGAATTTCATCACGTGGTTCGAGAAAACAATCAAGCGGAAGATGTCCTCGCCTGAATCGGTGCTAAGCGCGACCCTGTCCCACCTAACATATTTTTGGAAAGGATTTTCAAGCCATCCGTGGTGTGGGAAGGGGAGACGGCAACACTAGTCCGTATCCGACCACAACCCCAGATTCCGAACACACGGACATAATCGGGGGCTCTGCCACCGAAATAACACCTTCGGCCCATCTCATCATGGTTGTTATCGCCTCATGGACCGAACCCTTTTTGGCCTACCTTAATAGGCACGAACTCCCCGAGGACCAAAATGAGGCACGCTGCATTGTGCGGCGCTCTAAAGCTTACAAGGTCCACGAGGGAGAGCTTTATAAGAAAAACGCTACCGGGATACTTCAAAGATGTATCTCCGAAGAGGAAGGGCGCCAGCTCTTGGCTAAAATTCATGCCGGCCTTGGCGGTCACCACGCCGCAGCTCGGGCACTTGTAAGCAAGGCCTTCCGTACGGGTTTTTACTAGTCGATGGCCCGAGCAGACGCACAAGACCTTGTCTAACATTGCGTCAGATGCCAGCTTTTCGCCAACGAAAGCCATATGCCGCCCACCGCCCTACAAACAATACCCATAACTTGGCCTTTCGCGGTCTAGGGGCTTGATATGGTGGGACCCCTTAAAGGAGGAAGCTATAAGAAAAGATACTTGTTGGTCATGGTGGACAAATTCATCAAATGGATAGAAGCCAAACCAGTTAAAACGGCCGAATCCGGACATGTGATAGACTTCATATCGGTGGTACTACACTGTTATGGTGTTCCCCACAGCATCATCACCGATAACGGCTCCAATTTCACGGCCGATGAGGTGAAAACTTGGTGTGGCAAGATGGGCATTAAGCTTGATTACGCCTCTGTCTATCATCCTCAAACAAACGGTCAAGTTGAATGACCCAATGGTTTTATTATGAGCGGCATTAAACCTAGACTTGTGCGATCCTTAAAAGAATCAGATATGCACTGGGTTGAGGAGCTTGACTCCGTACTCTGGGGGCTGCGGACCATGCCAAATTGCACTACCGAATACACACCCTTCTTCATGGTGTACGACGCAGAGGCTGTGCTTCCCTGTGATATTATTCATGACTCACCTCGAGTGCGCATGTATGAAGAGAGAGAGGCCGAGCTTGATCGGCAGGACAGTTTAGATGCCCTGGAAGAGGAGCGCGATGTCGCAAAAGCCTATTTCGCATTCTATCAACAACAGGCTCACAGGTATCAAAGCAGAGAAGTACGGGCCAAGCCTTATAATATTGGCGAACTCGTTCTACGTCTACCGAAGAAGAAAAAGGACAAACTCAAGCCCAAGTGGGAGGGTCCCTTCATTACTGACAAAGTTCTCACCGGAGGAGCGTACTGACTGCGGGATGCATCCGATAATCGCCTCGAGCCGAACCCATGGAACGCAGCCAGACTCCAAAGATTCCACGCCTAGCGCCGAACTCCCTATTCGTCCCCTTCTCTCTGTTGCTTTTGATTTACTTCTTATCCCTCTTCTTGCCTTTCCTTTTTGAAAAGCTCTAAAGCTTTATTGTGGCTAGACTACACACTTGTAACGCACTAATTTCCAAGTAATGCGCTCATTATACCTGGGGGCTTCTTATACAGAAGCTTAATATAATTATCTTCCGGGCATCAAGCCCACTGAATATGCGTCATTTTTCCATATGCACCTTTTCTTCACCATTATATGCATCGATATGACTTAAGTTTTGGCCAAGCTGGGTTGCCTGGCTCCTGTGCTTATGCCCTACGTTCCCGTTAGTTTGGCTAGGGCATAAAGGGAGCACCTCTACGATTGTTACTGCCGGGTACTCCGGACGTGTACCTCAGATTGGGTGAAGCCGAAATCTAGCGTTCTTAAGGGAATATTCGGTCGGTGGACTAAAGATGTTTTCTACCTATCACAATACAAACCCCCAGATGTTACATATCCTGCACTTTTTGATCGCAGTTCAGACATGCACGTTAATGCATGCGTACCCAGGGAAAGGAACCCCTAATGGAACTATTCTCTCTGGAAGATGTTTCTTACTAACCATGTAATATAACATAGCTAGTTGGGTACTTGTCTGTTCAAGCAATTATGACCCCTACGCCTGGTTTCCACGTGTACCCATGTTTATATTACCAAGCGGGTATTTGGAAACACTCCGGACTGTCGGGTCCAGAGGCTGAAGCGAAAAGGTCCGGCATGACAAATGTTTTACAATCCAGCTAGGTACATATATGTCAATTGAAGTACACAGTCATTTATACTCAAATGCTTCTTCATCTATGCCATCCAACAGGTTGTCTAGCCTACAATCCTGTTGGGAATATTTTGCAGCTAATCCTACCTGGTCATATACCAGACTAACGGGAATTTCTTTCCCATCCTACCCTACAGGTCCAACCCGGGCCATATGATTCGGATCTAGCTTGGTATACCGTGTTTTCACCATGGCCCAAGCCTCTCTCGCCCCTTCTCGACAGGCAGATATCTTCCATAGTCGGAAACGCCGCCGCGCTCCCTTGAAGAGCTGAGCAAGCTCCCCCATACTTCCTAGTAGGGAGGCGGAGTGCCACAAGGTCTTGGCGACACTCCGCATGACCTGCCGAACTTGCTCGTGCAGTTGCAGAGCTCTTGTAGCAGATCGCCTGAGGATCCGGGCATCTCCTCTTCGGGACGGCCCGTCAGCATACCTACAGACATAATTCTATTAGTTCCTATCTTTACCGAACTATGTAAATGTTCGTTTGAGAACATACTAAAAATGCCACGCTGAAGCCGCTTATTCCCCTTCACGGAGTCAGCGAGCTGGGCCCGAACATCTTTCAATTCTTCACCCAGCTGGGTATTAGCATCTTGGAGCTTGTTATTCTTCTGTATGACCCGTGTAAGTACACGCTTGCCTGCGGCTGCTTGCCTTTGTGCATCTTGCTCACCCTCTTGTGGGGTTTCCGGATTCTGTTCCGGATTATCTGAGGATTTTGGTCATTAGATATTGTTAGCGTTACTGGTTTATAAACACAATACTGTTTTTTCTCAATGCGGGAATACATACCAGTCGATGCCTCTTCGGATCTTGACAGCTTGGCCATAGCGGGCGTTAGCTGGGTTCGACACTCTTCCAGCTCTTGAGACAACAGGTTGTTCTTCTCCGAGAGAACCTACATGTACAATGATCCTTAAATCAGTTGTATCAACTTCTTTAAGTCTCAGGGGCTACTGATATATATATAATTATCAGATTTTTATATTTACCCATATATCATTCAAATATTGGTCCGTGTCTCTAGCAAGGCCATCCTGAGCGGCTCGGATGTACGCATCACCCGAGTTGAAGGCATTAAAAGCCTCATCTGAAAAATCAGGGTCGCGAGTGCGGCCTGCTAGCGCCGATGATTCATGGCACTCTCCACTTCAGAATTTGTAATGGACATTCTGTCTGAATCCTCTGTATGAGGACAGTCCGGTGTTACTCCCCGTGTTGGCCTCCGTCCTCGAGACCGGGCCTGGGATCCGGCTAGAGGAGGCACGGTTGGCAGGATCCCTGGACATAGTTCGGCGGATGTTCTTTCTGCTAACACACAACGGATAGTGTCATACTCTAATATGACGAACGACGGAGCTTATTTAAAACCATAACTCCTTGAGGGTGGTTCCGCCATATCTTTGTTCACCTTTCTTTTTAAAGGCCTACCCGGCACGGGCGCCCCTTTGTTGGCAAGTATCCTCGGGTTTGGCTCGGCGCGCCGGTCGTCTTCCCTTTAGAGCGTAAGAATTGCGCGGTGGGTAAGACGGAAGGAATAAATCTTTTCCAGAAGATAAGTCTCTTATTTACTCACATGCGATACAGGGAGGAGGTTGGGATAGTCAGCAATGATGGCCACCTTTGTGCCATCACAGCTCGCCTGGTGAAACACCCCTTCCACGAGCTCCATGAATATATCTGGATCCTCTTCGAATCCGGGGTCAAGGGCCCGGTTACGGTCCTCTGGTTGTATTGCCGGGCTATGGAACTCCCTGGTTATTTTTCGCCATTCCTGTTATAGGTAGACGGAGTAAATATTTATGAAAGCAAAGGCTCAGGGAATAAATAGGGTAGAATAATGGATGACAACTCACCCAGCTAGGAGGGTTGTACATGGAAAATCCATCTGATGGCTTAATGCAGACGAACTCCTCTCTTTCCCCCTTGTATAAATCAGACAGTATTTCCACCAGAGCGGTGGTGGAGTCCGGACCTTTTCGGCCACAGCGGGTGGCGTCATCTTCTCCATTGAAGTGCCACATGGGATGCCCTCGGTATTGGAGTGGCTAAACCCCCCGCATTATGGATATCGCCATAACCTCAACTATTGATAATCTGGACTGAGCGAGTATTCTTATCTTTCTCATCAATTGAAGGACCTCCCTGCTATCTTCCTCTCTGGGGCTCCAGGGACGCCAGTTAAGGCGTTTTTTTAGCGGAGCGTTTGTAAACTCAGGAAGACCCATTCGGATTGGGTCGGGAAGGGAGACGTCCTCAATATAAAACCACTTGGAGGGCCACTCTTCGGGTGCCTTCTTCGGTGTGCCGGATAAATATCCAGTCCCGGCGATGCGCCATATCTCGGCTCCGCCCACTTGGAATATTGACCCCCCTTGATTACGGGGGACGAGGCAGAATAGCTTCTTCCATACCTCAAAATGGGCTTCACAGCCCAGAAATAGCTCACAAAGAGCGACGTAGCCTATGATATGCAGGATGGAGGCAGGTGTGAAGTTGTGCAGTTGGAGGCCGTAGAACTCCAGAAGCCCGTGGAGGACGGATGGATTGGAAATTCGACACCCCTTAGTAAGTAGGAAACGAGGCATACTCGCTCCCCCCTGGCTGGGTTGGGAAAGTTCTCGACTTGCTCCCCGCCATCGAAGGGGGCCAATCTGGCTCGAACGGGGAATAGATATGCAGGAGGTAGGTACCTTTGGGTCCGCAACTTCACTAATCGGCCGTGGGATACGGTACACTTCTCCCAATCACCCGACTTGGTGTTGCGAGAGCGGGAGGAAGAGCTGCGAGCGCCGACCATGTTGGAGTGGTTTTTTCGGGCACGCTTTGATGATTCCTCGCTTGGGGGAGATGGTGTGGATTGGATCTGAAGATCCCCGTCTCTTTAATAGACAATTTATCTACATGGTTAGGGTGGCAAATGTAAAAATGCCCCGACTTCTCGCATTCGTTCGACACGTGGAGGCTGAGATTGTTAAGGTGCAGAAGCCGATGAGCGTAACATTAAATGGGGAACTGAGCACTGCTATTTATAAAAGGTACTTTGAAGAATTCGTAGGAGAACCCGCCTTGCAATGCTGAAGACAATCTGTGCGCCGGACTCATCGTCATTGAATCCTGGTTCGGGGGCTACTGAGGAAGTCCTAGATTAAGGGGTCCTTGGACAGCCGGACTATATGCATATGCCGGACTGTTGGACTGTGAAGATACAAGATAGAAGACTTCATCTCATGTCCGGATGGGACTCTCCTTTGCGTGGAAGGCAAGCTTGGCGGTTAGGATATGAAGATTCCTTTCTCTTAAACTGACTCTATGTAACCCTAGCCCCCTCCGGTGTCTATATAAACCGGAGGGTTTAGTCCGTAGGACAAGAACAATGATAACCATAGGCTAGCTTCTAGGATTTAGCCTCTACGATCTCGTGGTAGATCAACTCTTGTAATACTCATATCATCAAGATCAATCAAGCAGGAAGTAGGGTATTACCTCCATCGAGAGGGCCTGAACCTGGGTAAACATTGTGTCCCCCGCCTCCTGTTACCATTAGCCTCAGACGCACAGTTCGGGACCCCCTTCTCGAGATCCAACGGTTTTGACACCTACAGTAATGAGCACACGGTACACTTTCCAGAGAAACAACCTCAAGTTCATAGTATCAATTCTATTGGAAAAATTTCAACTATTACTATCAGAGGTTTTGAATTCCCCCTTCCTAGTGTCAAAAAGAAATATGATATTCTTATTGTTGGGGACATGCATATCCCTGTTGAGAAACGTAGTAATTCAAAAAAAATCCTACGATCACGCAAGATCTATCTAGGAGATGCATAGAAATGAGACAGGAGAGTGTGTCCACATACCCTCATAGACCGAAAGCGAAAGCGTTTAGTAACGCGGTTGATGTAGTCGAACGTATTCATGATCCAACCGATCCCAGTACCGAACGTACGGCACGTCCGTGTTCGGCACACGTTTAGCACGATGACGTCCCTCGAGCTCTTGATCCAGATGAGGATGAGGGAGAGTTCTGTCAGCACGACTGCGTGGTGATGGTTTTGATGATGTTACCGGCGCAGGGCTTCGCCTAAGTACTACAATGATATGACTGAGGTGTTAAACTGTGGAGGAGGGCACTGCACACGGCTAAGAGAATAACTGTTGTGTCTTGGGGTGCCCCCTTGCCCCCTTATATAAAGGAGGGAGGGAGGAGGCCAGCCGCCAGGAGGGGCGCGCGCCATGGGGAGTCCAACTAGGATTCCCAATCCTAGTTGGTGTCCGGCCCCTTCCTTTCCAAGAGGGGGAAAGAGGGAAGGAGTAGGAGAGGGAGAAGGAAAGAGGGGGGGCACCGCCCCCTCCTAGTCCAATTCGGACCTGCCATGGGGGGAGGGGGGTGCGGCCACCCTGCGCCCTCCACTCCTTTCCACTAAAGCCCATTAAGGCCCACTATTTCCCCCGGGGGGTTCCGGTAACCTCCCGGTACTCCTAAAAATGCCCAAACCTTTCCGAAACCTTTCCGGTGTCCGAACATAACCTTCCAATATATCAATCTTTATGTCTCAACCATTTCGAGACTCCTCGTCACATCTGTGACCTCATCCGGGACTCCGAACAAACTTCGATCATCAAAAAGACATAACTCATAATACAAATTGTCATCAAACATTAAGCTTGCGGACCCTACGGGTTCGAGAACTATCTAGACATGATTGAGACACATCTCCGATCAATAACCAATAGTGGAACCTGGATGCTCACATTGGCTCCTACATATTCTACAAAGATCTTTATCGGTCAAACCGCATAACAACATACGTTGTTCCCTTTGTCATTGGTATGTTACTAGCCCGAGATTCGATCGTCGGTATCATCATACCTAGTTCAATCTCATTACCGGCAAGTCTGTTTACTCGTTCCGTAATGCTTCATCCCATAACTAACTCATTAGACACATTGCTTGCAAGGCTTATAGTGATGAGCATTACCGAGAGGGCCCAGTGATACCTCTCCGAAACATGGAGTGACAAATCCTAATCTTGACCTATGCTAACCCAAAAAACACCTTCGGAGACACCTGTAGAGTATCTTTATAATCTCCCATTTATGTTGTGGCGTTTGATAGCACATAAGGTGTTCCTCCGGCATTCAGGAGTTGCATAATCTCATAGTCTGAGGAACATGTATAAGTCATGAAGAAAGCAGTAGCAATGAAACTGTAACGATCATAATGCTAAGGTAAGGGATGGGTCTTGTCCATCACATCATTCTCCCAATGATGTGATCTCGTTCATCAAAGGACAACACATGTCCATGGTTAGGAAACATAACCATCTTTGATTAATGAGCTAGTAAAGTAGAGGCATACTAGGGACACTATGTTTTGTCTATGTATTCACACATGTACTAAGTTTCCGGTTAATACAATTCTAGCATTAATAATAAACATTTATCATGATATAAGGAAATACAAATAACAACTTTATTATTGCCTCTAGGGCATATTTCCTTTAGTCTCCCACTTGCACTAGAGTCAATAATCTAGATTACACAGTAATGATTCTAACACCCATGGAGTCTTGGTGCTGATCATGTTTTGCTCGTGGAAGAGGGTTAGTCAACGGGTCTGCAACATTCAGATCTGTATGTATTTTGCTAATCTCTATGTCTCCCTCCTCGACAAGATGCTGGGTGGAATTGAAGCATCTCTTGATGTGTTGGGTTCTCTTGTGAAATCTGGATTCCTTTGCCAAGGCAATTGCACCAGTATTGTCACAAAATATTTTCGTTGGACCCGATACACTAGGTATAACACCTAGATCGGATATGAACTCCGTCATCTAGACTCCTTCATTTGCTGCTTCCGAAGCAGCTATGTACTCCGCTTCACACGTAGATCCCGCCACGACGCTCTACTTGGAACTACACCAACTAGCAGCTCCACCATTCAATATAATTATGTATCCGGATTGCGACTTAGAGTCATCCGGATCAGTGTCAAAGCTTGCATCGACGTAACCATTTACGACGAGCTCTTTCTCACCTCCATAAACGAGAAACATATCCTTAGTCCTTTTCAGGTATTTTAGGATGTTCTTGACCGCTGTCCAGTGCTCCACTCCTGGATTACTTTGGTACCTCCTTGCTATACTTATCGCAAGGCACACATCATGTCTGGTACACACACTACAAAAAAAATACACTTCCGTGATGATACGTGTTTGTCACAGTAGGTCATGTTTTCTGTCATGCATGTACATCCATGACGATTTTATGATAGAATCAAGATAGTCATACCTGTGCTGTCGTAGAAGTGTTACATGACATTACCAAAATTATCATCACGGAAGTGTCCACTTCCATGGCGATAAATCGCGCGTCACAGAAGTGTTTTCGTCAAGGGTGACCGACACGTGGCATCCACCATAACGGAACGCTGTTAAGCTATCGGGTCCGGTTTTGGATCCGATAACCCGTTAACAGCCCTGACCAATGGTGTAAAATCATCATTGGCTGGAGGAAACACGTGTCGGCTCATCATTGGGACAGATGTCATCCACTCATTGGACACATGGCTCCTATGATACATCGACACGTGGCACGGCCCAACAGAGGCCCATTCCTGTGAAAAGGCCGGCCCGTTTGACTTGGTTAAAAGGTGGCGGGCCGGCCCACGGAAATCCTGTTAACGGCCTGTTCGCATATAGCCCATTTACAACCCGCTAACCCAGGGCCCATTACGACCTCTCCGAATTAGACCCAATAGCGTCATCTGGGCCGTCCAATATGATTCCAGCCCATTTTAACTTCCGGCCCATGTGTGGCCCATGACTTCTTTCGGCCCATATGAGGCCCTTTGTAAGTCTTGGCCCATTAATGGCCCATGGTTAAACTGGCCCATAATGAACAATGTATTACTTTATACCCATTAACGGCCCATTATTCCATTGGACCGTTTCCAGCCCAAGTTATCTTTGGGCCTTCTCAGGGCCCATTTATTCTTGGGCTCATTTGCAGCATTCGGTTACTTACAACCCGTTACTGTCATTTTCTGCTTGTGGGCCAAATTCAGCCCGTCGTTACAATCGGCCCGTTTGTGGACCGTTAATACGTTGGGCCGTTTTCATGTCAAAAAAACCCGTTGGGCTATTTTCATAGAGTTATCAAATACGGCCTATTAATGGCCCGTTATGGTCCACAAATAGTACGACCCATGATTGGCGAAATGATGATACGGCCTGTAGAAGGCCCACGGATCCTACGGCCCGTGTAAGGCCCATGGATCGTAAGGCCGGTAGAAGGCCCATGGATCTTACGGCACGTAGAAGGCCCATGGACCCTACGACACGTAGAAGGCCCATGGATCCTACGGCCCGTATAGAAGGCCAATGGATCTACGGCCCATAGAAGGCCCATGGATCATACGGCCCGCAGGAGGCCCATGGTTACAACAGTCCGTGTGTTGCCATGATTATTTTGGCCTAGTTACAAAAAATAGGCTATTGTGGCCACTAGAAAAACACAGAAAAAGAACTGCAGTGACTACAAGCAAACAACTAAACAAGACAATAAGGAAATAAATAAGCAAGCAATTAACGCTAGCCTATTACCGCTATTCACATATTACATCCACTGGGCATCAAAGTTCGCCACTAGTGCAAATATAGGGAACAAAGCAGCATATTACATACACTGGCCGTCAAAATTGGCCACCAGTGCAATTAAACACGGCAGCAAAACAAGAGTATAACTGAAACAACTTCAGAAGAACTCAAGAAACATTATCCTAGGTATCCACCATGCTGGCAATAAGCTTAGCAAGCTTATTAGCTTTGTCTTGTTTGGCGCTAAAATCCTCCAATGCTTGCTGTTGCACCAGAAAGTATGCATCTGAATGCTCTAGGGACTTCCGCAGTCCTTCCGCTTCTTGTCGCAGCACAGCTAATCGATGTCTTTCAGCTTGTAGTTGAGACTCAAGAAGCCAAACTGATTTAGACAGTGAGTTTGAATAGCTTGTGCAAGCGGTAGTGGCCAGTAACTCGAACACTAAACCAAGACATGACTTTGGGGTTGTCTCACTGTCTTCAAGATAGTCTTCCTTAGCTATTTTATCAGCTTTGTTGGAGACGAACAAGGATGTGTCACTATCCTGAACCTTATCTACATTACTTCCTTTACCATTGCTTAATAAGGCACTCTTCCCCAATATTCCGTTAGCATTCTAAAAGAAGAAACAAGCAGACAAATAACAGGTTTAGCATGTACTAGTATATGAAACTCATTTCGGTGAACCAGTTCATTAGTAAGGTGGACAGGATTAAACTACCAAGTCTTCTATTGCCAAGTACTAGTACATAATAAAAGCATCAAACAAACATATATCTATGTCCTATGGTCACTGCATTGTCTTGCCAAATCAAAATAGGCTCTAGGCGTTGGCAAAACGCATTGCGCATAACTACGCCTAATCTGTGCATAACTGCGCATAAGCATGCGCTTTGGTCAGTAAAGCGCAAGGCGGTGGCAAAACGCACAATTAACGCCTAGCACTTTTTTGAACTATGATAGCAATGGAATCTTAAATTAGAACAGTTGTTCTTCAGGTTTAGGCACTTGTTCTACATGAACAGAGTACAGTAAGACACAAGAATATAGTACTTAAAAATAGAAAATGAGCTCATAGACCTTACCACATTCTTGGTTCGGGACCAGTACAGAACAGGGCATTACCAGTCATCGTCCAGTTAATGTGTCTCAGGAGAACGTAAGGGATTTTGATGAGTTCCTTTGCCGGTGAAGTACGTTTTCTTTAGGTAATTCCGTTACTGCCACCAAGCATTCTTGAAGATAGCAGAGGTATTAGCACAGGTTACCTCATCCAGAGTTTCCAAATCGGCCCTTCTCAAAGTGGGAAAATTTGTTGTATTATAACCATCATGGAGGTAGGATGTATGGGACAAAGCAAAGTAATTGTCATGAATAACATTACTTACACATAACTCCTGGACAAACACCTGCAACTGGCATTTTCCTTCATCTTCAGTATAATATTTCCAAGATGGGAAGATACACACATACGATTTAGCAACATCAAATGCGATAGATGATAAACTACGACTAGTTAGTTGTGCTTCCTCCACAGGAATAGGCATACTAACTGGTGGAGTTGGGGTTCGCCGTGGTAGTACTGGCCCTTTGGGCACTGGAGCTGCCTTACTAACTGCTCTTGTTTGGGAGCTCTGTGGTGGAGATGATGCTGTGTCAACAGGAACTGGGTTACTATCTGCTGGGGTTCGGGTTAGATTGGGTGAAGCTGGTTCTCTGTCCATCACAGTAGGGGTACAATCCGCGAGAGTTTGGGTTATGTGTCGTAGGGCTGGTTCTCATGCATGTACAACCGGGGTGCTATCTCCACCAAGAGGTAGCACTGTTTTATTTGAAGATCGTGTTTTAGTCGGCTAGATACTGGCATCACCCGCTCCAATTCAAATGGCTGATAAACAGGAAACATAGTTGAATGTACAGACATTGTATGAGAGACAGATGCAATAGATAGTGTGGAAAAAAGAGGGCATGAAATAGTTGACATTTATATTGTTTAACTAGGTAGCATGACATAATTTCACATATATGATGTCTATCTAAACTGGATAGCATAGCATAACATAATTCAGAGATATGATGAATAACTAAACATGATCGCATGACATAATTCACCTACATGTTATCTAAGCAATTAGGATCACATCATTTAATTCACATATGTGATTTATATGCTAAACAGAGGGCATTCGATATGATGTCTGAACTAAGAACATGGTGTTGAAAATTGTGTATATGATGTCTAAACTATGTAATGAAAGACACACCATATGCATGATATGAGCAGTATAACCGTGCCAAGTTTGAGCATACACTTTGGTGGGGGAATATGACTGGTCATCTGTCTCTGAATCCATCTCTGAGGAGCTATCGGGACTCAACAAGAGATCTGCTTTGACAGGTAGCACTGTCTGCTCTAAAGGCCTTGTTTTCACTCCAGATTTTTCCATCTCCCACCCAAATGGCTGATTCACAGGAAGAGTAGTTTAATGTACAAACATTGTCGACAAATGGAAATGTAATGAAGAAAAGGATGGGCAAGATATCATTCAAATATATGATGCTTGGTTAAACAGGATGGCATTGCACATTTCACAATATTATGGCTGGCTAAAAGACATGATACTGCATAATTCCCATATATGATATAGAAACTAAACAGGTGGCATTACAGAACATGTCTAAACTAAGCAGATGACATATATGATGTCAAAAGTAGGCACTGCAAGGCAACATATGCATGATATGACTAACATCATTATGCCAAGATAGAGCAAACACCTTGGGGGGTAAATAGGAGTGGTCAGCGGCGTCTGAATCCGCCTCATAATAGATATCTTCCTCTGGGTTACAATCTGGAGAGGGGTGGGGAGGGTTTGCCATTGAACCCACCATGGAGCGATGTCTGCATGACATTGTATTGCCGCGCAAAACTCTTCTCTTTTTCTCTACATGTTCAACATGACTGTGTACAATATTTGACATGCATACGAAAGAAATATGGTGAGATTATGTAAGGGGAGCATGCAGAAATTTAGAGTGATGGTAACAACTAGTGGATGGATCCAAAAATAATGATAGCAGGCTGATGATTGCTTTAATTTAATAAAAAGAGAGATGATGATTGCTTTACTATTTGTTTCCCACCCAAGATGAACAACATAGGCATACCCTAGGTGAACCAGATATTAGACATACATACTGTTCATTGCTGCCTCGATATGTACCTCACAACTAATTTAGAACTCAAGTTTGAACGTTAATTTGGACCTGACTTGGAGTCCAAGAGGTGAACAGGACGATAAAGTAGCAGGTAACTTTAAGCAATGCATAACATAAGCAGAAACAAAAGAGTGCAACCTCTCTTGTGGACCCGTGTACTCCTCAGGTTCATATGCTGAGTCGATGATGGTGATGTCGTTGCGGTGGGTGCCAGCAGCAGGGAAGGAGATCTGAGGTGGCGAAAGACGGTCCGAAGTTGTGATGTTTGGTTTGGTGGATGCTTCAGTCAATGGAGCATCTCAGGTGAGGTGGACGACATCGCGGCAGGAGCAGGACAAACCACACAAAGTTCCCTTCGACACCTACCTGTAACTGAAGTAATTCTGCAAGGGCTCATTTGGCTTGCATGATTCTTAAAACGCAGGGATAGGAAAAACAACGGAATAGGATAGGAATGCACATGGTAAACAGAGCATTTGTAAACACAAGATTTCTGTCAATGTGGGTGTTTGGTTTACAGGAATTGGAAGAGCAGAGGAATGCAAAGAAACATGGCCAAAATAAAGTGAAACCATATGAAAGCGTGTACAGTTAGAATGTTATTCTGCCACTAATGCACTTGGTCTTGTTTTCATGCATTGGATTTTGAAAAGTAGGTCCAGGTGGATGTTTTGCTTCATTCCTTTAAACAAAATGCATGAATAATTGAAAAGTAGAGTGCCATTGGAAAATTCGCTATTGCTATGTTTTTCCATTGAACCAAAATAGCCCTCATGGATCGACATGAATGTATAGTAATAAGTGATGCAACAAGTGTACAACCTCTTTGTCGTAGCCATGTCGACCTCAGCATCATTGGGTTGCTCACTGAAGCAGTTGAGGCAGAGGTGGATGTCGGAGGTGTGGAGGAACATCTGAGGAATCTGTAGACGGCGTCCAGGGCACTGCTCTGTTGTGATGGATCGTTCTATCATTGGAGCAGCTCCGGTGAGCCATAAGACGTCAAGGCTGAAGCAACACAAGACAGACATCGCCAATCTCAAGTGGGATTCTAATAGCATCTCCAATAGATGATGTAAAATAGATGTAAAATTTACATCACCAAAAAACACCTGACTACAACAGATGAGGTAAAAACTGTTGACTCTGAACTTAACTGTTGAAACTGAAATTTACTGTGGAATCTGAATGTTACTGTCGAAACTGAACGCAATGGTAGCAGAGAGGCACTTGACATGTAGTTTAGGGAGGGCCTGCAGTTCATCTTCAACCTGCACCCCCCTGAGCCGCCAGCCACCACCGGCTGAACCGCCAGCCCCAGCGCCACCTTGCCGCCCCAAAACAACTCCCACCGCCGGTCCGCCGCCTCCCCGGCCAGCTCTCTAGGTCCCTAAGATAGATAGTGGGGTACCTCTCTGGCGAGCCCCCGTACCCGCTGTGGGTGGTTCTTCCTTAACTCCGGTGAGCCCCCCCTGAAAATCGACTGACCCAAAAGTCGATTCAGTCAACTGAAGTGTAGCTAAATCAGAGTGGAGCAGCAGCACGAGCGAGGGGGAGAGCTGTAGCAGCAGCGCGAGCGAGCGAGCGAGAGCCGGAGCAGCAGCAGCTAGGCGAGTGAGCGATCGAGCGAGAGCTGGAGCAGCAGCAGCAGCGCGAGCGCCCGAGCGAGAGTCGGAGCAGCAACAGCAGCGCGAGCGACCGAGCGAGAGCCGGAGCAGCAGCAGCAGATCCGACTGGTATGGCCGCCGTCGCCGAAGGGGCCTCACACTGGGGGACAGCCTCCGTGGAGATGTCGCGCGCGGCGCCGGCTTCAAGGTAGCCGCTCCATGGGGGTGCGGGATGGAGCAACATCGGCGCCGGGAGGTCGAGTTAAGGAGAAGGTGCGATGCGATGAGTGTACAACCTATTTGGTGGCACCGAGTAGGCCTCAGCTTTGTCCGAGGATTCGGTGAGGATGCTGCGGTTCTGGTGGAGCAGGTTAAAGTGGCACTATCGGGATGGAGCAGCTGCGATAGATGAGGCGATTGTCGGAGCAGCTCCTTGGAGGTGGAGGACGGGGCGGCTGAATCGGCAGGACAACGAGATGGACGACGTATCCTCATCCAGGGAGGTGGATGAGGGACGTCGAGCTATTGCGGCGGACGACGTCGTCGTGGAAGAGGCTCCGGCTGGGCAGCGATGAGGTGGCGGACGGAGGAGGGTGGAGTTTCGCGGCTGGAGTGGAGAGGTTATGGCGGCCTGGGATTTCGAATGGCGAAAAGGGGGCGATGGGAGGGGGTGAACCATGACTTAGGGACGTGCTTGTCCAAAATGTAGGGTGTGTCACAAAAGTACCCCCCCACCGATTTGAACTAGTGGCCGTTTCGGCTCAGGGTTAGAAGGGGGATTTCTCGTGTCGGGATTTGGTAGCTAGCGGGAATTTTCGCGCGCGTTGTAATTTCAGGATAGCAAGGCACAGGTTGTGAAGGCGCTAGTTTTGGGAGCACGATATCTGAATTTTCGGGATATAACAAGGCGTGAGCTGAATTTTAGGGACAAGCCTAACATGTAGTAATATTGTACTTGTACGTACCAAATCAATTCGCACTTCCCTCAACCAAAAAGAAAACGAAAAAAATAAACTATTCACACCACACAAAGAGAGAGTCTTGCCCCGTTTTACTATACAAATGCTATTCAAAGCTACTCCCTCCTTCCATCTATATAGGGCCTAATGCGTTTTTCGATGCTAACTTTGACCAAATATTAAAGCAATAATATATGACATGCAACTTACACAAAGCACACCGTTAAATTCGTCTGTGAAAGGTTCTTTCAATGATATAATTTTCACATTGTGCATGTCATTTACTATTAATCTTGTCAATAGTCAAAGGCGGTCTTAAATAACTCATTACGCCCTATATAGATGGAAGGAGGGAGTATGAATCCATGTTATGTCCAATTAAATTTTTTCTCTTGATGTATAATGCATGTAACCTACTCATACCAACATTTTAGTGCATTCCAAATGTCTGTACTACCGCTGCAATTCAAACTGAATTTGAATTCATTTCTCTATTTCAATAAGAATCTACAATCATGATTGTTGCCAACTTCAACCATCATTCGTGTATTACCTTAATAACACACCACATGATTACTACAGAGATAGATATGAACTATGTGTACTACATGAACTCGAATTCTATTTTTTGAATACACTTGATGTTGATTCCAAATAATAGTACATTTGATGTACTAACTATATATTCATAATCTAAACCATGTTCCATACGTACACCGTGTTTATCACACAAAGTATAGTGCCCCGCCCCCTACATTATGACAAGTATTTAGACCTGAGTTGCAAAAGCCACACATTAGCCCAAATTATAATCAATGTTCTACATTATGATATCTTCTTCTAGTATCTGTATCCACTTTTTTATAATGAATTATGATCTTTGTTCGTCTTTTACACCTTCACGATTGAGGGAGTCCTGGACTAGGGGGTGTCCGGATAGCCGAACTATCATCATCGGCCGGACTCCAAGACTATGAAGATATAAGATTGAAGACTTCGTCCCGTGTCCGGATGGGACTTTCCTTGGCGTGGAAGGCAAGCTTGGCGATACGGATATGTGGATCTCCTACCATTGTAACCGACTCTGTGTAACCCTAGCCCTTTCCGGTGTCTATATAAACCGGAGGGTTTTAGTCCGTAGGACAGAACAAAAATCATACCATAGGCTAGCTTCTAGGGTTTAGCCTCCTTGATCTCGTGGTAGATCCACTCTTGTACTACCAATATCATCAATATCAATCAAGCAGGAGTAGGGTTTTACCTCCGTCGAGAGGGCTCGAACCTGGGTAAAAACATTGTGTCCCTTGTCTCCTGTTACCATCCGCCTAGACGCACAGT
The DNA here is from genome assembly GCF_002162155.2 of Triticum dicoccoides. Classification (NCBI taxonomy): domain Eukaryota; kingdom Viridiplantae; phylum Streptophyta; class Magnoliopsida; order Poales; family Poaceae; genus Triticum; species Triticum dicoccoides. Next base: position 91,629,664 of record NC_041381.1, read on the forward strand.
TCGGAACCCCCTACTCGAGATCCGCCGGTTTTGACACCGACATTGGTGCTTTCATTGAGAGTTCCTCTGTGTCGTCATCGATAGGCTCGATGGCTCCTTCGATCATCAACAACAACGACGCAGTCCAGGGTGAGACTTTTCTCCCCGGACAAATCTTCGTATTCGGCGGCTTTGCACTGCGGGCCAATTCACTTGGCCATCTGGAGAAGATCGAAAGCTACGCCCCTGGCCGTCAAGTCAGATTTGGAAGTCTGAACTTCACGGCTGACATCTGCGGAGACTTGATCTTCGATGGATTCGAGCCACAGCCGAGCGCGCCGCACTGTCACGATGGGCATGATTTAGCTCTGCTACCGGACAGTGCCCTGGAGTCCGCACATGAGTCCGCTTCGACCCTTAATTCGGAGCCGGCTGCGCAGATCGAGGACGGGTTGCTAGACACCGCCTCGGGGGCTACAACCTCTACAGCGATGGAGGCGAATACTGACCTTGTCCCTTGTGAAACTCGTGACTCCGAGGTTCCGGACTCCTCGCCGGACTCCGAGCCCCCCGCGCCCCCTCCAATCGAATCCGATTGGGCGCCGATCATGGAGTTCACCGCCGCGGACATCTTTCAACACTCACCTTTCAGCGACATCCTGAATTCGCTAAAGTATCTCTCGTTATCAGGAGAGCCCTAGCTGAATTGCGGTCAGGACGGTTGGGATGCGGACGACGAAGAAATTCAAAGCCCACCCACCACCCGCTTAGTAGCCACTGTCGACGATCTAACCGACATGCTAGACTTCGACTCCGAAGACATCGACGGTATGGACGACGATGCCGGAGACGACCAAGAACCAGCGCCCACTGGGCACTGGAAAGCCACCTCATCATACGACATATACATGGTGGACATCCCAAAGGATGGGAATGGGGATGGAACAGTGGAGGAAGACCCCTCCAGGAAACAGCCTAAGCGTCGGCGTCAGCGGCGCCGCTCTAAATCCCGCCACAGCAAGAATGGAGATTCCGGCAGCGGAGATAATAACACCCCAGACAGTGCCGAAGACAACCCCCTCTAGCAAGATTCAGCACAGGAGGACGGAGAAGCCAGCCCTCATGAGAGAGCAGCAGACGAAGAGGTAGAGGATGATAATTACATGCCTCACTCTGGAGACGAGGCAAGCCTCGACGACGACGAATTCGTCATGCCTGAGGATCCCGTCGAACAAGAGCGTTTTAAACGCAGGCTTATGGCCACGACAAGCAGCCTCAAGAAAAAGCAGCAACATCTTAGAGCTGATCAAGATCTGCTAGCCGACAGATGGACTGAAGTCCTTGCGGCCGAAGAGCATGAACTCGAACGCCCCTCCAAAAGCTACCCTAAATGCAAGCTGCTCCCCCGATTAGAGGAGGAGGCATATAAACTTGCATCACCAGCGCACAATACGGCTGACCGACCACCTCGTGGCCGCGACAGAGAGGCCTCTAGGCCCTCCACTAGAACCGTACCCCGGCATCGCTCGAAAAGCACAAAGCCACAGGGGAACACTCCGGACTTGCGAGATATATTGGAGGATAAGGCAAGACAATCAAGATCGATCTACGGATCACGTGGGTGCCCCATGATACGCGATGAAAACCGTCGCGCTGGACACGGCAAGTCCGGCCGGGCCGAACACAGTACACAAAGCTCGTTTGAGCTACGTCGTGATATAGCCCAATACAGAGGCGCCGCACACCCACTATGCTTCACGGATGAAGTAATGGATCATCAAATCCCCGAAGGGTTTAAACCCGTGAATATCGAATCCTATGATGGCACAACAGACCCCGCGGTTTGGATCGAAGACTATCTCCTTCACATCCACATGGCCCGCGGTGATGATCTTCACGCCATCAAATACCTCCCACTCAAGCTTAAAGGACCAGCTCGGCATTGGCTTAACAGCTTGCCAGCAGAATCAATTGGGTGTTGGGAGGACCTGGAAGCCGCATTCCTTGATAATTTCCAGGGCACATATGTGCGACCACCAGACGCTGACAACCTAAGCCATATAATTCAGCAGCAAGACGAATCGGCCAGACAATTCTGTACACGGTTCTTAACTAAGAAAAATCAAATCGTCGACTGTCCGGATGCGGAGGCCCTCGCGGCCTTCAAACATAACATCCGCGACGAGTGGCTTGCCCGACACCTGGGACAGGAAAAGCCGAAATCCATGGCAGCCCTCACATCACTCATGACCCGCTTCTGCGCGGGAGAGGACAGCTGGCTAGCCCGCAGCAACAACCTCAGCAAAAATTCTGGCAGTCCAGATACCAAGGACCGCAACGGCAGGTCGCGTCACAACAAGCACAAACGCCGCATTAACGGCGACAATACTGAGGATACGGCAGTCAATGCCGGATTCATAGGCTCCAAACCCGGTCAGCGGAAAAAGCCATTCAAAAGAACTACTCCGGGTCCATCCAATTTGGACCAAATACTCGACCGCTCGTGCCAGATACACGGCACCCCCGAAAAGCCAGCTAATCACACCAACAGGGACTGTTGGGTATTCAAGCATGCAGGCAAGCTAATTGCCGAAAACAGTGACAAGGGGTTGCATAGCGATGACGAGGAAGAGACCTGACCGCCGAACAATAGAGGACAGAAGGGTTTCCCCCCACAAGTGCGGACGGTGAACATGATATACGCAACCCACATACCCAAGAGGGAGCGGAAGCGTGCACTCAGGGACGTATACGCGATGGAGCCAGTCGCCCCGAAGTTCAACCCATGGTCCTCCTGCCCGATCACTTTTGATCGAAGGGACCACCCCACCAGCATCCGCCATGGCGGATTCGCGGCACTGGTTTTAGACCCAATCGTCGATTGATTTCACCTCACCAGAGTCCTGATGGACGGCGGCAGCAGCCTGAACCTGCTTTATCAGGATACAATGTGCAAGATGGGCATAGACACCTCAAGGATTAAACCCACAAAGACGACCTTCAAAGGCGTCATACCAGGTGTAGAACCCAATTGTACAGGCTCAGTTACACTGGAGGTGGTCTTCGGATCCCCGGATAACTTCCAAAGCGAGGAGTTAATCTTTGACATAGTTCTGTTCCGCAGCGGCTATCATGCTCTGCTCGGACGGACCGCGTTTGCAAAGTTCAACGCGGTGCCGCACTACGCATACCTCAAGCTCAAGATGCCATGCCCTCGAGGAGTCATCACGGTCAACGGAAACACTGAACGCTCTCTCCGAATGGAGGAACATACAGCGGCTCTCGCGGCAGAAGTACAGTGCGGCCTCTTAAGGCAATTCTCGAGTCCGGCCGTTAAGCGACCGGACACGGCTAAACGCGCCCGGAGTAACCTACAACAAGACCACCTGGCACGTTCCGAGCACGCGTAGCAATGCGGCCCCAACCCCAGCCCTTGCAAAATTGCAAGACTAATCCTTCGCGTACATCATTACGCTCTGGAGATACCATGGGCATAGGGGGAGGGGCACGACCATGACAGGCCCAGAATGCGGCTTAACCGCACCAGGGGCTCCCAAGTGTGTCATTCCTTTTTTTTCCTTTTTCTTTTTTTCTTACCCACAGGACTCCGTTCACCAGAGGCCCTGTCCGGCAGTAGACCTGCCGAACTCACGATGCAACAGCCTGGGAAGGAGAAAGGCTACGACGAGTATCCAGGTGGTCTCCATTACGAGCATTAAATCTGTTTTATACACCATTCCGCAGCCTACCCCTGGAGGAGGACATGTTTAATAGTCCCATCCCTTGCTTACCGCACTATTTGTATCGTTCTGCATTCATGGCAGTATTTCTTGAATAAACAATGCATCGCTTTTTTGCTTATAATTGCATTCCTTTCTTATACATATGTTCATTTATGACATGTTGCATCCGTACACTTTGGTACGGCTAAATACACTAGGGGCTTAAGTTCCCCACATTATGGTGTGATAAGTCCGAACACTTTCACAAGTGCGGCACCCCGAACTTATAGCATTATATGCATCGGCTCCGAATCATGTCTTGGGTCAATAGTTGGGTTTGCCCGGCTCCCATGTTTTGGTACCTTACGTTCCGTTATATCGGCTAAGGTAGCGCTGGGAGAACCACTGCGATTGTGCCCCAGTTGAGCTGGGCGAGCGCCTTAGTGGAGAAAGCTAAAACTGACCGTCATGATGAGGCGAGAGACGGTCGCTGTTCGAGAGGTTTTTTCGAGTCCCTAAAGACTTATGCCGCTTAGAGCGAGGAACCGGCTTTGTCCGGCCAAGGCATGGATAGCGCCCCGAATTCGGCCTTCCGAACACTAGGGGCTTCGCCGAAATTTAAAATTATAGAATTCTATGGCTAAGTGAGAGTGTTCAAGCATTATAAGTCCGGTTGCCTCGTTCGTTGTGTTGAGCACCTCCCTAGATGGACCCAAAAATGGGAACAAGAGTGCTCAAGTTTATCCCGAACACCCCAGCACTCGTGGCATGGGGCCGAAGCCGACGACTTGCCATCTCTCAGATTTGATAAACGGCCGCACAGAAGGTAATATTTTAAATTAAACAAGCGTTGCTTAGTGCACATGAACAAAGTTTTCAGCGCACAGGATAACAAAATGCGAGTCTACTCAAATATTACATCTTTTGAGCACTCACCCGCAATAATGCGGGCACCCTTCAGGACACCCTTATAATACATCTCGGGCGTGCGATACTCCTTGCCCGGCGGTGGCGCGTCTGTCACAAGCTTCTTAGCGTCCATCTTGCCCCAGTGCACCTTAGCGCGGGCAAGGGCCCGACGGGCACCTTCAATGCAGGCGGAGTGCTTGATGAGTTCAACCCATGAACAAGCATCCACCAGCCGCCGCACCAGGCCGAAGTAGCTCCCAGGCATGGCGTCCTTGGGCTACAGCCGAACTATGAGGCCCTTCATGGCCTGTTCGGCCACCTTGTGGAGCTCGACCAGCTGCTTCAGCTGGTCGCTAAGGGGCACCGGATGTCCGGCCTCAGCATACTGAGACCAGAAGACCTTCTCCGTCGAGCTCCCCTCCTTGGCCCTGTAGAAAGCGGCAGCATCGGACACGCTGCGGGGCAGATCTGCGAACGCTCCTGGAGAGCTCCGAATTCGGGTAAGTAATAGGTAATTCACATTCACATGCTTGCTTTGCATGAAAAATGCCTTACCCGCCGCTATTTTCTTCAACGCCTCGATTTCCTAGAGGGCCTTGTGGGCTTAGGCCTTAGCGGCTTTGGCACTCTCAAGAGCCGATGCAAGCTCGGACTCTCGAGTTTTCGAGTCGCGCTCCAAACTCTCATGTTTTTCCACGAGAGCCTGGAGCTCTTGCTGTACCTCCGCCACCCACGCCTCCTGCTTCTCTCGCCCAGCACGCTCCGCGGCCGCATTACGTTTGGCCACGGACACCGCCTCCTTCAGGGTCGCCACCTCGTTCATGGCCCCTGGAGTACCCACATTATCCTTGTCATTCCTCTTGCAACCAAATCCTTTTCTGTAAGGTACAACTTTAATAAGGTGTTACTCACCTTCCTTGTCCTCGAGCTGCTTCTTGGCACGGCCGAGCTCGCTCTCGGACTGCTCGAGGCTTTGCTTCAAAGCATTGACCTCCGCAGTCAGTGCGGCAGAGGTCAGCAGCGCAGCCTGCAATCCCATATTGACATATTTTTTAAGACTCCTGCGTATATCTTTTTAGATCCTCAGTCCGGCTTTTCTTTCCGAACACCGAACCGAGCATCAGGGGCTACTGTCTATGCGGTACTATTTTACATATATTAAAATTCTTACCTCAAAGCCTGTTAGAAGGTTGCCGCAGGCCTCGGTCAGCCCGCTTTTGGCGAGCTAAACCTTCTGAATCACCGCACTCATGACAGTGTGGTGTTCCTCTTTGATGGAAGCGCCGTTGAGCGCCTCCAACAAGTTATCCGACGCCTCCGGTTGGACAGAGGCCGCTGGCGTCATAGTCTTTCCCTTCTTACGAAGGGGCCGCCCGCCGGACTCCGGAACCACTGCAGGTTCCGGTGCGGAGTCCGGTACGAAGTCCGGGAGGTTGCCTTATGGCACCTCCGAGGCCTCCTCCTCCGGGTGGGTCCCTCTCTGGGATCCCACCTCGGCGTCGTCGGCGTCACGGGGGGTGGAGGTGGTCGGAATTGAAGTACTATCCACATCCGACATACCCAAGGACCCGCTCGACGAAGCGGGAAGATCGTCCTTGGGCGGACTGCAGGGTTGTATGCGGCATTAGAAAGACACCGTGTGGCGAAAAGAAAAATCATGAAGTTATTCGGGAGTCCGGATACTTACGATCTCGCCAGGGGCTTGTCCCTTGAGGGCCACTCCTCGTCGCCGTCGCCGACGTTGGCGGAACAGTCCGGGGGAAGGGTCCTTCCCTTCTTGGACCCTTCGGCCTCCCTCATTGGGGAGGCCTTCCTCTTCTTCTCTCCCCCCGCTGGGGGAGAGGCCTCTTTCTTCTCCTCCTCGTCCTCGTGGGAGGAGTCCGCCTCGGAGTCATCAGACGATGAGTCTGATACCACCTGACGCTGGGAACTCCTTCGGGTTCCCGTGGCCTTCTTCTTGGCCTTCTTCTCCGGCACTACGTAAAGTGTCGGGACTACCAGACCTGTCAAACGGGCATCCGCTGGGTCTTCTGGAAGGGGAGCCGGATAGTTAACCTGTCTGGATGTCACTTGCCAGGCTTGTTAAAGGTGTTGGGAGTTTAGATCCCGCATAAAGTCAAAACATGAAAAGCAAGTGTCCCATAAAGGATAACATGGCTTACCTCGCCAGCCGGACACTACGAGCTAAATCCGCGATCTTCGGTAGCAGATGCGGGAGCTTCGGCACCCTTGAATAGCACCCTCCAGACATCTTCGTACATAGTATCGAAGAGCCCGCTCAAGGTCCGGTGTTGTGCCGGATCAAACTCCCACAAATTGAAGTCTCGTTGTTGGCGGGGGAGAATCCGGCGGACGAGCATGGCCTGGATCACGTTGACAAGCTTGAGCTTCTTGTTCACCAGGGTTTGGAGACAGGACTGGAGTCTGGTCAGCTCTTCCAAACTACCCCATAGCAGGCCCTTCTCTTTCCAGGAGGTGAGCCGCATGGGGACGACAGATCTAAATTCGGGGGCCGCTACCCATTTAGGGTCACGTGGCTCGGTGATGTAGAACCACCCCGATTGCCACCCTTTCATGGTTTCCACGAAGGCGCCCTCGAGCCAGGTGACGTTGGGAATTTTGCCCACCATGGCGCCTCCGCACTCCGCTTGGCTACCCTTCACAATCTTCGGCTTGACGTTGAAGGTCTTGAGCCACAAGCCGAAGTGGGGCTGGATGCAGAGGAAGGCCTCGCGCACGATGATAAACGCCGAGATGTTGAGGATGAAATTCGGGGCCAGATCATGGAAATCCAGGCCGTAGTAGAACATGAGCCCCCAGACAAAGGGGTGGAGTGGGAAGCCCAGTCCGCGGAGGAAATGGGGAAGGAATACCACCCTCTCATGGGGCCCGGGGGTGGGGATGAGCTGCCCCTCGTCGGGGAGCCGGTGCGCGATGTCGCTGGACAGATATCCGGCGCTGTGCAGCTTCTTGATGTGCCCCTTCGTAACGGAGGAGGCCATCCACTTGCCTCCCGCTCCAGACATGGCTGGAGAAGGTCGAGGTGAGATGTGCGGACTTGGGCGCTGGAGCTCGAGTGCGCGTAGATGGATAAGCAAAGGAGGAAGAAGGTGTAGGTAAAAAAGGTGGATCCTTATCCCCTTATATATGGGCGGACGAAACTATGCGTCCCCACCGGCCTGGTAAAAGTCGCTTGTCTCCCAAGCGCCGCAATCAATGGCGCGATTGGGTTACCCACGTCCGTATTGATGGGAATCCCGAAATAAGGGGAACACGATCTCTGCTTCGACAAGACGTGCCAAGGAAACCGCTTCGCTAAACGCGCTGAGGTGGTATAATAAAAACGATTCGAGTAAAGGCTTGGTTGTGGTATGACGTCACGCCACAAAATACGTCAGCAGATTGAACTTGTGTAAATATTGTTCTCTCTACGGTGGTATGTGGAATTTATTTTACAGAGCCGGACACTATCCTGGTGTTCACAATCTTCTATGAATTATTCGGAGGAGGAACCCGCCTTGCAATGCCGAAGACAATATGCGCGCTGGACTCGTCGTCATTGAAGCCTGATTCAGGGGCTACTGAGGGAGTCCTGGACTAGGGGGTGTCCGGATAGCCGAACTATCATCATCGGCCGGACTCCAAGACTATGAACATACAAGATTGAAGACTTCGTCCCGTGTCCGGATGGGACTTTCCTTGGCGTGGAAGGCAAGCTTGGCGATACGAATATGTAGATCTCCTACCATTGTAACTGACTCTGTGTAACCCTAGCCCTCTCTGGTGTCTATATAAACCGGAGGGTTTTAGTCCACAGGACAGAACAACAATCATACCATAGGCTAGCTTCTAGGGTTTAGCCTCCTTGATCTCGTGGTAGATCCACTCTTGTACTACCCATATCATCAATATCAATCAAGCAGGAGTAGGGTTTTACCTCCGTCGAGAGGGCCCAAACCTGGGTAAAAACATCGTGTCCCTTGTCTCCTGTTACCATCCGCCTAGACGCACAGTTTGGGACCCCCTACCCGAGATCCGCCGGTTTTGACACCGACAACGATCCTCTTCTATTTGTAGCTAACTAGCCGTAACTTTCTATCATGCATGCACATGCCCGCCCCCCTCTCACCAACCCTTAGCGTCCCCTCCATCGCACACGTTCATTATTTCTCTTTAGGTCGTCCACCCGCGGTGTGTGTAGGCCCCTGGCTCCTTCTTTCTGGCACACACCGGTCAATATACCTGTCTAGCCAAGTGTGCCTACAACAAACACATATATACTTCCCCTCTTCTCTTCTCACTGTCCATGCCCCCCTATGTCCAATACGGTTCCACGCAGGTGCACACTCCCGCCCCTCTTTTCATTGATCACATACTCACACACTC
>NC_041381.1:91638837-91663219 GCF_002162155.2 Triticum dicoccoides
GACCTTATTTGCTTCTAACACATGCAGGCATGTATATGAACTGATTTCCCTACATATAGCCAGGTCGACTATAATTCGTTTTCCCGACGCACCAATACACTTACCTCGCTAGTTATGTCTCTCCCTTTCTCGGACACACGACGGTTGATCTTTCTATGTAGTTACATATGCTTACCACAACCATATCGTCTCCCCTCATCATCCTTGCATACCCCCTGACCCATCTCTCACATGCACGTGCATAGACAGACAGACATCCCCCGCCCTCTCTTATTGATATTGCACTCATACCCTCCATTTGTCTAGCAGGCCTCTCCCACCATTTCTGAGACGCCACTCCACCACCAACCCTCCGATGCTCTACCTTTGTCTTTCTCCCAACCTTATTCCTCTGCTACACATATCCATGGAATCCATGGATGTCGATCGATCTCCCTCAATACATAGCTAGGTCTCTCTCCTTCCCCACACATATACTAGTCGATCGGTCTCTGCCCCCTCCCCCCCCACACACATCGATAGTCGAACATTGTTGGTAGGTATCCATGCCACGGAGAAAAACTGCACCTCTGCCCTCTCAAATTCTAGTAGGCCAGCCGCCCTGTATCTTTGACATGGGCAAACACAAATTCGATGGCACTCTTTATCGATTGCGCAGCCACACACTTCATCCTTGTTTTCAATTCTATCGATATCTCACGTCCATGACTCAATTTCACACACATTGCATATGTTACGTTTTTCTGTTTGATATATCATCAACACATTGCCTCTGTTTCGCACAAACCATCTCTCTCACACCCACCCACGTACATACCTGCACCTAAAGAAGAAGTGCACGCAGGACGCACGTACTCACGTCTCGTTCCCGGCCACACCCACGCGGGTACATGGTGGAGTTCGTTTCAGTACGAAAAGGCAGCCCACGTGATAATTGGACGCGTGTAGCGGTTGTTTACTCGAAGGAGGGTCGGGTACCACGCCTAGACGGAACAAAGTTCGACTTGACGCGTTAGTATTAAATAAAGTTATATATTCCTCAATGGCACGTACAGAATATAAAACGATTGCCGGGGGGAAAATGGAAAAATGGGTTTGTCTCTCGTCACACCATCTCACACAAGGCGGTCGTGGCCTCTCTCTCTCTCTCTCTCTCTCTCTCTCTCTCTCTCTCTCTCAGCGTTGGTTAGTGATCCGGCCGCATCCCGTCCGCCGGCGGAAAGGGAGGATGTGCATCGTCTCTCCGTTCGACGGTGTTGAGGCAGCACGTCCCGATCTACGGTACCCACCCTTCTCTCTGACCAAGCTCCGGCTTGGTAGGGCCTTCGCCACTTGCTCGCTGCCGCAGTATGGGCAGATCCCGGCTGCCGGCGCCCTCCTAGTAACATCCCGACGACCCTCAGGTACAGCTTCCTCCGGCCTTGCTCCACTGCCCATCTTCCCATGTTGCTGCATGTGGATCTTCTTTAGTTGTTTGCTTAAATCGTATCTCGGCCGGCGTACTTTCCATCTTGCAATCTTGTCCTCATACCATTTTTGATAAACCACCATGTGCTATCTTTCCCTTATTACATGGAATATGCTTCTTTTTTGTCGGCATATGTGTCTTCAACTCGTGTTATTGGGTAGTAATTGTTTCCTTTCTACCTCCTTGTGCAAACTTGGCTATCCATTTTCACCTCGTTGCTATTGTGACCTTTTGGTGAACTTCAGAAATCACTTTTTTCTTAGGAGTGTTTTGTGCAGTTCCGCCAAAATGTCACACGGGCAACTTTTTACATTTCTGTGGGACTGTAGAAAGGGAGAGTGGTTTTGCTATCCTCCTCATCCAACTCCGTGCCTAATCTTCCCCAACAATAAGTTAGTCCTAAAGAGAGATCATAGAGGTGATCGGCTTCTATTTATGTGTGTTATATTTCAACATCTAGTTCCACTATTATTGTAATCACACTGACTGGATATCTTTGCAAACAGGGATGGTCCGCTTGATTTTAGTGGAGCTGCACAAAATGATCTGATTGTAGTGTCCTCCATACACCTCTTTTTTGGCTACAGAGTTGGGTGAAACTAGCTGCCAAGCAATGAACATTGTGCCAAGGAAATGGAGCCATGCCTACGAACAACATCGATCAATTATATTTTTTTTCTTTATTTGTACACCTTCTCACAACTTTGTCTTCAGTTGTCATGTGAATATTGGCGCTGATCTACGAACCATTGAGATGCATTAGCCATGGTAGCCATGGTAGTTTCATTTGTATTTGATGGAATGTTGTAACGAGATAATCTCGAGGCAAGACACATGAATCCTAAGTTGAAACCTTTTTTTCCTGCAGGAACCAAAGTTGAAACCTTCATAGCATCGCAGTACAATTTCATTAAAATTATGCGTACACATAAACAAATCCTGAAGGATTGATAGCAATGCCAGAAACAATTCAACTTTGTTTCACCGACATGTTGGACATCCTTCATCCGGCTCCACCTGCCATGCAGCAATATTGAGTGTACAACACAACTTCAGGGAAAGATTCACCCCGGTCGTTGCGCCGCAGTAGTAATGACTAGTGAGCAGTCAAATCACAGAGCCCCACCTTCGCCACAGTAAGTTGCTCGGACGAAGCAACCATCATTTCTCTGTTCCTTGAATCCGCTGGTACTCCCATATTCCCACAGTAAGTTGCTCGGGCGAATCAACCATCACTTCACCTTTCCCACAGTAAGTACTAGTACCTCCTTTTTTTACTCTAGAAACAACCACATGCGAATATTGGACGGTAGCAGCACAGCAACTGAATCACTCTATCTGATGGTCATAGTTGGAAAATCAAATCAAAACCAAGCATTGGATCAACTCTTTTAGCACTCAGATTGTTGCCGCCTGCTCAACCGCCTACCCACCTAGCCCACCTATATATCCACTCACGTGTGATGACCACAGGAGCTATCCGTTCAGATTGTATGTTAAAAAAAATAAAGGTCGATAACTAATGCGGCAAACTTTCAAAAAAAACTAATGCGGCACCTCGGGCCAACGCGGCCAGATCGCATTTTGCACGAGAAATTACACACCATGTTACATTGACATGTGGTCCCGTTCCAACATGTCAGGGAGACGATGGCGAGTCCTTTTCTACTAGTATTTCCGATCGGACTTGTAGGCCGGGGCGCCTCTTCGGGTACCGTGGCAAACTGGCAACCGTCCACCGACTCTTCGCCTTTCCCTCTCGATTTGGAACTGCTTTCGCATGCTCTTCCTCCCTCCTCCATTTGCGTTCACCCTTCCTTCTGCCATTGTTCAATCATCTTCTCCATGGAGGGAACAGGCCGGAAACGACCCCGTTATTCTTGCCCCGATCTGAAAGATGACGTGGTGGAGGAACTCATTGATCGGTGCAATGTCATCACCTCATCTAGCATGGCAGGTTCATTCAAGACCATTCTCGACTCAACTAATAATATCATTACACGGAACCCAAGGGTCAAGGAGCGGTTTGATCTCCCCTATCTTCTTCGTCGTGACCCTAATGACAGGTGCGGGGACGACGGAGGCCTCACCTTGTGCAAGTTGATGTCGATTGATAATGATACGTATGATGTTAAGATGCCATCGCTTGAGGGCAAGGATTGGGCAGGCGCAAATGGAGATTGGGTTGTTTATATTGGGTACAACTACGAGTGGGAACTTGTGAATGTGTACACTCGTCACCGGGTTCCACTTCAAAAAATCTCAGCAGACTGCCCAGAGGTTACGCACACCAGTATTGTACGCACGTTCAAATACGATCGTGGTGACTGTCTTCTATGGAAGATAGCAATTTGTCGAGTTCCCAACCGCTCTTGGAATTACAAGAACTATAAAGTTGTTGCTATCTTCGACAAGCTTGTTGCCGTCCTTTGTGGTTCGACTCGATGGATATTGCTCAAAAATCAGTTTCTATACACAGAGGTGTACTGTGATGCAATTCAATATGAGGGTCTTGTGTTTGCTTTCACCACTCATGGCACTGTTTTTGCATGGGATCCTCGTAGTTTCAGTACATTTGTCTTCCACCGTAATTATAATTGTTTCATCCACATGCATGCATGTTAGCAAGTTTCCCTTTACTAATTAACCTTCTTCTTGTGTTTCCAAGGTCCTATGAACATTCTACAACCTATACTTGAAAATTTTTATAACCAAGGGGGAGATGACGATGGTGATGATCACGAGCATGAGGACGAGCAGAACTTATATACTCAGTGGTGCCTGGCAACTAATTCTGATGGATCACCTCTTCTTGTCTGTATACAGCGCACTGAGTTTGTTACTACTGAGGGAGCACGTGTTGTCTCCCATGGTCGCACTCTCCGGACCTATTCCAACACTCATTGCATGGTATTCGGGATGGATACTAGTGTGCTAGTGCCAACACCTTCTCCCTGGTACAGAATTGATAGTCTTGGAGAAAACTCGCTCTTCCTTGGACAAAACTATCTGATGATGGTGAAAGGCCATCCAACTACTGTTGACACAACGTTACTAGTACCATTTATGAGAAGCAACTATATCTATACCTCAAACATTTGGGTGGTTCCCTACCCTAGTACTGATATAGTAGGCCGCTTCAGCCTGGATGATCAGTCCTGTGTTGGTCTCGATATTGACAATAGATGGCCCGTCCCAGAGAATCACTTGTGGTTCAAAGCAAGCATTTCCAATGTTGAGGATTGGTTGAGTTGAAGTTCATTATTTGTTGTGTGATGAAAACTTTAGTATTTATAATGTATCCTCGTTGTCATTGTGGGTTGATGACCTGTTGTATGTAATAAAATGATATGCCTGTGATAAACTTACTAAATTTATGAATGGCTTTCGAGTCGCTTCTCTGAGTGAGTGGTGCGACGAGGCAAATATATATTTTCGGAATACATAATTGTACAGGCATTGCGGCAGGTTATCGGATGAGGCCAATCAACAATAGCAGTACACTATTCGTACTAGCTTCACATGCTTCGCGCGTTGGGCGGGTGTTTTTACTGTAGCCATATGTTAATGTGTTCGATGTACGTAACTAGAACCTCGAATCCTCGATACTACTAGTACTATAGAAGTAGTAGGAGTAGTAGGGTGGCATGGGCCAGAACAAGCATTCACATCCAACAGTACGGCAAACGCCACCAGCACGACATCCATCTTACACCATATTTCTTGGAGTCCGTGCTAGAGCAATCTCTTCAACCTCGTCGCTTCTCTAACTCAGCCATCGTGCGGTGGGCGAGGTGGGGGTTTGCCAATAGTTGGTTTCCTCAACTGCGGTCCCACTTGTAAGGCCAACTCTAACGCACAACCCCAAACGGACCTCCATTTTGCACGAACTCCAACAAGAATTTTTACTAGACAAGCAAGACCAAAGAAAACAAGAACCACAAGAATACATTTTAGAAGATATCCAACTTCCATAACTGCTCCTGTAAGTTGGATTAGTGCCTTCTCGATGCATTCATTGTTGATTTGCGGAGGCTCGATCTTGCGTGCTTCTTTCTTCTTCGAGTGTAAATAAGTAGACGTTGCTTCCCCGCATCTAGTCTCATGCCTAGCCTCTATTCTAGTATCAACAAGTGCACTAGTCTCATCTCTAGCCTCTATGCTAGCTAAAAGTGCTAGAACATCTACTAAATTGCACTCTATCAATATATCAATGTACTCATCTTCCCAATACCAAAACTTACATCCATTCTACACAATAAAAATTTTAAGTTAGCACAACTAGTCTAATCCGAGAGCACAACCGAAGATTTGGTCGGGTTCTTCCTCCTTTTGCCGACACGTGGGGCATCCAGCATCCAGGTCGTGTCATGCAAGAAAATAGAGTGGTAGTTGAAGCCATGTGATGTGCATCTTGGGTTAAACTGTAAATAGAATCTTACTACTCTTGAGTAACACCAAAAGCGGCCACCGAAGATCTTTATTGGATTTGTTTTTAATCACCAGCACGTCGAGGTGAAATATGTGTAGGTTCAGTGGATCCTCTTTGTTGGGGAACGTTGCAGAAAATTAAAATTTTTCCTACGGTTTCACCAAGATCCATCTATGAGTTCATCTAAGCAACGAGTCAAGGGGAAGAGTTTGCATCTACATACCACTTGTAGATCACGAGCGGAAGCTTGCAAGGGGATGTGATGATGGAGTCGTACTCGTCGTGATTCGGATCACCGATGACCAAGTGCTGAACGGACAGCACCTCCGCGTTCAACACACGTACGGGACGGACGACGTCTCCTCCGTCTTGATCCAGCAAGGAGGAAGGAGAGGATGAGGAAGGCAGCTCCAACAGCAGCACGACGGTGTGGTGTAGTTGGTGCAGCAGTACTCCGACAGGGCTTCGCCAAGCACGTACGGAGGAGGAGAGGTGTTGGGGAGGGGAGGGGCTGCGCCTTCAATTGTGTGTGTGTTGCAGCCCTCCCCTCACCCCTCTATATATAGGAGGAGAGGGGCAAGGGGGCGGCGGCCAAAGGGTGGGGGGCTTGCCCCCCAAGCAAGGGGGGTGCGCCCCCTTTAGGGTTTCCCCCCCAACCCTAGGCGCATGGGCCCAAGGGGGGGGGGCGCCAAGCCCACCAGGGGCTGGCTGCTATCCCTACGCAGCCCAAGTGCCGCCCCCCGGGAGGGGTGGCCCCTCCCGGTGGACCCCCGGAACCTCTCCGGTGGTCCCGGTACAATACCGGTATGACCCCGAAACTTTCCGGTGTCCGTTTAACAACTTCCCGTATATAAAACTTCACCTCCGGACCATTCCGGAACTCCTCGTGACGTCCGGGATCTCATCCGGGACTCCGAACAACATTCGGTAATCACATACTTGTCTTCCTAATAACCCTAGCGTCACCGAACCTTAAGTGTGTAGACCCTACGGGTTCGGGAGACATGCAGACATGACCGAGACTCTCCGGTCAATAACCAACAGCGGGATCTGGATACCCATGTTGGCTCCCACATGCTCCTCGATGATGTCATCGGATGAACCACGATGTCGAGGATTCGATCAAACCCCATATACAATTCCCTTTGTCAATCGGTACGTTACATGCCCGAGACCCGATCGTCGGTATCCCAATACCTTGTTCAGTCTCATTACCGGCAAGTCACTTTACTCGTACCGTAATGCATGATCCCGTGATCAACCACTTGGTCACTTTGAGCTCATTATGATGATGCATTACCGAGTGGGCCCAGAGATACCTCTCCGTCATACGGAGTGACAAATCCCAGTCTCGATCCGTGTCAACCCAACAGACACTTTCGGAGATACCTGTAGTGTACCTTTATAATCACCCAGTTACGTTGTGACGTTTGATACACCCAAAGCACTCCTACGGTATCCGGGAGTTACACGATCTCATGGTCAAAGGAAGAGATACTTGACATTGGAAAAGCTCTAGCAAACGAACTAACCGACCTTTGTGCTATGCTTAGGATTGGGTCTTGTCCATCACATCATTCTCCTAATGATGTGATCCCGTTATCAATGACATCCAATGTCCATAGCCAGGAAACCATGACTATCTGTTGATCACAACGAGCTAGTCAACTAGAGGCTCACTAGGGACATATTGAGGTCTATGTATTCACACGTGTATTATGATTTCCGTATAATACAGTTATAGCATGAATAAAAGACAATTATCATGAACAATGAAATATAATAATACTTTTATTATTGCCTCTAGGGCATATTTCCAACAGTCTCCCACTTGCACTAGAGTCACCAATCTAGTTACATTGTGATGAATCGAACACCCATAGAGTTCTGGTGTTGATCATGTTTTGCTCGCGAGAGAGGTTTAGTCAACGGATCTGCGACATTCAAATCCGTATGTACTTTGCAAATTTCTATGTGTCCATCTTGAACATTTTCACAGATGGAGTTGAAACGACGCTTGATGTTCCTGGTCTTCTTGTGAAACCTGGGCTCCTTGGCAAGGGCAATAGCTCCAGTGTTGTCACAGAAGAGTTTGATTGTCCCCGACGCATTGGGTATGACTCCTAGGTCGGTGATGAACTCCTTCACCCAAATCGCTTCATGCGCTGCCCCCGAGGCTGCCATGTACTCCGCTTCACACGTAGATCCCGCCACGACCTCTGCTTGCAGCTGCACCAGCTTACTGCTCCACCATTCAACATATACACGTATCCGGTTTGTGACTTAGAGTCATCCGGATCTGAGTCGAAGCTAGCGTCGACGTAACCCTTTACGACGAGCTCTTCGTCTCCTCCATAAACGAGAAACATGTCCTTTGTCCTTTTCAGGTACTTCAGGATATTCTTGACCGCTGTCCAGTGTTCCTTGCCGGGATTACCTTGGTATCTTGCTACCAAACTCACGGCAAGGTTTACATCAGGTCTGGTACACAGCATGGCATACATAATAGATCCTATGGCTGAAGCATAGGGGATGAGACTCATCTCTTCATTATCTTTTGCCGTGGTCGGTGACTGAGCCGAGCTCAATCTCACACCTTGTAACATAGGCAAGAACCCTTTCTTGGACTGATCCATTTTGAACCTTTTCAAAATCTTATCAAGGTATGTGCTTTGTGAAAGACCTATGAGGCGTCTCGATCTATCTCTATAGATCTTGATGCCTCATATATAAGCAGCTTCTCCAAGGTCCTTCATTGAAAAACACTTATTCAAGTAGGCCTTAAAGCTGTCCAAGAATTCTATATCATTTCCCATCAGGAGTATGTCATCTACATATAATATGAGAAATGCTACAGAGCTCCCACTCACTTTCTTGTAAACGCAGGCTTCTCCATAAGTCTGCATAAACCCAAACGCTTTGATCATCTCATCAAAGCGAATGTTCCAACTCTGAGATGCTTGCACCAGCCCATAAATGGATCGCTGGAGCTTGCATACTTTGTTAGCGTTCTTAGGATCGACAAAACCTTCCGGTTGCATCATATACAGCTCTTCCTTAAGATGCCCGTTAAGGAATGCCGTTTTGACGTCCATCTGCCATATCTCATAATCATAGTATGCGGCAATTGCTAACATGATTCGAACGGACTTAAGCTTCGCTACGGGAGAGAAAGTCTCATCGTAGTCAATCCCTTGAACTTGCCGATAACCCTTAGCGACAAGTCGAGCTTTATAGATGGTGACATTACCATCCGCGTCCGTCTTCTTCTTAAAGATCCATTTGTTTTCTATCGCTCGCCGATCATCGGGCAAGTCAGTCAAAGTCCATACTTTGTTTTCATACATGGATTCTATCTCGGATTTCATGGCTTCTAGCCATTTGTTGGAATCTGGGCCCGCCATCGCTTCTTCATAGTTCGAAGGTTCACCGTTGTCTAACAACATGATTTCTAGGACAGGGTTGCCGTACCACTCTGGTGCGGAACGTGTCCTTGTGGACCTACGAAGTTCAGTAGCAACTTGATACGAAGTACCTTGATCATCATCATTGGTTTCCTCTTCAGTTGGTGTGGGCATCACAGGAACATTTTCCTAAGCTGCACCACTCTCCCGTTCGAGAGGTAGTACTTCATCGAGTTCTACTTTCCTCCCACTTACTTCTTTCGAGAGAAACTCCTTTTCCAGAAAGCATCCGTTCTTGGCAACAAAGATCTTGCCCTCGGATCTTAAGTAGAAGGTATACCCTACAGTTTCCTTAGGGTATCCTATGAAGACGCATTTTTCCGACTTGGGTTCGAGCTTTTCAGGTTGAAGTTTCTTGACATAAGCATCGCATCCCCAAACTTTTAGAAACGACGGCTTAGGTTTCTTCCCAAACCATAATTCATACGGTGTCGTCTCAACGGATTTAGACGGTGCCCTATTTAAAGTGAATGTAGCTGTCTTTAGAGCGTATCCCCAAAATGATAGCGGTAAATCGGTAAGAGACATCATAGACCGCACCATATCCAATAGAGTGCGATTACGACGTTCGGACACAGCGTTTCGCTGAGGTGTTCCAGGCGGCGTGAGTTGTGAAACGATTCCACATTTCTTTAAGTGTGTACCAAATTCGTGACTTAAGTATTCTCCTCCACGATCTGATCGTAGGAACTTTATCTTTCGGTCACGTTGATTCTCTACCTCATTCTGAAATTCCTTGAACTTTTCGAAGGTCTCAGACTTGTGTTTCATTAAGTAGACATACCCATATCTACTCAAGTCATCAGTGAGAGTGAGAACATAACGATATCCTCCGCGAGCCTCAACGCTCATTGGACCGCACACATCGGTATGTATGATTTCCAACAAGTTGGTTGCTCGCTCCAATGTTCCGGAGAACGGAGTCTTGGTCATTTTGCCCATGAGGCATGGTTCGCATGTGTCAAACGATTCATAATCAAGAGACTCTAAAAGTCCATCAGCATGGAGCTTCTTCATGCGCTTGACACCAATGTGACCAAGGCGGCAGTGCCACAAGTATGTGGGACTATCGTTATCAACTTTACATCTTTTGGCATCCACACTATGAACATGTGTAATATTATGCTCGAGATTCATTAAGAATAAACCATTGACCATCGGAGCATGACCATAAAACATATCTCTCATATAAATCGAACAACCATTATTCTCGGACTTAAATGAGTAGCCATCTCGCATTAAACGAGATCCAGATACAATGTTCATGCTCAAACTTGGCACTAAATAACAATTATTAAGGTTCAAAACTAATCCCGTGGGTAAATGTAGAGGCAGCGTGCCGACGGCGATCACATCGACTCTGGAACCATTCCCGACGCGCATCATCACCTCGTCCTTCGCCAGTCTCCGTTTATTCCGCAGCTCCTTTAGTGTTGCCGGCCTTCTTATCCGCTAAGTATTTGGGGCAGTTCCGCTTCCAGTGACCCTTTCCCTTGCAATAAAAGCACTCAGTCTCAGGCTTGGGTCCATTCTTTGACTTCTTCCCGGCAACTGGCTTACCGGGCGCGGCAACCTCTTTGCCGTCCTTCTTGAAGTTCTTCTTACCCTTGCCCTTCTTGAACTTAGTGGTCTTATTGACCATCAACACTTGATGTTCTTTCTTGATTTCAACCTCTGCTGACTTCAGCATAGAAAATACTTCAGGAATGGTCTTTACCATCCCCTGCATATTGTAGTTCATCACAAAGCTCTTGTAGCTTGGTGGGAGCGACCGAAGGATTCTGTCAATGACTGCCTCATCAGGGAGGTTAATATTCAGCTGGGTCATACGGTTGTGCAACCCAGACATCTTGAGTATGTGCTCACTGACAGAACTATTTTCCTCCATCTTACAACTATAGAACTTGTCGGAGATGTCATATCTCTCGACCCGGGCGTGAGCTTGGAAAACTAGTTTTAGCTCCTCGAACATCTCATATGCTCCGTGATGCTCAAAACGCTTTTGGAGCCCCGGTTCTAAGCTGTAAAGCATGCCGCACTGAACGAGGGAGTAATCATCAGCACGAGACTGCCAAGCATTCATAATGTCTTGGTTCTCTGGGACGGGAGCGTCACCTAGCGGTCCTTCTAGGACATATTGTTTCCTGGCAGCTATGAGGATGATCCTCAGGTTCCGGACCCAGTCCGTATAGTTGCTGCCATCATCTTTCAGCTTGGTTTTCTCTAGGAACGCGTTGAAGTTCATGTTGACATGAGCATTGGCCATTTGATCTACAAGACATATTTGCAAAGGTTATAGACTAAGTTCATGATAATTAAGTTCTAATCAAATTATGAACTCCCACTCAGATTAGACATCCCTCTAGTCATCTAAGTGTTACACGATCCGAGTCGACTAGCCCGTGTCCGATCATCACGTGAGACGGACTAGTCATCGTCGGTGAACATTCTCATGTTGATCGTATCTTCCATACGACTCATGTTCGACCTTTCGGTCTCCGTGTTCCGAGGCCATGTCTGTACATGCTAGGCTCGTCAAGTTAACCCTAAGTGTTTTGCTGTGTAAAACTGTCTTACACCCGTTGTATGTGAACGTAAGAATCCATCACACCCGATCATCACGTGGTGCTTAGAAGCGACGAACTGTAGCAACGGTGCACAGTTAGGGGAGAACACTTCTTGAAATTTTTAAGGGATCATCTTATTTACTACCGTCGTCCTAAGTAAACAAGATGCATAAACATAATAAACATCACATGCAATTATATAAAGTAGTGACATGATATGGCCAATATCATATAGCTCCTTTGATCTTCATCTTCGGGGCTCCATGATCATCTTGTCACCGGCATGACACCATGATCTCCATCATCGTGTCTTCATGAAGTTGTCACGCCAACGACTACTTCTACTTCTATGACTAACGCGTTTAGCAATAAAGTAAAGTAAGTTACATGGCGTTCTTCAATGACACGCAGGTCATACAAAAATAAAGACAACTCCTATGGCTCCTGCCGGTTGTCATACTCATCGACATGCAAGTCGTGAATCCTATTACAAAGAACATGATCTCATACATCACAATTCATCATTCATCACAACTTCTGGCCATATCACATCCCATGATCAATCGCTGCAAAAACAAGTTAGACGTCCTCTAATTGTTGTTGCATCTTTTACGTGGCTGCAATTGGGTTCTAGCAAGAACGTTTTCTTACCTACGAATAACCACAACGTGATTTTGTCAACTTCTATTTACCCTTCATAAGGACCCTTTTCATCGAATCCGCTCCAACTAAAGTGGGAGAGACAGACACCCGCCAGCCACCTTATGCAAGTAGTGCATGTCAATCGGTGGAACCGGTCTCACGTAAGCGTACGTGTAAGGTTGGTCTGGGCCGCTTCATCCCACAATACCGTTGAAGCAAGAAAAGACTAGTAGTGGCAAGCAAGTTTACAAGATCCACGCCCACAACAAAAATTGTGTTCTACTCGTGCAAAGAGAACTACGCATAGACCTAGCTCATGATGCCACTGTTGGGGAACGTTGCAGAAAATTAAAATTTTTCCCACGGTTTCACCAAGATCCATCTATGAGTTCATCTAAGCAACGAGTCAAGGGGAAGAGTTTGCATCTACATACCACTTGTAGATCACGAGCGGAAGCTTGCAAGGGGATGGTGACGATGGAGTCGTACTCGTCGTGATTCGGATCACCGATGACCAAGTGCTGAACGGACAGCACCTCCGCGTTCAACACACGTACGGGACGGACGACGTCTCCTCCGTCTTGATCTAGCAAGGAGGAAGGCAGCTCCAACAGCAGCACGACGGCGTGGTGTAGTTGGTGCAGCAGTACTCCGACAGGGCTTCGCCAAGCACGTACGGAGGAGGAGAGGTGTTGGGGAGGGGAGGGGCTGCGCCTTCAATTGTGTGTGTGTTGCAGCCCTCCCCTCACCCCTCTATATATAGGAGGAGAGGGGCAAGGGGGCCGGCCCTATAGGGGAAACCCTAGAGGGGGGCGGCGGCCAAAGGGTGGGGGGCTTGCCCCCCAAGCAAGGGGGGTGCACCCCCTTTAGGGTTTCCCCCCCAACCCTAGGCGCATGGGCCCAAGGGGGGGGCGCCAAGCCCACCAGGGGCTGGCTGCTATCCCTACGCAGCCCAAGTGCCCCCCCGGGAGGGGTGGCCCCTCCCGGTGGACCCCCGGAACCTCTCGGGTGGTCCCGGTACAATACCGGTATGACCCCGAAACTTTCCGGTGTCCGTTTAACAACTTCCCGTATATAAAACTTCACCTCCGGACCATTCCGGAACTCCTCGTGACGTCCGGGATCTCATCCGGGACTCCGAACAACATTCGGTAATCACATACTTGTCTTCCTAATAACCCTAGCGTCACCGAACCTTAAGTGTGTAGACCCTACGGGTTCGGGAGACATGCAGACATGACCGAGACTCTCCGGTCAATAACCAACAGCGGGATCTGGATACCCATGTTGGCTCCCACATGCTCCTCGATGATGTCATCGGATGAACCACTATGTCGAGGATTTGATCAAACCCCGTATACATTTCCCTTTGTCAATCGGTACGTTACTTGCCCGAGACCCGATCGTCGGTATCCCAATACCTTGTTCAGTCTCGTTACCGGCAAGTCACTTTACTCGTACCGTAATGCATGATCTCGTGATCAACCACTTGGTCACTTTGAGCTCATTATGATGATGCATTACCGAGTGGGCCCAGAGATACCTCTCCGTCATACGGAGTGACAAATCCCAGTCTCGATCCGTGTCAACCCAACAGACACTTTCGGAGATACCTGTAGTGTACCTTTATAATCACCCAGTTACGTTGTGACGTTTGATACACCCAAAGCACTCCTACGGTATCCGGGAGTTACACGATCTCATGGTCGAAGGAAGAGATACTTGACATTGGAAAAGCTCTAGCAAACGAACTAACCGACCTTTGTGCTATGCTTAGGATTGGGTCTTGTCTATCACATCATTCTCCTAATGATGTGATCCCGTTATCAACGACATCCAATGTCCATAGCCAGGAAACCATGACTATCTGTTGATCACAATGAGCTAGTCAACTAGAGGCTCACTAGGGACATATTGAGGTCTATGTATTCACACGTGTATTATGATTTCCGTATAATACAGTTATAGCATGAATAAAAGACAATTATCATGAACAATGAAATATAATAATACTTTTATTATTGCCTCTAGGGCATATTTCCAACACTCTTGCCTTTTCACTGACATGTGGGACCGCATATGAGCAAACAGACGATGGGCTCCGTGCGTCCGTTGGCTGGCTGAGAAGAGAGATAGAGGAGACCTGAGCACGGACTCCAGGAAATTTGTTCTACGTAACCAGCACCTCGATATTTGCATGTGGTTGTTTCTAGAATAAAAAAGGAGGTACCCCTACTTATGTTACTCCCACTACGCCTAGCCTAAGGTTAGTAGGTGACCTTGCGCTTGGCTCTTCGCCTCTTCCGGAAGTTGATGGTTCTACAGTAGTACTTCTGGCAATCTGACACCAAATGAACTGTTGCACGTCCACCACTTGTAAGAAAAAGTTTCTCCTCGTGCTGCGAGCCACCGCGCACGCGTTGGCGAGGGAGAAGGCGTAATCCAGCTTCTCGTCGTTCTGTGAGTTGATGGGACACATCAAAGTTATTTAGTACGTACTCTCTCCAAAAAAGGGCTGACCATGTCATTGCTACCATCCCGTGCTCCGTTGTTGAGTACTTGCACTATTCACGTGCCATCAAGGAGAAAAAATATTGCATAGGTGCCATCAAAGTGCACAACTCACTTATGCACTACTTATCTGATTATCTCCATTTTCTTGCATGACACGTGCACCTTGATGCTAGATGTCTCACGTGTTGGGAAAAGGATGAACAAAGCTCACGTAAAAGAAAAGAGTTGAAGAGCATTGATTCCCGACAACCGAGAAGGAGCAAGGAACCTTGCGCATTTTCCCCTATTTTTGCCGCCTGCCCACCTATAAACAAATAAAAGAATATGAATTCTTTGCTAACCACTAGAAACGGTACATCAGGATGCTAAGTTGAATATGTTTTATAGTTTATATTGATAACCACGCACCAAGCCACGCATGTAAAGGACACATGCAGCCACACATGTACACAAGCCAATGCACTAACTCCATCCGGTCCAACTCATGCACATACACACACAGCATGGAGCACACAATGCACATACACAACACGTGCATGCACACACACTCGGCCGTAGAATGCACTTGAATAACACATGCAGGCGCACACACTCGGCTGCATGGAGGCGTGCGCCATCTGTGGCGACGTCTGTTTCTTCCCGCGGTCACCAAACTAGTCTCTCTCTTCTTAATTAACTTGCCACATCATATTTTATGCCTACATGGCAGGCTTAGCAGCTATACATGGTGGAGCGCTGGGAGAGGCCAATGCTAGTCATAGTGGGGAGTAACTTATACTGTAACATATTACTATGTTACTCTAAACATCTCTATAAACCGGAAAGGAGGGAGTAGTAACATAGACTAGTGTCATATGCAGAGTATGGGAGCACATGATATTTCCCCGTCCGGACTGATCCCAAGTTAGCTTCTCAGCTTCTTGGCCCAACAAAAACCCCTCCCCCCTCCCGCGCGCGCTTCCCGCCCGACGCCAGCTGAGCCCGCCGCTCCACATTGATGGCAAGTCAGGGCGACGCGACCTCTCACTGCTTCCGCGGTTGAAGCAGCGCGCCAATCGACGGCACCACCCGCTGCACGCCCAGCATTTCAGACTACACAGTGGAGAGTAACTTTAGAGCAAGTACTACAATTAAATGACATAAGCAGGCTATAAGGATTTAAATATAGTATTTGTGCTTAGTTGAAGGAGAGAGAAGAGAAGCATATTGTAAACGTGTAGCCGGTTGTACTCCAACATACTTTGTGAGACAAAAGATGGGGCCATTATTAATGATATAGTATTTATACTAAAGGGACTAACGGACGCCTTAATTACTTCGTTTTTTGAGACAACCCTTGGTGGGGCTATTATTGACTTGGATGTGGGGTTTGGGAGCCAAAGGCCTACTATTATAGTTGCACAACCGACCTGATATGCTCTACCCTAGCCGCCGCTGTATCATATGGTTTCGTGCCGTTCCAGATCTTAGCGCCACCATGCAATTCTTCTCCAGCCCTCCTTCCGGCGTGCACCGCGAGAAAGGATAGTAGTCTTCCGAACCCCGCCTTTCATGATCCTGTACGGGATAGGGGCGATCAGGTTTTTGGGGAGCACACTCCTGTGACTGCTGCCAGCGACGACTTCCTCAACGACAACCTTCTTCCCCGACCTCAGTAACCTCTTCATCAATGACATGAGTGACAACATCAACCACAGCGGTTCTGCTCCCGCTGTACAGTATGTGATCCTGTCCTCCTGGTTTAGTCGGCATCATTACTTTGATGTTTGCAATTGTCGTCATGATCTATTTACTGCTGATTCGGACTAAATCTCATAGTAAATTGCTCATATATTCAACAATCCAATCCAAAAACCTGATTATAGGCAATTTACTTCGATTGGTTTTGCTGCACTTTTGAAGTCGCCTACTTTTAAGGGGGTACAATATAAAAGGTGGCTCACAAGAGCAGTATATTGGTTTCAGATCATGTACTGCTATGACGCCACTAAGGGTAAGCCTGAGGGCGATCTTAATCCTACACAGCAGGAAGCTTTTCAGAACATGGATACCCTCTTCAAGCCGCCCTGCTGAGTGTTCTTGACGATTCCATTGTGGATTCATATATGTCATTTGACAGCGGCAAAGACATGTGGGCTACGCTCGAGGCCACGTTTGGGCCCTCGGGCACTGGCAACGAGTTGTACGTCATGGAGCAATTCTGTGACTACAAGATGACTCATGAACGCTCTGTTGTTTAGCAGACTCATGAGATACAGTCACTCTCTAAGGAACTTGAGTACTTTAAGTGTGTGTTGCCAGACAAATTTGTTGCTGAGACCATCATTGCCAGGCTTCCACCTTCGTGGAACGATTTTGTTACTTCTCTAAAAAAAGAGACATGAGTTTTCTGTTTTGGATCTCATTAGCACTCTTGATTTTGAGGAGAAGGCGAGAGCAAAAGACACACGTGCTCGGGTCACTGAGGGAGCTTCTATTGCCCACATGGTACACGAGAAGAACTTCCACCCCAACCAGCCCCAAAACAACAAGAAAAAATCTCAGGGGAAACGCAAGTTTGATGCAAAGAACAAGCCGTCACATTCTACCAACTTCAAGAAGAATTCTCATCACGGGAAGGGATACAAACCTCAATTTTGGTAGCACCGCACAAAATTTATATGGCTGCATCTACCTGCTGTCAGCTAACCTCATGGTGCTCCAGGTATTCCTACATTCATAACTAGGTACAATGACCACCGCAAGATGAAATTAGCTTATTCGTACATTGACTTGCTGAATGCAGTGCGGAACGATCATGTCCTGTGTGGAGGAGCAAACAAGCAGTGTAGCCGAAGGTGGAAATCAACCAAGGACTTACGAAATTATATATAATCTTCCTCAGGCAGGTCAGTATCCCCTTCGTCGAGATGATCGTGTTTTGTCATGGCGAGCTATTGATATGTGCTACTGTTTTGCAACACCGTTTAAGTATAGCTACTGTTTTCCTATCTTTTCAGATTCAGGACAATGAATATGATTTCAGGGGAACTGCACAATATGGACTCATGTTGAGTCATATCTATTGCCTCATGTGTTTGCTGCAAATGTGTCAGCATCAATTGCAAGATGAGGCAGCTAGCTAGCTGTGGAGTTGCCAACATGGTCAAAGTGCTCGCAACATTGAGAAGAAACAAGCATGCCCATGAAATTAATGCGTGCGCAGGGAGGCCCTTTGCTCAGAGAAGCATCACCAATTTTCTTTATTTCCACACCTTCTCACAACTTTGTATTGGTTATAGTATGGTGAATCATTGAGATGCATAAACATGCCGAACTTTTGTTCTTCTGAATGTTAGTATGCATACCGTATCTTCTGAAGCTTAGTTTAATGTGAGTATCTGCATCCAGTACCACATCCTCTAATTTGGTGGATGCACACAGAGAAAATAAATCTCCTTAATTTACTCCATAACCACCCTATTAAATAGGCCTAGTAACAAACCAGGCGCATGCAGTGGCCGCCGGGCACATGCATCGGGCATGCATGGCCAGTCAGCCAAGTCCATGCGCCAGCTCCAATGAAGCAACGCAAAAGAAGAGAGCGGATCTTGGGTAAAAGCGAGTAGTTAGTGCAGCGGGCCTTATAAACATGAACAACTCGCTCTCCCGCTTCCGTATCCCCCCCCCAATTCCCCCCGCTCCCCAATCTTCCTCACTCGTCCAGAAAACCCCCGCTCACCTTCTTCCTCACGCGTACAGAAAACACCTGCTCCTCTTCTTCCACTCCTACAAAAATCCTTTGCCCTCCTTCTTCCCCACTCACACTACCACTAGGCTCATCTCTGGCTACTCTGCTCAAACCCGTGAGCTCGGTGCGACGCCCACAAGGAAAATGGAGTCGGCTGGCCCCAGTGCCAAGAAGATGAGGCTCCCGCCAGTGGCGACGCCGGTTGTAGATCCCGCACCTGGTAGCGCGGGGAGAAGCGGTGAGCCCCCTCCCCCACCCGGATCTGAGGAACCGGTAGAATCTCCGGTGGACCGCATCAGCGATCTCCCGAACGTCATCCTTGAAGATATCATCTCGCTTCTCCCCACCAAGGACTGCTGCCGCACAAGTCCCCTCAACTCGGTGGCACCCTCTATGGCGCACCGCGCCCCTCAATCTCGACTGTCGTCAGATATATGTCCTTCCTCAATTTGATCTCCTCAGAGCCATCGTCTCTTATCACCAGTAGGGCCCCGTTCAATGCCTCTGCATCCCGACACGCTACCTGTTGTCCATATCTGGCACGGTGGACGCTTGGCTGACATCCCGTGAATTCGGAAAACTCCAGCAGTTTGAGTTGTACCATTACCACAAAAGTTTCATACCACGAACACGCCAAGAATTCGTGCCCACACCACCCTTGTCCATCTCGTGGTTTTCCTCCTCTCTCCACACCGCCACCTTCGCCCGGTGCCATCTACCAGACGATTTGGTACAAATGCTTCGACTCCCATTGCTAAAAAACTTTCGCTTGTGGTGGTTTATCTGTCGGAGGCCTCACTGCACAACATCATCCACTCTAGTTGCCCTACCCTAGAGTGTTTGCTGATTGTTTTGGGAATAGAAATCCGTATCAGTTGTCTCCAAATAAAGTTGCCTCACCTTAAAAGCATTGGAATTTGTTTTAAAGGACAACAGCTCATCATCGAAGATGCCCCTTCACTTCAAAGGTTGCTCCTTGATAATTGTTATACACCTTCACAAATAATTGTCGTCTCTGCGCCCAAACTGGAGACCTTGGGTGTAATTCGTGACCTTTTTAATAATCACAAGGAGTTGGTGTTTGGCTCCTCACTTTTGCAGGTACCGTATATTATCATCTACACATTTGTAATCATATGCTGCATTTTTCATTTGTGCGCATAAGTTTATATCATCTTGGAGTACACTTTGGGTACTAATATTATTTTATATGCTCAATGAAGAGTTTGTCCATTGATAGCCTATCAATGGTGCTGGATTCTGTCAAGATCATATATATATCAGAATGTTTAGTTTTGATCTAGACATAATTATTGGCTTGTTGCGATGCTTTCGATCTATGGAGAATTTATATATAGAGGTGATGATTTCATGCACATTGAAAGCCCGTATATATTGTACTAGAATTAGCTGTTCAGCTGTTGTCCTTTCGACATACTGTTTTTTCAGACCTTAACTGTTTTCAATCTTCATGTCTACTTAGGCAGAACCACATGGAGAAAAACATATATCCAATCAGTGGCGTAATAAGCACCAGGATTTTCTCAGTTCTCATGACATTCATTTGAGGACAATAACGATGGAACGATATGCATCCAACCAGGCAAACAGAAGGTTTGTCACATTCTTCCTGTTGAATGCGAGGTTACTATTGTCCATGAGGCTTAATTTTTACCGCAAGAGATTTCTCACGGACGGACATGTTGAACAGCAAAAAAACAAGTTTCAGGTGGACAGATGGGCTTCTAAACATGCTCGGCTTCTATTTACAACAAGTTGTAGTCATCCTGAAATAATTTTTTTTGCACAGGATGTTGATTTTATGGATGAGACCGATCCATTTATTTGTGACTGCAAAAAAGAGTGGTTGGGTCAGATGTTACCGTCATGTTCAATCTGGGTTTTATCTAAAAATTTGATGAACAATTAATCCTTGGGCTTTTTGTACCATTTGTATGCTTGAGTGGCATGTTGTTGCCCTCGTACTCCCCTCCACCTGCCACTACACTGCCGCATCTTCAACGGCTGTTGTTCGTTCCCGTCCGAGGCCTCACCGTCGTTCTCCACCTTGGTTCGCTCGCTGTGCCCGCCGCCATCTGGTGTTGTCAACATGGTCAACAACCAAGAGGAATCAGGAGATGACTGTACGTGGAGAGGCTGACAGTAGGGACCCACCAAGGTCATTGCATTTTGCAAGCAGGTGCCTCGTTATTACAAGCCAAAAAAATACTTCCTCCTAATTGTTTGACAACTAGGTCCCACGCCATTGTCAATGTAGTCAATAAACGAGAAAATTACACAACGAGCGGATTACACCAGGGACCCAGCAGCTCGCCTAGTTGTTTTTTAGTTTCAGAGACGGAGCTCAACTGCGTGCTGTGCGGGGGTTGTGGCCCGTCTAGCCCACGCTTATGCTTTTATTAAGCACATGACGAGCCCAGTTGATATATTTTTTCTTTCTGAAATTGGCTAGCCAAGTTCTTTTTTGGAGAATACCAAAACTGAGGCCTACTTGCTTTTCTCAGCCCTGCTGGGCTGCAAATCTTTCAAGATAAGGAGGGATCTAAGTAGTAAGAAATGGGCTTCCCCAAAAAATGGGCTATAAGTTGTAAGAAATGGGCTGTAAATTTTTAAACCAAAGCCAACCAGCAATTGCATCAAAATATCAGTTTTTTCAGGATTTCTCTACTCTCTACTCTTATAAAAACCAAAGCCAACTGGCAATTACATTAAAATATCATCTTTTCTCCCACAAGATAAACTACTCATACAAATGCATCTTCATGTTCCATGCAACGAACGAGCATCTTGCTAGTTAAGATTCTAAATTTCATTCATTTTTTTGCTGAGAATTGTTTTTTGAATTTTATTTTGATATAATTTTTTGAAAATTATTTTTAACGTGACTCGAAATTTCATGATTAAAAGAGTTCGGACCCCACCAAAATATGCAAAATTTTGTTAAATTTTTTAGCAGTGCCCAGAATATATGGTCTGTAATGCTAATAAAAAGAATATGGGCTTCAAATATCCTTAAGAATTAGCAAGTGGGTTGTAAATTATTGAAAATAATGGCTAATGGGCTGTATGATGTTTTTCACAGATTTGGAGGCTGACTTCTGGGCCTACTAGGTTGACGATGACGTTGTCCTAATTCTTTTTTGACGCATACGCAAGGCTTTGTCAACTTAGTCAACACAAAACAGTGACTGTTGGATGTCCATCCAACGGCCGCCATGCTTCTTCAATCTCTGATCTTCCTACTCCAGCCGCCCAAACCAGTGCCGGCGGGACTGCCTGCTCCCTCCTCCCGTGGCTGGCTATGCTGCCGCCAGGCCATCCCTCTAATGACCCACACATCCTGTTATTTTCCGGCGATGTCAGCCTCACCCCGCAACCGACCAGTCAGCACTCGTACTCCCCTTAGCGTGGGCATCCGCTGCGGTGGCATCGCCGGCTCCGGGTGGTTCTCTTCCTCGGCCTCGCCCTCGTCCACCGTGTTTGTGCTCTCGGCACGGTGAGGTCAACATGGTAAACAAACAACAACCATCGGAAGAGGCTGACAGTAGGGGCCCACACAGGGAAATGCCTCCTTATTACGCGCAAAATAATGATTCCTCCACCTGATAGCTGGGACCCATCGGAAGGGCCTCTGTATTTTGCGAAAAAATGTTCCCCCCGCTGTCAGCTCAGACCCACCGAAAGTGCCTCCTTATTACGCACAAAAAATGAATACTCCCCCTGCTAGCTGCGACTCACCTTGGTGGGAGGCTGACTTGTGGGCCTACTAAGTTGACGGGGATGGAGGGCTTTGTCAACTTAGTCAATATGAATGATTCTAGCTCCAGTGACCGTACGATGTCCATCCAACGGCCGTAGTGCTTCTTCAACCTCTAGTCTTCGTGCTCCAGCCGCCCAAAGCAGCGCCGGTCGTGCCGCATGCTCCTGCCTCCTATGGCTGGCTGTGATGCCGCGGAGGCCTCAATGCCCCCTACTACTCCCACCGCTAGCCAGGCCATCCCTCTACTCACCCACACCCCCTATTATTCTACAGCGACGACAGCCTCACACCGCAGCCGAACCAGTGAACCCTCGTACTCCTCTTCGCGTGGGCATCTACTACCGCGTCTTCCCCGGCTCCATGTCGTCCCCTTCCTAGGCCTCGCCGTCGTCCACTCCCGTGGTGCTCTTGGCGCGGCATGGTCAATGTGGTCAACGACTGACTTCCATCGGAAGAGTACTAGACATGGAGAGGCTGACAGTTGGGTCCACGGCAGCCGCAAGGAAGTGCCTCCTTATTACGCGCAAAATAAATATTCCTCCACCTGACAACAGGGACCCACCGGACGGGCCACCATATTTCGCGAAAAAAACGTTTCCCCCTGACTGCTGGGACCCACCAGCTACATCTTCGCACACAAGGAAGTGTGCCCGGGCAACAAAAAAAATGATTCGCCCCCTGACTGCTGGGACCCACCAGCTACATCTTTGCATGGAAGGAAGTGCCTGACAGTCGGGACCCACCTGGTTGAAGCATACGTAGCATTGTCATTCTGGTCGCGAACGTGTGCGTACATACTAGTCGATGTAGAGGCACACACGTATCGTGGTAGAGGCGCTCACGTAGCATGTAAACGTACGTACAGCAGCTAGTGTGCAAGAAAGAAAACAGGGCCACGTACGTACATATGGGCGGGGTCTCGAACGCCTACTCGCGCATACGTATGGCCAGGGTTCATGTACATGGCTGGGTCGGAACGGAGAAACTGCGTCGTCGTCGTGTTCATGGGGAGGTAACGGAATGCGTCGTGTTCATCGGGAGGCAACGGAATGCGTCATGTTCATCGGGAGGCAACGGAACACATAGGAGCCAACTGGCTTGGACGGAACAGGCGATGGAAACGAGGCCTGGTGTACCGCAGAACGGAGGAAACGGCCTTGTGTTCGACCGGCCACATTTGAAACGGGATCCTGTTCATCGGGAGGGGTCTGGCGTACCGCAAAACGGAGGAAACTGACTTGTGTTGGACCTCCTATGTTCAAAACGGGGCCCTGTTGATCAGGAGGGGTGTGGTGTACCGCAAAACAGAGGAAACAGGCTTGTGTTGGAGCGCTATGGTCGAAACGGGGGTCCTATTCATCAGGAGGGGTGTAGCGTACAACAAAACGGGACTCCATGGGATACTATTCATCTCCACCGTCGACCTCCTCTAGCCTTCACGGGCTACTGTTCATCCACCGTCGACCTCCTCCAGCCACCACCTGCAACTGTTCATCCATGGGCTCCTGTTCATCCAGCCTCCACCGCGCGCTACTCCACCGGCTACTGTTCAACCACCCCTCTCCACGGGCTCCTGTTCAACCACCCCTCCACGGGCTACTGTTCAACCACCCCTCTCCACGGGCTCCTGTTCAACCACCCCTCCACGGGCTACTGTTCATCCACCCCTCCACCATCTACTGTTCATCTAGCCCTCCATGGGGTCGTCCTGTTCATCCAGCCCTCCATGGGGTCCTGTTCATCCAGCCCCAACCGGCTCAATCGATCGGGGTCCTGTTCATCCA
>NC_041381.1:91663545-91695362 GCF_002162155.2 Triticum dicoccoides
CGAGGCAGCATCGATCGGTTTCAGTTAGGCAGCAGTAGCAAAGGAATCGCTCGATCGGGTTCAGTTAACAGCCATCGATCGATCGATCGGGTTCAGTAACGCGTAGCCTGCAGTGCAATCGCTCGGGTTTAGTTAGAGCCCAGCGCCTTGCTCGGGTTCAGTTAGAGCCCAACGCCTTGCTCGGGTTTAGTTAGAGCCAACGCCTCGCACACACGCGCGTACGTGTACAAGAGAAACGCGCATCGCTCGGCCCCCGACCACCCACCGTATCTGGGAACTCGCCCAAATTTTCCTCGCCCTCGCTTCTACCACGGTTTTTCTGTCATGGATGGCCCAAAGAATGTCATGCAGCTGCATCTCTAGCCTGCCCAGGACAAAAAGCCCATTTTCTGTCATGATTTTTTGTCATAGAAGTAGGAGCCCACCACATCTATGATGATACCGGGTTTTGTCACAACTATCGTCATAGAAGTGTCATAAGTATGACAGAATTTTTTTTCGCTCGACCCAAAATGTCACGGATGTGTCTTTTTTCTATGAAAGCATTGCATACATGATAGAACCTATGGCTGAAGCATTGGGAATGACTTTCATTTTCTCTCTATCTTCTGCAGTGGTCGGGCATTGAGTCTGGGTCAACTTTACACCTTGTAACACAGGCAAGAACCCTTTCTTTGACTGATCCATTTTGAAATTCTTCAAAACTTTATCAAGGTATGTTATTTGTGAAAGTCCAATTAAGCGTCTTGATCTATCTCTATAGATCTTGATGCTCAATATGTAAGCAGCTTCACCAAGGTCTTAATCAACAATATGTTATCCACATATAATATTAGAAATGCTACAGAGCTCCCACTCACTTTCTTGTAAATACAGGCATATCCAAAAGTCTGTATAAAACCATATGCCTTGATCACTGAGGGAGTCCTGGACTAGGGGGTGTCCGGACAGCCGGACTATCATCGTCCGCCGGACTCCAAGACTACGAGGATACAAGATTGAAGACTCCGTCCCGTGTCCGGATGGGACTTTCCTTGGCGTGGAAGGCAAGCTTGGCAATACGGATATGTAGATCTCCTACCATTGTAACCGACTCTGTGTAACCCTAGCCTCCTCCGGTGTCTATATAAACCGGAGGGCTTTAGTCCGTAGGACACAACATACATTACAACAATAATACCATAGGCTAGCTTTAGGGTTTAGCCTCCTTGATCTCGTGGTAGATCCACTCTTGTACTACCCATATCATCAATATTAAGCAAGCAGGACATAGGGTTTTACCTCCATCGAGAGGGCCCAAACCTGGGTAAAACATTGTGTCCCTCGTCTCCTGTTACCATCCGCCTAGACGCACAGTTCGGGACCCCCTACTCGAGATCCACCGGTTTTGACACCGACATTGGTGCTTTCATTGAGAGTTCCTCTGTGTCGTCACCGATAGGCCTGATGGCATCTTCAACCAACAACGCTGTCCAGGAGAAGACTTTCCTCCCCGGACAGATCTTCGTGTTCGGCGGCTTCGCACTGCGGGCTAATTCACTTGGCCATCTGGAGCAGATCGAAAGCTACGCCCCTGGCCGTCAGGTCAGATTCGGAAGTCTAAACTTCATGGCCGATGTCCGCGGAGACTTGATCTTCGACGGACTCGAGCCACAGCCAAGCGTGCCGCACTGTGACGATGGGCATGATCTAGCTCTGTCGCCGAACAGTGCCTTGGTGGCCGCACGTGAATCCGCTTCGGCCTTTAGTCCGGAGTCAATCGCCCAAATCGAGGAGCGGTGGATGGACACCACCTCGGGGGCTTCAACCTCCACGGCGATGGAGCCGAACGCTAATCTTGTCCCCCGCGAAACTCGTGATTCCGAGGTTCCGGACTCCTTGCCGGACTCCGAACCTCCCACGCCCCTACCAATCGATTCAGATTGGGCACCGGTTATGGAATTCACCGCCGCGGACATCTTCCAACACTCGCCCTTTGGCGACATCCTAAATTCGCTAAAGCATCTCTCGTTATCGGGAGAGTCCTGGCCGGACTATGGCCAGGATGGTTGGGGTACGGACGACGAAGAAATTCAGAGCCCACCCACCACCCACTTTGTAGCCACTGTCGACGATCTAACCGACATGCTAGACTACGACTCCGATGACATCGACGCTATGGACGACGATGCCAGAGACGAACAGGAACCAGCGCCTACAGGGCACTGGAAGACCACCTCGTCATACGACACCCCAAAAGACGGGGACGGCGAAGAAGCAGCGGAGGCAGATTATTTAAAGAAGCAACCCAAACGCCGGCGTCAGCGGCGCCGCTCTAAATCCCGCCACAACAAGAATGGAGATTCCGGCACAGGAGACAATAATACCCCAGAGAGTGCCGAAGACAACCCCCTCCAGCAAGACTCGGCGCAGGAGGATGCAGAAGCAAGCCCTCACGAGAGGGCGGCAGACGAAGAGGTTGAGGATCATAACTATATGCCTCCCTCCGAAGAAGAAGCAAGCCTCAACGATGACGAATTCGTCGTACCCGAGGATCCCATCGAACAGGAGCGTTTCAAGCGCAGGCTTATCACCACAACAAACAACCTAAAGAAAAAGCAGCAACAACTTCAAGCTGATCAGGACCTGCTGGCCGATCGATGGACCGAGGTCCTCGCGGCCGAAGAGTATAAACTCGAACGCCCCTCCAAAAGCTACCCAAGACGCAAGCTGCTTCCCCGACTAGAGGAGGAAGCATACATACCTCCATCACCAGCGCACGATACGGCTGACCGACCACCCCGTGGTCGTGACAGAGAGGCATCCAGGCCCCCAGCCAAGACCGTACCCCGGCATCGCTCCAAAAGTACGAAGCCAAGAGGGAATGCGCCGGACCTGTGAGATATATTGGAGGACAAAGCAAGGCAATCCAGATCCATCTACGGATCACGTGGGCGCCCCACGACCCACGACGAATACCGTCGCGCCGGATACAATAACTCCGGCCGGGCCGAACACAGCAGACAACGCTCTCTCGAGCTGCGTCGTGATATTGCTCAATACAGAGGCGCCGCACACCCGCTATGCTTCACTGACGAAGTAATGGATCATCAAATCCCCGAAGGGTTTAAACCCGTAAACATTGAATCCTACAATGGCACAACAGACCCCGCGGTTGAGATCGAAGATTATCTTCTCCACATCCATATGGCCCGCGGCGACGATCTCCACGCCATCAAATGTCTCCCACTCAAGCTTAAAGGACCAGCTCGGCATTGGCTTAACAGCTTGCCCGCAAAGTCAATTGGGTGTTGGGAAGACCTGGAAGCCGCATTCCTCGACAACTTCCAGGGCACGTATGTGCGACCACCAGACGCCGATGACCTAAGCCACATCATTCAGCAGCCAGACGAATCGGCCAGACAATTCTGGACACGGTTCTTGACAAAGAAAAATCAAATCATCGACTGTCCGGATGTAGAGGCCCTTGTAGCCTTCAAGCATAACATCCGCGATGAATGGCTAGCCCGGCACCTGGGATAGGAAAAGCCGAAATCTATGGCAGCCCTCACATCATTAATGACCCGCTTCTGCGCGGGAGAGGATAGCTGGCTAGCTCGCAGCAACAATCTCCACAAAAATTCTGGCAGTCCGGATACTAAGGACAACAACGGCAGGTCACGTCGAAACAAAAACAAACGCCGCATTAACGGTGACGATAAGGAGGATACGGCAGTCAACGCCGGATTCCGAGGCTCTAAACCCGGTCAACGGAAGAAGCCATTCAAAAGAACCACTCCGGGTCCGTCCAATTTGGACCGACTACTCGACCGCTTATGCCAGATACATGGCACCCCTGAAAAACCAGCTAATCACACTAATAGAGATTGTTGGGTGTTCAAGCAGGCAGGCAAGTTAATTGCCGAAAACAATGACAAGGGGCTAAACAGCGATGACGAGGAAGAGACCCGACCGCTGAACAATAGAGGATAGAAGGGTTTCCTCCCACAAGTGCGGACGGTGAACATGATTTACGCAACCCATATACCCAAGAGGGAGAGGAAGCGCGCACTAAGGGACGTCTATGCGATGGAGCCAGTCGCCCCGAAGTTCAATCCATGGTCCTCTTGTCCGATCACTTTCGATCGAAGAGACCATCCGACCAGCATACGCCATGGCGGATTCGCTGCATTGGTTTTAGACCCAATCGTCAATGGATTTCACCTCACGAGAGTCCTGATGGACGGCGGTAGTAGCCTGAACCTGCTTTATCAGGACACAGTGCGCAAAATGGGCATAGACCCCTCAAGGATTAAACCTACAAAGACAAGCTTTAAAGGTGTCATACCAGGTGTGGAAGCCAACTGTACAGGCTCAGTAACACTGGAAATGGTCTTCGGATCCCCGGACAATTTCCGGAGCGAGGAGTTAATCTTCGACATAGTCCCGTTTCGCAGCGGCTATCATGCTCTGCTCGGACGAACCGCGTTTGCAAAATTCAACGCGGTGCCGCATTATGCATACCTCAAGCTCAAGATACTAGGCCCTCGTGGAGTCATCACGGTCAACGGGAATATGGAACGCTCCCTCCGAACGCAGGAGCATACAGCGGCTCTCGCGGCAGAAGTACAGAGCAGCCACTTAAGGCAATTCTTGAGTCCGGCCGTTAAACGGCCGGATACAGCAAAACGCGCCCGAAGCAATACCAACCAAGACCACCTGGCGCGATCAGAGCACGCGTAGCAATGCGGCCCCAACCCCCGCCCGCGCGTGATTGCAAGAATAACCCTCTGCATACATCATTACGCTTTGGAGGTACCATGGGCGCAGGGGAAGGGGCACGATCGCAATGGACCCAGAGTGCGGTTCGACCACACCAGGGGATCGCAAGTGTGCCCCCCTTTTTATTATTATTTTCCTTCTTTGTGTACACAGGACTCCGTTAACCAGAGGCCCTGTCCGGCGGTGAACCTGCCGAATTCATGATGCAACAGTCAGGGACGAAAGAAGGCTGCGACGAACACTCAGGTGGTCTCAATTACGAGCATTAAATTCGATTATATACACCAAGTCCGCAGCTCACCCCTGGAGGGGGAACATGTTTAATTAGTCCAAATCCCTTGCTTACCGCACTATTTGTATCAGTCCACACTCATAGCAGACTTTCTTTCATAAATAATGCAGCACCTTTTTGACTGCAATTACATTACCTTTTATATATATATGCTCATTATATGACATCTTGCACCCGTATATTCTGGTACGGCCTAATACACCAGGGGCTTATGTTCCCCACACTATGGTGTGATAAGTCCGAACACTTTCATAAGTGCGGCATCCCGAACTTATAGCATTATATGAATCGGCTCCGAATCATGTCTTGGGTCAATAGTTGAGTTTGCCCGGCTCCCACGTTTTGGTGCCTTACGTTCCGTTCTGTCGGCTAAGGTGGCACTGGGAGAACCACTGCGATTGCGCCCCGATTGAGCCGGGCGAGCGCCTCAGTGGAGAAAGCTAAAACTGACTGGCATGATAAGGCGAGAGACTGGTCGCTGTTCGAGAGGTTTTTTCAGGTCCTTAAAGACTCACGCCGCTTCGAGCGAAGTTCCGGACAATGTCCGACGAAGGCGTGGATAGCGCCCCGGATTCGGCCTTCCGAATACCAGGGGCTTCGCCGAAATTTAAAATTATAGAATTCTGTGGCTAAGTGAGAGTGTTCAAGCATTATAAGTCCGGTTGCCTTGTTCGTTGTGTTGAGCGCCTCCCTAGATGGACCCAAAGATGGGAACAAGAGTGCTCAAGTTTATCCCGAACACCACAGCACTCGTGGCTTGGGGGCTAAAGCCAACAACTTGCCATCTCTCAGATTTTATAAACGGCCGCACAGAAGGTAATATTTTAAATTAAACAAGCGTTGCTTAATGCGCACATGAACAAAGTTTCAGCGCACAGGATAATACATAACGAGTTTACTCAAAGATTACATTTCTGGGGCACTCATCCGCAATATCGCGGGACCCCTTCAGGACGGTTTTATAATACATTTCGGGCGTGCGATACTCCTTGCCCGGCGGCGGTGGGTCCGTGAGAAGCTTCTCCGCATCCAACCTGCCCCAATGCACCTTTGTGCGGGCAAGGGCCCGACAAGCACCTTCAATACAGGCGGAGCGCTTGATGACCTCCACCCAGGGGCACGCATCTACCAGCCGCCGCACGAGGCCGAAGTAGCTCCCAGGCATGGCCTGTTCAGGCCACAGCCGGACTATAAGGCCCTTCATGGCCTCCTCAGCTACCTTGTGGAGTTCGACCAGCTGCTTCAGCTGGTCGCTTGGGGGCACCGGATGGCCGGCCTCAGCGCACTGAGACCAGAAGACCTTCTTCGTCGAGCTCCCCTCCTCGCCACGGTAGAATGCAGCGGCATCGGACGCACTATGCGGCAGATCTGCAAACGCCCCTGGAGAGCTCCGAATGCGGGTAAGTGTCAGGTAATTTACATTAACATGCCTGCTATGCATGAAAAATGCCTTACCCGCCGCTATCTTCTTTACATCTTCAACCTCCTGAAGGGCCTTATGGGCCTCGGCCTTGGCAGACTTGGCACTTTCGAGAGCCGAGGCAAGCTCGGACTCTCGAGTCTTGGAGTCACGCTCCAAACTCTCATGCTTCTACATGAGAGCCTGGAGCTCTTGCCATACTTCCGCCACCCGCGCCTCCTGCTTTTCTCGCTCTGCCCGCTCCGCGGCCGCACTGCGTTCGGCCGCGGAAACAGCCTCCTTCAGGGCTGCCACCTCGTTCGTGGCCCCTGCAATACCCATATTATCCTTGTTAATTTTATCGCAACCAAAATCCTTTTCTGTAAGGTAACTATTTAAAGTGGTGCTACTCACCTTCTTTGTCCTCGAGCTGCTTCTTCGCATGGCCGAGCTCTCGCTCGAACCGCTCGAGATCCTGCTTCAGCACATCGACCTCCGCCGTTAGTGCGGCAGAGGTCAGCAGCGCAACGTGCAAACCCATATTGACATATTCTAAGCAACCCTACGTATATCTTGTTAGATCCTCAGTCCGGCTTTTCTTTCCGAACACCGAACTGAGCATCAGGGGCTACTGTCTAGCCTGTTAGAAGGCTGCTGCAGGCTTCGGTCAGCCCGCTCTTGGCGAGCTGAACCTTCTGAATCACCGCACTCATGATAGTGCGGTGTTCTTCCTCGATGGAAGCGCCTTTAAGCGCCTCCAACAAGTTATCCGGCGCCTCTGGTTGGACGGAGGACGCCGGTGTCACGGTCTTGCCCTTCTTTCGAAGGGGCCGTCCGCCGGACTCTGGAACCACTGCGGGTTCCGATGTAGAGTCCGGCACAAAGTCCGGGAGGCAGCCTGACGGCGCCTCCGGAGCCTCCTCCTGATGGGTCCCTCTCTGGGATCCCACCTCGGCGTCCTCGTCGGCGCGGGGGGTGGAGGCGGTCGGAAGTGAATCCACATCCGACGGGGCCAACGACCCGCTCGATGAAGCGGGGAGATCGTCATCGGCCGGACTACGGACAGAACGCGGCATTAGAAGGACACTACGCGACACGAAAGAAATTGCATATCAAGGATCTGGATACTTACGATCTTGCCGGATGCCTGGCCCTTGGGAGCCACTCATCCTCGCCAACGGTGGTGTTGGCGAAACTGTCCGGGGGGATAGTCCTCCCCCTCTTGGACCCTTCGGCCTCCCCTATTGGGGAAGCCTTCCTCTTCTTCTCTCCCTCCTCCGGGAGAGAGACCTCCTCCTCCTCCTCGTCTTCGGGGGAGGAGTCCGCCTCGTCGTCGGACGCCTGATTGCGGGAACTCTTTTGAGTCCCCGCGGCCACCTTCTTGGCCTTATTCTCCGGCACCACGTCCGGTGCCGGAACCAGCAGCCCTGCTAAACGGGCGTTCTCTGGGTCTTCTGGCATGGGAGCCGGGCTGATGAGCTGCTTGGCCTTCTCCATCCAGTACTGTCAAAGGAAAAGAGAGATTGAAACCCTCTTAGAATCGGTTTAATTACCACAAGTGTCCCGTAACAGGGTTGAATCACTTACCTCGTCAGTCGGATGCTGCGAGCGAAATCCGCGATCTTCCGTCGCGGATGCGGGGGCTTCGGCGCCCTTAAACAGCACCCTCCAGGCGCCTTCGTATGGCGTATCGAAGAGCCCGCTCAGCGCCTGGTGCTGTTCCGTATTAAACTCCCACAGATTGAATGCCCGTTCTTGGCATGGGAGAATCCGGCGGATGAGCATGACTTGGACCATGTCGACGAGCCTGAGCTTATTGCTCACCAGCTTCTGGATGCAGGCTCGGAGTCCCGTCACCTCCTTCAGATTGCCCCACAGCAAGCCCTTCTCTTTCCAGGAGGTGAGCTGCGTGGGGACGCCAGATCTAAATTCGGGGGCCGCCGCCCATGTGGGCTTGCGCGGCTCGGTGATGTAGAACCACCCCGATTGCCACCCCTTGACGGAGTCCACGAAGGCCCCTTCGAGCCAAAGGACGTTGGGCAGCTTACCCAACATAGCACCTCTGCATTCCGCTTGCGTGCCCTTCACAACCTTCGGCTTGACGTTGAAAGTCTTGAGCCACAGGCCGAAGTGGGGCCGGATGCGGAGGAAGGCCTCGCACACGGCGATAAACGCCGAGATGTTGAGGATGAAGTTCGGCGCCAGATCGTGGAAATCCAGGCCGTAGTAAAACATGATCCCCCGGACGAATGGGTGGAGTGGAAAGCCCAGTCCGCGGAGGAAGTGGGGAAGGAAGACGACCCTCTCATGGGGCCCAGGGGTAGGGATGAGCTGCCCCTCGTCGGGCAGCCGATGCGCGATATCGCCGGAAAGGTATCCGGCGCTGCGCAGCTTGGTGATGTGCTCCTCCTTAACGGTGGAGGCCAACCATTTGCCGCCCGCTCCGGACATATTCGGAGAAGGTCGAGGCGAGATGCGCGAGCTTGGGCGTTGGAGCTTGGGTGCGCGGAGATGGATAAGCAAAGGAGGAAGAAGGCGTAGGTGAGAAGGTAAATCCTCGTCCCTTATATATAGGCGGACGAAACTGTGCGTCCCCCACCGTCCTGGTAAAACTCGCTTATCTCCCAAGCGCCACCATCAATGGCGCGGTTGGGTTACCCACGTCCGTATTGATGAGAATCCCGGAATAAGAGGAACACGATCTCTGCTTCGACAAGACGTGCCAAGGAAACCGCTTCGCTAAACATGCTGAGGTGGTATAGTAAAAGACAATTCAAACAAAGGCTTGGTAGTGGTGTGATGTCACGCCGCATAATACGTCAGCAGATTGGACCGGTGTACATTTTATTCTCTCTACGGTGGAATGTGGAATTTATTTTGCAGAGCCGGACACTATCCTGGTGTTCATGATCTTCTCTGGATTATTCAAGGGAGGAACCCGCCTTGCAATGCCGGACATTATGCGCGCTGGACTAATCGTCATTGAAGCCTGGTTCAGGGGCTACTGAGGGAGTCATGGACTAGGGGGTGTCCGGATAGCCGGACTATCATCGTCCGCCGGACTCCAAGACTACGAGGATTCAAGATTGAAGACTCCGTCCCGTGTTCGGATGGGGCTTTCCTTGGCGTGGAAGGCAAGCTTGGCAATACGGATATGTAGATCTCCTACCATTGTAACCGACTCTGTGTAACCCTAGCCTCCTCCGGTGTCTATATAAACCGGAGGGCTTTAGTCTGTAGGACACAACATACATTACAACAATCATACCATAGGCTAGCTTTAGGGTTTAGCCTCCTTGATCTCGTGGTAGATCCACTCTTGTACTACCCATATCATCAATATTAATCAAGCAGGATGTAGGGTTTTACCTCCATCGAGAGGGCCCGAACCTGGGTAAAACATTGTGTCACAGCCCTAGAATTTGTTTGTTATTAGTTGCATTAAGGCATTCATGCATCATGTTTAAAGTTCATGAAACTTGAACTGGGGATGACAAACTCTAGCACTAAATAAAATGCAATTAGGATCAAAATAAAAATATTTTCAATAAACCCAGAATGCCCTTTAGGAAAGTTCATTATTTTTGTTAAAGGTGAAAACCCCTGCCAACAATGATGCACATATTTCTAGGCCATTCTGGATTTTTGAATTAAATCCTATTGTATTTGACTTTGGGCATTTAAATACTATAAATAATTTAAATGTTCAAATAAATGTTGGAAATTGTTAAGGGTCACTGAAATAATTCAGAAAGCAACCATAAGTGTTTCCAGGATTTTATGAAATGGTTTGGTATTATTACTAAATCAAAACAAATAGCAAAAACTAGAAAACAGAAAGTAATAGAAAAACAGGAGAGAGAGGAAGCCTACCTGGGCCACTTACCCGCAGCCCACCTAGCGCCCCACCTGGCCCAGCGATGCGGCTGAGGCCCAGCCCACCTCCTCCTCTCTATCGTCTTCCTCCCCCTCGCCCCGAAGCTGCTCGGTGGGGAGCGCCGACGCTGCCCCGGCCACCTCCTGCTTCCCCTAGCCACCTCCTGCTTCCTCCCCGAGCCCTCTAGCGACACCACGGAGTCGTCCTCGACCGCTATCCCTTCTCTCTGCTCGCTCTGGCTCTCTCCCTCTCTCGATTTGGAGCACCACCGAGAGCCACCGGAGGGCGCCGCCGTCGCATCCATAGCCACCGGCCACCCTTCGCCCTTCCGATGAGCTCAGGAGCTCCGTCCCGACCCCATGGAGCTGCACACCGACGCACGCGACCAGAGGAGGCCCCAGTCGACCGGAGCGTCGTTGTCTTCATCCCCGGTGCCCGGAGATCGCCGCCGTAAATTCGCCGTCGCAGAAGCTTCCCCGAGCTCGCCGACCCCTCCGTCCAGTCCACTGTGATTCCCTCTTCCTCTTCCCCCTTCTCTCAAGCTCGCGCTCATCCCCTAGCCTCTTTCTCCACCGCGTCCGAGAGTTTCTCGCCGCCGGCCATGGCGTGGTCGTGGCCACAGCCACTGCAGGTCGTTTCCGAGCCCACTGTCGTGCTCACCGCGATCTCAGGAGTCCGTAGCATGCCCCAGCTCCTCCTGCCTTGCTCCCTAACACCGACCCCGAGCTCGCCCGAGCTCCGGACGCCGCCGAGGTCGACGCCGTGCTCAACTCCGGCCACCTCCGCTCCAGCCGCCTCCACCACTGGAAGCGCCACTCCGCCAGCTCCCCGTAGATGCTCCCCGCGCCCCAAACCATGGCCTGTAGCGCAATCCCGATGCGGACGCCGTCGCGATCTGAGGTCGCCGACGGTTAAACGCCGGCAGCTGACGTGGCGATGTCAATAAACGCTAATGACGCACTAACCAACCCCCTAG
This sequence comes from Triticum dicoccoides, assembly GCF_002162155.2. Classification (NCBI taxonomy): domain Eukaryota; kingdom Viridiplantae; phylum Streptophyta; class Magnoliopsida; order Poales; family Poaceae; genus Triticum; species Triticum dicoccoides. The sequence goes on from NC_041381.1 coordinate 91,674,851, forward strand.
GCCACTGACTGTGGGCCCCACCCCTGGTCAAACCCCAGTCAGCGCTGGGTTTGATTGGGATTAGGTCCTGTGTCACTGACGTGTGGACCCCGCACGTCAGGTTTGACCTGGACCTGGCCGTTGACTCGCTGACGTCATGCTGGCGTCAGGCTGACGCAGCTAAATCATTTTATGGAATTATTTTAATTCTAAATATTCAGGAAATTCCAGAAAATGGTCAAAACTTCAAAAATTCATAGTAATTCAACCGTAACTCCAAATTAAATATTTTATATATGAAAAATTATCAGAAAAATTCAAGGAATCCATCTGTACCATTTTCATGCATGTTAGAACAACTTATAGCTGCTGTATAGCACAAATCAATTAAATGGCATTTGAATAATCACATATGGAGTTTGAATTTGAATCTTGTATTCAAACCAACTTCATTTAATCTGTTGCTAGTTGCATTAGCTCAAAACACATTCATATTGCCATGTCATGAGCATGCATCATATTGTGCATTGCATTGATTGTATTTCTTCTTTGTTGCCGGTATCTGTCCCCTCCCGGTAGACGATGTTTCGACATTGTGATCGTTGACACTGATGAAGACTCAATGCTATCTTCAGAAGTGCCAGGCAAGCAAAACCCCCTTGTTCATTCCGATACAATCCTACTCTCCCGCCCTGCTCTCTTTTACTGCATTAGGACAACAACGATTCAACTGTTACTTGCTGCGGTAGCTGAACCCCTTTATCCTTTGCATGACCTGTCATTCCACAGTAAATAGATGAAACCCACTAGCATGAGTAGGAGTTGTTTGAGCCCTGTTGTGCCTACTCATTCATGCTTGTTTGTCATGCCTGCTATTGCTTAGAGTTGTGTCAGGTCTGATTCATCGGGGATGAATCAGAGGTGTGTGAACATGTCCTACTGTGTGTGAGCTAAGTGTGTGAATACGATTTGGTAAAGGTAGCGGTGAGAGGCCATGTAGGAGTACATGATGGGTTGTCTCATTGCAGCCGTCCTCAGGAACTGAGTTCTGTGTTTGTGATCCATGATTCAGCTACTACCACGCATTGGGCCCGAAACCAATGGACCCTCTCGGCTTCTTAATCACCCTTGTCCTCTGTCCAGGAGTTGCAAGTAGTTTCTGGTGTTTGTAGTATGCTGGAGGCCGTGCGCAGCGCTGACCGTAGGGGTGGGCTGTGATGCGGTAGGCACGTGGCACGGTGTACCGGGCGCCCGTTTGGTATCTCGGGAACCCTGTTCACATCGTTTGGGGCTGTGAGCGAAACTCCGGCCGGATCTCCTCATAGATGGAACCCGAATAGGCGATAAACCTGGACTAGAGACTTGAGTGTTTAGGCAGGCCATGGCCGACACCCACGTTGGGCTTCCGCTTGAAGGTTGCCGAGTACATGTCGTGTAAACGGCGGTAAGTGGTGAGAGCGTGTGTGAAGAAGTACACCCCTGCAGGGTTAACATCATCTATTCGAATAGCCGTGTCCGCGGATAAGGACTTCTGGGTTGCTTATATCAGTTCATAGACAAGTGAAAGTGGATACTCTAAAATGCGCAAGATAAGCGTGAGTGCTATGGATGGCGTTCTCGTAGGGAGATGGGAGCGGATCCATAGTGGTGTATTGATATGGTGAATATGTGGACTCGTGTGCGCCACCTCAAAGAGTTACTTGCAGTCGTAGTTCAGGATAGCCACCGAGTCAAAGCTGGCTTGCTGCAGTTAAACCCCACCATCCCCTTGTTGAAAATGATGCATATGTAGTTAGTTCTGATGTAAGTCTTGCTGGGTACATTTGTACTCACGTTTGCCTATTTTATGTTTTTGCAGAGAGACTTCGGTCTCGCTAGTAGTTCCACGTGGACTTCGACGTTTAGCTTGTTACCTCAGCTACGATCTTGTGGCCTCAGCAGGATCTGGTAGATAGTCAGGCTTCTCAGCCTTTTTCATTTATAGATGTCTGTACCCAGACATGAAAAGCTTCCGCATGTGCTTTGACTTGTATGCTCTGATTGTTGGGTCATGAGACCCATGTTTGTAATATCTCGCTCCTCGGAGCCTATTGAATAAATTACTTGAGTCATAGAGTCATGTTGTGATGCCATGTTGTATTTGCACATATCGAGCATATTGTGGGTATGTTATTGAAATGCTTGGTATGTGTGGGATCTGACCATCTAGTTGTTTATCTTTAGTAGCCTCTCTTACCGAGAAATGTCTCCTAGTGTTTCCACCGAGCCATGGTAGCTTGCTACTGCTCCGGAACACTTAGGCTGGCCGGCATGTGTCCTTCTTCGTTCCTGTGTCTGTCCCTTCGGGGAAATGTCACGCGATGAATACCGGAGTCCTGTTAGCCCGCTACAGCCCGGTTCACCAGAGTCCTGCTGGCCCAGTGCTACAGCCTGGATTCACTCGCTGATGACCGACACGTTCGATGTTGGGTCATGGATGCCTGTCCCTGTAAGTCTGTGCCACTTTGGGTTTACGACTAGCCATGTCAGCCCGGGCTCCTTATCATATGGATGCTAGCGACACTGTCATATACGTGTGCCAAAAGGCGCAAACAGTCCCGGGCAAAGGTAAGGCGACACCCGTGGGAATACCGTGCGTGAGGCCGCAAAGTGATATGAGGTGTTACATGCTAGATCGATGTGGCATTGAGTCGGGGTCCTGACAGCGTTGGTATCAGAGCTTGACTGCCTGTAGGATTACCAAGCCAAACTGGTCGAAGTTGAGTCTAGAAATTCTTTAGTTATATAACGGAATTGATTGTGGGATGGAACGTAAGGCTCTTTTACTCCTTATACCTTATGCCCTTCTGATCTAAGTCATCTTATCTTTCCTACGGGGTTAAGGAACTAGGCTATCTCCTCTTTCTATCAGGATCACGTGTTACTAATCCGTAGACTTATAAGAATGTTGGATTTAAGCTTGAGTTCAGTTCCTACTATCTTCTGTATGTTAACTATTGATCTCGAAACCTTGATATTGTGCTTCTGAGTGGTTATGCCACCATTATTGTGATTGTCTCAAATCCTTTTGAGCATTTATAGCCGTTATGCTGTCCGAGTCATCCCAGATTTCTAAATAGTCTGATGCATTTGCAAATCCTTTCTTTCTGTTCTCGATGTCCCTTATGGCCAGATTAACCACACTAGACGGTGAGTTGAGGTACTCTGCCTCGACATTTATGTTGGAGCTATTATTATGACCTTAGGTGTCCTAGGGGATCATCTAGTAATCTAGCCATGATTTGCGTCCCACTGTGATGCTTCTGGCCTTTATTCCCGAAAGCATCCCGCGATGCTACTTAGTAGTAGGTATTCTACTTCTGGGTTTCTGAACCCGAGATTCACACTACTTACCTCGTGTTGATAGTGTTTGCTAGTTCCTTTAGGATATTAGTAACCTTTGCGATAGTCCTCGAGGTCCGTGGTATATCATTCTTCCAAATACCATGAACCATTCTTGGCAGGAGTTCTTCTGAACCAAAAGATGACAACAAGAGTGCTCTCGATGAGTTCTCCATGCTATGTTGTGACTCTGCCAGCTCAACCTTCCTGCATGGGTTATCCGGAAGAATTATGTTGAACTTGGTTCGACATACTAATCTATGCATCCACAAATCAGAAAGTTATATGTTCCTTTGAGTTGTCCCTCTTTAGTTGTCTACTGACCTTCGTCTATCAATTGATAGTCAAGAGTATGTGTGCGTTCGTTTATCGATGCCTATTACTCTTGTGGTCCGTCAAGCCATTCTATCGCGGAATGACTAGGAGAAACAAACTCCAGTACCTCTTCCCTATCCAGGATTGGGTCAAAGAAGTTGTCCTCCGCAGATCAAATTGCTAATCCTGCTTTTGCTCTGTTCTACCCTGAAGTATTACCGTCTTTATGCCAGGATTTTCATGAGAATTGCACCGGCTCTTGTGAATTCTTGATGTAGTGATACTTCTCGCCATCATTATTCATCCCTCGGTTCAGTGTTGTCGCAACCGGAATGCCGACAAGTGAATCGTGAGAGGTGAATTCAATACTCCTAGCAACCTTGTTGCTCGGTAGTTAATGGACAATAATTTCATTCTTAGCGTGTTGGTTTTTGAATCATCCTTCTAAGACTGATCGTGCTACCTAGTCCTTATTTCCTGGTGCACTCTTCGATCAATGAGTTAGGGTTTTGGCAATCCCTCGCTCTTTTGATCATATCGTCTTGCCCTGAAAGGCAAGATTGTTCTCGAGCTTAGTAACATACGGTGGTTCGTGACTTTCCAAATGTCTTCTTGGAAGTGTTACCGGGTTGTTTCTGACTGTTATGTTGAGCTTGTGATCAAGTTGGTTTCTTGTGAACCACCCTTTCTCCAAGAATCTGTGTTGGATATCCCTGAGCCAGTTGGTTAAGCTAGACAACAACTTGGAGAATTGGAAGATAAAAGCTTGCCTAACTTAGTTCGTTCCAAAGGGATATTCTTGTGTAGTGTGTGTTGAAGAAAGATGATATCTTCATCGATTGGTCCCTGTGATCAGTTGCTGGACCTATTGTCTTATCAATCCTTTGATTTGAGTGTGGGCTATCGTCAAATCAAATCAGTACCAACGATGCTCGTAATGTTGTCTTATTCGTGGTTGATCCCTCGAGCATACACCATTACATCTTTGGTCTGACCAATGCTATCACCGTGTTCACTTAACTATGGAATTCCTTTTAAAAGGAAACCTAGATGAATTGTTGTTGAGCCCATTGACAACATCCTTATCTCCTCCATGATTTTGTTGAACATTAAGCTAGTGTTGGAAACTTTTGAAAGCATTTGTTCATGCTAGCTCATGAAGCATATGTTTGGATGAAGGTAGTGACTTCCTTTAATTCATGTGCATCTGATGCAAGTTGCCGCCGTGGATTCGAGAAAGTCAATGTTGCTTTCTTTGGAATCATTCCAAATCAGTCATGCACACGTGCGAAGAATTCTGTGGTATGGAGACTTGCAACCTTCATTCCATATGTGTCCCGAGCACACCAAGCCACTGATTGATTTGTTCAAGGAGAAGGAGTTCCTTCATAATAGCTAATCCGGACTTATGTAAGGACTTCGATATCCTCGATGATGGTTCCCAACCTGAACTCGGTAGTGTTGTATTGTAAGACTACCACGTGGTCATGCTTGTCTAGGACATCGTGTTCACACGTGTGTACCAGAACCAGCTCATGTTTTGGAGTTTGCTATCGTAGTTCATTTCCCGAGAATCTCGCAACGTTATCTCGTCGAATTGTGTTGCAAACTTTCATTTTTCTTCCTAGACTCGATGAGTCTGGAATATCCTGACACCAACCAGATCTGAATCTCAGGCAGATATGATGGTTGGAACATTTTCCAAGAACTATAATATTGGTCCCTCGATAACCGGTAAGGTGGATGTCGTGGCCAACACACCCAGCCGGAAGACCTGTTATTATAATATCTTGATTGAGGAAGTTGGCCACCTCCCCATAAGGATTTCGTAGGATTTACTCCCTAGTTGACCCTTATGGATTTTTGTGTTCCCGAAGTCCGACCTTTTTACTTGATGATCTAGATATCAAACCATATCTATGAATGGGTTACACTAGCACATCAAGGAGAACATTAGAAGCGGAGTGCTAAATGTCTCTCGGTCGATCATCCAGATTTCGTCCCCTTGGCCTCGCTAAGGTGAAATCTGAGAAGGTGTTATCTCCCTTTGCATCTGCATCCTCCATCACCATTCATCATGGTAGTAAGTTGTGTTACCGGACCCTTGACACGGATGTTGGTGAAACCTGATGATTATGGAAATGCTCAAGTTCTTGAGAGCACGCACAAGCATTAGGTGTTACAATCGACACTAACTAGGTTTGCTCTCAACTTCCTCGGTTATGCTATAACCTCTCAAACAGTGGATCAACTCTCTATTGTTGGGTTCTTCCCCAGTTACCAGAATCATTCTCATCATTTGCATTTTGTTCCCAGCTTGCACCGCCAATGTGCATTCTACCATGGGTCTCTTCCATTTCCGGTGATAAGCAAAAATCATCCATTGCGTTGTCTTCAACAAGGTAATCCACATCATCCAAGTCCGAGTATGCCATTCTACCGACCCCCTCCAAACGATCACTCAAGAATTGCCTTAGGCTGGTATAAAGAGTTTCAATGATCTTTGAATCAAAGGTAATTCTTTTGCCACTTAAGGGGATATATCTATGAGTCACCATCCCTAAGGTGCCTCGTTGTGGTATCATGGCAACTCAACTCCTCGCTACGATGACAATCGTTTACCACCCTTTTAAGTGTGGAATTGTAGTCTACCTGGTAAACCTCGTCATGTGCTCCACTCCATCCCTCTAGAGGTGTGCTTCGTCCCTCAGCTCGAGAAATGTTGCTATGTCCCATTCCGTGAGTTAATCCTGAGTTGTTCGACCTTCGTAAAGATCGATTCTTCTAGAGTCTCCTTCTCCTCTCATTGTCAAAATAACTGGAGTTCTCAGAGCAAGACATCAAGACAATGATGGTGATCGAATCAATGTTCTTATGAAGGGCAACCTGGATCGTGAAGATTGTGCTAGTTTGCGTTTCCCCTTCACCTTACCCTACGCTTGAATCTCAGGACGAGATTTTTGTTTAGTGGGGGTGAGTTGTCACAGCCATAGAATTTGTTTGTCATTAGTTGCATTAAGGCATTCATGCATCATGTTTAAAGTTCATGAAACTTGAACTGGGGATGACAAACTCTAGCACTAAATAAAATGCAATTAGGATCAAAATAAAAATATTTTCAATAAACCCAGAATGCCCTTTAAGAAAGTTCATTATTTTTGTTAAAGGTGAAAACCCCTGCCAACAATGATGCACATATTTCTAGGCCATTCTGGATTTTTGAATTAAATCCTATTGTATTTGACTTTGGGCATTTAAATACTATAAATAATTTAAATGTTCAAATAAATGTTGGAAATTGTTAAGGTCACTGAAATAATTCAGAAAGCACCCATAAGTGTTTCCAGGATTTTATGAAATGGTTTGGTATTATTACTAAATCAAAACAAATAGCAAAAACTAGAAAACAGAAAGTAATAGAAAAACAGGAGAGAGAGGAAGCCTACCTGGGCCACTTACCCGCAGCCCACCTAGCTCCCCACCTGGCCCAGCGATGCGGCTGAGGCCCAGCCCACCTCCTCCTCTCTGTCGTCTTCCTCCCCCTCACCCCGAAGCTGCTCGGTGGCGAGCGCCGACGCCGCCCCGGCCACCTCCTGCTTCCCCTAGCCACCTCCTGCTTCCTCCCCGAGCCCTCTAGCGACACCACGGAGTCGTCCTCGACCGCTATCCCTTCTCTCTGCTCGCTCTGGCTCTCTCCATCTCTCGATTTGGAGCACCACCGAGAGCCACCGGAGGGCGCCGCCGTCGCATCCATAGCCACCGGCCACCCTTCGCCCTTCCTATGAGCTCAGGAGCTCCGTCCTGACCCCATGGAGCTGCACACTGACGCACGCGACCAGAGGAGGCCCCAGTCGACCGGAGCGTCGTCGTCTTCATCCCCGGTGCCCGGAGATCGCCGCCGTAAATTCGCCGTTGCAGAAGCTTCCCCGAGCTCGCCGACCCCTCCGTCCAGTCCACTGTGAGCCCCTCTTCCTCTTCCCCCTTCTCTCAAGCTCGCGCTCATCCCCTAGCCTCTTTCTCCACCGCGGCCAAGAGTTTCTCGCCGCCGGCCATGGCGTGGTCGTGGCCACAGCCACCGCAGCTCGTTTCCGAGCCCACTGTCGTGCTCACCGCGATCTCAGGAGTTCGTAGCACGCCCCAGCTCCTCCTGCCGTGCTCCCTAACACCGACCCCGAGCTCGCCCGAGCTCCGGCCGCCGCCGAGGTCGACGCCGTGCTCAACTCCGGCCACCTCCGCTCCAGCCGCCTCCACCACTGGAAGCGCCACTCCGCCAGCTCCCCGTAGATGCTCCCCGCGCCCCAAACCATGGCCTGTAGCGCAATCCCGATGCGGACGCCGCCGCGATCTAAGGTCGCCGGCGGTTAAACGCCGGCAGCTGACGTGGCGATGTCATTAAACGCTAATGACGCACTAACCAACCCCCTAGGCCACTGACTGTGGGCCCCACCCCTGGTCAAACCCCAGTCAGCGCTGGGTTTGACCGGGATTAGGTCCTGTGTCACTGACATGTGGACCCCGCACGTCAGGTTTGACCTGGACCTGGCCGTTGACTCGCTGACGTCATGCTGGCGTCAGGCTGACGCAGCTAAATCATTTTCTGTAATTATTTTAATTCTAAATATTTAGGAATTTCCAGAAAATGTTCAAAACTTCAAAAATTCATAGTAATTCAACCGTAACTCCAAATTAAATATTTTATATATGAAAAATTATCAGAAAAATTCAAGGAATCCATATGTACCATTTTCATGCATGTTAGAACAACTTATAGCTGCTGTATAGCACAAATCAATTAAATGGCATTTGAATAATCACATATGGAGTTTGAATTTGAATCTTGTATTCAAACCAACTTCATTTAATCTGTTGCTAGTTGCATTAGCTCAAAACACATTCATATTGCCATGTCATGAGCATGCATCATATTGTGCATTGCATTGATTGTATTTCTTCTTTGTTGCCGGTATCTGTCCCCTCCCGGTAGACGATGTTTCGACATTGTGATCGTTGACACTGATGAAGACTCAATGCTATCTTCAGAAGTGCCAGGCAAGCAAAACCCCCTTGTTCATTCCGATACAATCCTACTCTCCCGCCCTGCTCTCTTTTACTGCATTAGGACAACAACGATTCAACTGTTACTTGCTGCGGTAGCTGAACCCCTTTATCCTTTGCATGACCTATCATTCCACAGTAAATAGATGAAACCCACTAGCATGAGTAGGAGTTGTTTGTGCCCTGTTGTGCCTACTCATTCATGCTTGTTTGTCATGCCTGCTATTGCTTAGAGTTGTGTCAGGTCTGATTCATCGGGGATGAATCAGAGGTGTGTGAACATGTCCTACTGTTTGTGAGCTAAGTGTGTGAATACGATTTGGTAAAGGTAGCGGTGAGAGGCCATGTAGGAGTACATGGTGGGTTGTCTCATTGCAGCCGTCCTCAGGAACTGAGTTCTGTGTTTGTGATCCATGATTCAGCTACTACCACGCATTGGGCCCGAAACCAATGGACCCTCTCGGCTTCTTAATCACCCTTGTCCTCTGTCCAGGAGTTGCAAGTAGTTTCTGGTGTTTGTAGTATGCTGGAGGCCGTGCGCAGTGCTGACCGTAGGGGTGGGCTGTGATACGGTAGGCACGTGGCATGGTGTACCGGGCGCCCGTTTGGTGTCTCGGGAACCCTGTTCACATCGTTTGGGGCTGTGAGCGAAACTCCGGCCGGATCTCCTCATGGATGGAACCCGAATAGGCGATAAACCTGGACTAGAGACTTGAGTGTTTAGGCAGGCCCTGGCCGACACCCACGTTGGGCTTCCGCTTGAAGGTTGCTGAGTACATGTCGTGTAAACGGCGGTAAGTGGTGAGAGCGTGTGTGAAGAAGTACACCCCTGCAGGGTTAACATCATCTATTCGAATAGCCGTGTCCGCGGATAAGGACTTCTGGGTTGCTTATATCAGTTCATAGACAAGTGAAAGTGGATACTCTAAAATGCGCAAGATAAGCGTGAGTGCTATGGATGGCGTTCTCGTAGGGAGACGGGAGCGGATCCATAGTGGTGTATTGATATGGTGAATATGTGGACTCATGTGCGCCACCTCAAAGAGTTACTTGCAGTCGTAGTTCAGGATAGCCACCGAGTCAAAGCTGGCTTGCTGCAGTTAAACCCCACCATCCCCTTGTTGAAAATGATGCATATGTAGTTAGTTCTGATGTAAGTCTTGCTGGGTACATTTGTACTCACGTTTGCCTATATTATGTTTTTGCAGAGAGACTTCGGTCTCGCTAGTAGTTCCACGTGGACTTCGACGTTTAGCTTGTTACCTCAGCTACGATCTTGTGCCCTCGGCAGGATCTGGTAGATAGTCAGGCTTCTCAGCCTTTTTCATTTATAGATGTCTGTACCCAGACATGAAAAGCTTCTGCATGTGCTTTGACTTGTATGCTCTGATTGTTGGGTCATGAGACCCATGTTTGTAATATCTCGCTCCTCGGAGCCTATTGAATAAATTACTTGAGTCGTAGAGTCATGTTGTGATGCCATGTTGTATTTGCACATATCGAGCATATTGTGGGTATGTTATTGAAATGCTTGGTATGTGTGGGATCTGACCATCTAGTTGTTTATCTTTAGTAGCCTCTCTTACCGGGAAATGTCTCCTAGTGTTTCCACCGAGCCATGGTAGCTTGCTACTGCTCCGGAACACTTAGGCTGGCCGGCATGTGTCCTTCTTCGTTCCTGTGTCTGTCCCTTCGGGGAAATGTCACGCGATGAATACCGGAGTCCTGTTAGCCCGCTACAGCCCGGTTCACCGGAGTCCTGCTAGCCCAGTGCTACAGCCTGGATTCACTCGCTGATGACCGACACGTTCGATGCTGGGTCATGGATGCCTGTCCCTGTAAGTCTGTGCCACTTTGGGTTTACGACTAGCCATGTCAGCCCGGGCTCCTTATCATATGGATGCTAGCGACACTGTCATATACGTGTGCCAAAAGGCGCAAACGGTCCCGGGCAAAGGTAAGGCGACACCCGTGGGAATACCGTGCGTGAGGCCGCAAAGTGATATGAGGTGTTACATGCTAGATCGATGTGGCATTGAGTCGGGGTCCTGACACATTGTGTCCCTCGTCTCCTATTACCATCCGCCTAGACGCACAGTTCGGGACCCCCTACCCGAGATCCGCCGGTTTTGACACCGACAATCACACTAACAAAGCATTTATTCCAACTTCGAGAGGCTTGCACGAGTCCATAAATGGATCGCTGGAGCTTGCAAACTTTGTTAGCACCCTTTGGATCGACACAACCTTCTGGTTACATCATATACAACTCTTCCTCAAGAAATCCATTAAGGAATGCAGTTTGGACATCCATCTGCCATAGTTCATAATTATAAAATGTGGCAATTGCTAACATGATTCGGATAGACTTAAGCATCGCTACGGGTGAGAAGGTCTCGTCGTAGTCAACTCCTTGAACTTGTCAAAAACCTTTCGCAACAAGTCGAGCTTTGTAGATAGTAACATTACCGTCAGCGTCAGTCTTCTTCTTGAAGATCCATTTATTTTCTATGGCTTGCCGATCATCGGGCAAGTCCACCAAAGTCCATACTTTGTTCTCATACATGGATCCCATCTCAGATTTCATGGCCTCAAGCCATTTCGCGGAATCTGGGCTCATCATCGCTTCCTCATAGTTCGTAAGTTCATCATGGTCTAGTAACATGACTTCTAGAATAGGATTACCATACCACTCTAGTGCGGACCGTACTCTGGAAGACCTACGAGGTTCGGTAGTAACTTGAACCGAAGTTTCATGATCATCATCATTAGCTTCTTCACTAATTGGTGTAGGAATCACTCGAACCGACTTCTGTGATGAACTACTTTCCAATTCGGGAGAAGGTACAATTTCCTCATCAAGTTCTACTTTCCTCCCACTCACTTCTTTCGAGAGAAACTCCTTCTCTAGAAAGGATCCATTCTTAGCAACGAATATCTTGCCTTCAGATCTGTGATAGAAGGTGTACCCAATAGTTTCATTTGGGTATCCTATGAAGACGCATTTCTCCTATTTAGGTTCGAGCTTATGAGGTTGAAGCTTTTTCACGTAAGCATCACGGCCCCAAACTTTAAGAAACGACAACTTTGGTTTTTTGCCAAACCACGGTTCATAGGGCGTCGTCTCAACGGATTTTGATGGTGCCCTATTTAAAGTGAATGCAGCCGTCTCTAAAGCTTAACCCGAAAACAACAGCGGTAAATCAGTAAGAGACATCATAGATCGCACCATATCCAATAAAGTACGGTTATGACATTCGGACAAACAATTACTTTGTGGTGTTCCAGGTGGCGTGAGGTGCGAAACTATTACACATTGTTTCAAATGAAGACCGAACTCGTAACTCAAATATTCGCCTCCATGATTAGATTGTAGAAACTTTATTTTCTTGTTACGATGATTTTCCACTTCACTCTGAAATTCTTTGAACTTTTCAAGCATTTCAGATTTTGTGATTCATTAAGTAGATATACCCATATCTGCTCAAATCATTTGTGAAGGTAAGAAAATAACGATATCCGCCATGAGCCTCAACACTCATTGGACCGAATACATCAGTTTGTATTAATTCCAATAAGTCAGTAGCTCATTCCATTGTTCCGGAGAACGGAGTTTTAGTCATCTTGCCCATGAAGAATGGTTCGCAAGCACCAAGTGATTCATAATCAAGTGATTCCAAAAGCCCATCAACATGGAGATTCTTCATGCACTTTACACCAATATGACCTAAACGGTAGTGCCAAAAATAAGTTGCACTATCATTATCAACTTTGCATCTTTTGGCTTCGATATTATGAACATGTGTATCACCATGATCGAGATTCAACAAAAATAGACCACTCAACAAGTGTGCATGACCATAAAAGATATTACTCATATAAATAGAACAACCATTATTCTCTGATTTAAATGAATAACCGTCTCGCATCAAACAAGATCCAGATATAATGTTCATGCTCAATGCTGGCACCAAATAACAATTATTCAGGTCTAAAATTAATCCCAAAGGTATATGTAGAGGTAGCGTGCAGACGACGATCACATCGACCTTGGAACTATTTCCGACGCGCATCGTCACCTCATCCTTAGACAATCTTTGTTTAATCCGTAGCCCCTGTTTCGAGTTGCAAATATGAGCAACAGAACCAGTATCAAATACACAGGCGCTACTATGAGCATTAGTAAGGTACACATCAATAACATGTATATCAAATATACCTTTCACTTTGCCATCCTTCTTATCTGCCAAATACTTGGGGCAGTTCCGCTTCCAGTGACCAATCCCTTTGCAGTAGAAGCACTCAATTTCGGGCTTAGGTCCAGACTTGGGCTTCTTCCCTTGAGGACCAACTTGCTTGCCATTCTTATTGAAGTTCCCCTTCTTCCCTTTGCCCTTTTTCTTGAAACTAGTGGTCTTGTTAACCATCAACACATGATGCTCCTTCTTGATTTCTACCTCTGTAGCCTTTAGCATTGTGAAGAGCTCGAGAATCGTTTTCATCATGCCTTGCATATTATAGTTCATCACAAAGCCTTTATAGCTTGGTGGCAATGTTTGAAGAACTCTGTCAATGACACTATCATCAGGAAGATTAACTCCCAGCTGAGTAAAGTGGTTATGGTACCCAGACATTCTGAGTATGTGTTCACTGATAGAACATTCTCCTCCATTTTGCAGCTACAGAACTTGTTGGAGACATCATATCTATCAACTCGGACATTTGCTTGAAATATTAACTTCAACTCTTGGAACATCTCATATGCTCCATGACGTTCAAAACGTCTTTGAACTCCCGATTCTAAGCCGTAAAGCATGGCACACTGAACTATCGAGTAGTCATCAGCTTTGCTCTGCTAGATGTTCACAACATCCGCAGTTGCGTCTAAAGCAGGCCTTGCACCTGGCGGTGCTTCCAGGATGTAATTCTTCTGTGCAGCAATGAGGATAATCCTCAAGTTACAGACCCAGTCAGTGTAATTGCTACCCTCATCTTTCAACTTAGCTTTCTCTAGGAATGCATTAAAATTCAAGGGAATGGTAGCATGGGCCATTGATCTACAACAACATAGACATACAAAAACTATCAGGACTAAGTTCATGATAAATTAAAGTTCAATTAATCATATTACTTAAGAACACCCACTTAGATAGACATCCCTCTAGTCATCTAAATGATCACGTGATCCAAATAAACTAAACCATGTCCGATCATCACGTGGGATGGAGTAGTTTTCAATGGTGAACATCACTATGTTGATCGTATCTACTACATTATTCATGTTTGACCTTTCGGTCTCAGTGTTCCGAGGCCATATCTGCATATGCTAGGATCGTCAAGTTTAACCTGAGTATTTTGCACGTGCAAAATTGGGTTGCACCTGTTGTATGTGAACGTAGAGCTTATCACACCCGATCATCACGTGGTGTCTCGGCAGGACGAACTTTAGCAATGGTGCATACTTAGGGAGAACACTTATACCTTGAAATTTAGTGAAGGATCATCTTATAATGCTACTGCCGTACTATCATCTTGTGCTCATGATCTCCATCACCGAAGCATCGTCATGATATCCATCGTCACTGGCTTTACACCTTGATCTCCATCATAGCATCGTTGTCGTCTTGCCAACTATTCCGACTACGACTATCACTACCGCTTAGTGATAAAGTAAAGAAATTACATGGCGATTCCATTTCATACAATAAAGTGAAAACCATATGGCTCCTGCCAGTTACCGATAACTCTATTACAAACCATGATCATCTGATACAACAATTTATATCTCATCATTTTTTGACCATATCACATCACAACAAGCCCTACAAAAACAAGTTAGACGTCCTCTACTTTGTTTTTGCAAGTTTTACGTGGCTGCTACGGGCTTCTAGTAAGAACCGTTCTTACCTACACATCAAAACCACAACAATTTTTGTCAAGTGTGCTGTTTTAACCTTCAACAAGGACCGGCCGTAGTCAAACTCGATTCAACTAAAGTTGGAGAAACAGACACCCGCCAGCCACCTATGTGCAAAGCACGTCGGTAGAACCAGTCTCATGAACGCGGTCATGTAATGTCGGTCCGGGCCGCTTCATCCAACAATACCTCCGAATCAAAGTAAGACGTTGGTGGTAAGCAGTATGACTATTATCGCCCACAACTCTTTGTGTTCTACTCGTGCATATAACATCTACGCATAGACCTAGCTCTGATACCACTATTGGGAAATGTAGTAATTCAAAAAAATTCCTATGATCATGTAAGATCTATCTAGGAGATGCATAGCAACAAGACAGGAGAGTGTGTCCACGTACCCTCATAGACCGAAAGCGGAAGCGTTTAGTAATGCATTGATGTAGTCGAACGTCTTCACGATCCAACCGATCCAAGTATCGGACGTAGGACACCTCCGTGTTCAGCACACGTTCAGCATGATGACATCCCTCGAGCTTTTGATCCAGTTGAGGACGAGGGAGAGTTCTGTCAGCACGACGGCGTGGTGACGGTGTTGATGATGTTACCGGTGCAGGGCTTTTCCTAAGCACTATGACGATATGACCGACGTGCCGTGGAGGGGGCACCACACATGGCTAAGAGATTGTCTGTTGTGCTTTTGGGTGCCCCCTGCCCCCGTATATAAAGAAGGGAGAGAGGAGGCCGGCGGCTAGGAGCACTACTAGGGAAAAGGCTAGCAGCAGCGCGGGTTTTAGATGTATCAGTAGCGCGGGTACCTGCGCTACTAATACGGCGCTACAGCTAACTCATAGCAGTAGCGCGTGCGCACCCGCGCTACTGCTACACAAGTGTAGCAGCAGCGCGGTTATGGGAAGCTCGCTACCTCTAGTAGCGCTAGCGCTCTTTGGCTGGACGCGCTACTGCTATTGAGGCGCTGCTGCTAACTTTTGTACACTCGCTACTGCTAATTTAAGTAGTTTTTTTTGGCATATTTGTTTTGTATTTGAACCGGCTTTGTAGAAGAATCTTTAGCACATAGAAATGTCATCATGATACATTGCGAGACCACAAATGTAATCATAGCATGTACATACAAATAGTCTCTTCATAATCATCATCCAACACAAAGTGATATCTTGTCATCATCTCGAAAATAGCAATACATGCAAGTCTCGAATACTTGCAACTACAACAACGTCATCCATCTAAACAAAGGTATACGCAAGAAGTGCTATCACTATGAGTGAGAGCGGAACCATGCAGTACATGAGGTGGCGGTTACGAGTCCTCTCTCGCGCTAGCGTGAACCTCAAGTAACTAGCTTCTCCTTCTTGTCTGCTTTTGAAGCCTTTATGGCTGGCGCCCGTGAACCCATTCACTTGCGCCTGACACTCATGCCACTCGTTGTACACCCCCGGAACCTTCCCTTTGTACACGACATAGCATTTCCATCTCGCCATCAAGAAACTAGGTACCTGTTCGAGATGCATGTTCATGAAGAGGATGTACAATCATATATATGCAACAAAATATACTAGAGCAACACCAAAAAAGAAAGGTTAGCAACTAGACGCAACATATACAGTACGCAAATTAATTAACTAGAGGTACGCAGGTCATCGTACGCAAACTAACAAAGTAGCGTTACGCAAGTTCGGCAGGGACCGTGGACATCACAAAGTTTCATCGCTACAAAAAGTATACAAGTTCAACCGACACATATCATCATCATCGGCATCATAAATCACTAGAAGTTCCATCCTTCCATATCATCGAGGACGAACCCTAGCTGCTTGAATGGCGTGAGGTCTAGACGTTGCATGCCTATGCGAGTTCGGACGTCAGTTCACGATATAGGGCCGTGGTGGAACATCCCCTTCTCATCGACGACTTCTTTCATGATGATCGTTGCAATGTCGCTTTGGATGCGAAAGAAGTCATCTCTAAGTTTATAATTCGCTTCTCCATGAGATTCTAGCCACTTGTGGATATGATCATCATTTCTGCTGTTAATGCGAAGCTTTTGTTGATCCTGTTGAACTGAATCATGAGATGGACGATGTAGAATCCATCCTTCTTGCTTGGTTTTGGGACATGGATGCAGGAGAAGTTAGTTTTATGCGCGAAACCCATCTTCTTGTTCCTTTGTTTCTTGATATGCACGTGGCCACCTCTAAAGCTTAAGCCTTGGAGAGCATCATCTAGAATATTCATTATGTGGGTGTAGTCCTTTTTCTCGTAGTCTCTAGAAGGGTCGAAATACACGGCGTGGGAGACTTGCAGGTAAAGAACGATAAGGACGGCGTGCCCGTTGTTGCGGGGAAAAGACACCTCAAATTATTCCCCATATGAGAGAGAAGGAATGATTGAAATGTACGAAAGGGTTGTCCGGAACTGACTTACTTTGGATGATAAGGCACGAGGACAATTTCCCGGTCCTTATTCTGTACCATGAAGTTTTGGAGGTACTCCCTAGCAGTTTCACGCTCAAAGTCGCCGAGACTCAAGAAAGACTCGTGCATGTAGTACGGATCTGCCACACAGATTTGCGAGACTTCTTCACTCTTCATGACAGAGCTCATATGTAGCGCAAAAAGGCGGACGATAGTAAAATCAAGCCGCCTTGTTAGAAACATCTCAAAGATATGGTCAAACCGCGGGAAGAACACCTCCGCGGGCCGTGTGTCGACGTAGCACTTCCCCTCAGGCACACGAGCCGCGTATGTCGGATATCCAGGATCCTTTGAGGATAGTAGGCTTTTCTCACTCGACAGCACATGGTCGTGCAGTCTCCTGAGATCCCGTGATAGTGCCTCCAGCGGTTTCGGCGGTAGCATCGGCTCGCCCGTGAGATGGAACATGACCGCACCTTTCACGGGTACACGCTCTTTAGAATGCATCGTCTGGCTGCTGTGTGCTCTGGCTTGTTTGGAGGCAGTTACCTTCCCCGATCTCTTCCTCTCCTTTTTCTTGGGCACACCTTCCAGACCCTTCCTTAACCCCTGCCCAAGTGTTCCCGGGCTAAGTACTGTACGACCCTCGCGCCCGGCTAGTTGAGCCTGTGTTGAGGCGGCATCTTCAGGCGTGTCCTGTGAGGATTTCATGAAGAGAGACTTTTTGCAATCCATGGTACGGCCCTGCCCGGGCATATCATCCATATCCTCATTAGTAAGCTGATAGCCCGATTCGTCATATGGTTGACTCATCATATCTATGTCACAGCATACGCGTTTGTATTCAGGTAATCCATAGGGTCGACCTCCGTCTCATCATCCATTCTCTGTTCTACAGGAGAAATTACATTAGCCAGTACTATTGCACCCCCTTCATCATGTCATCCGCCGCTCTCACCCGGCACTACTACAGGGGCTGGTAATTGCGTAGGTGGGGTGGTGGTCTCCGCACATGCTTGTTGATGTGTGGTAGTTATTGGTGTGCTCTCGGCCGGCTCCAGACGAATAAGATTCTTCAGCCATAGCAGCACCCAACCCTTGCAGCGTCCAATCTGCGGCGGGGTCTTGTCGTCCGCTCCCACATGCTGTACTGGAGGAGGCAAATCCTCGTGCCCCGATTTCACACTGGTCAAGCTAACCCTGAAGTGCCCAGCGGGGATCGGCTGGTTGTGGAATGTGCGTTGAGAGGGGTCCATTATCATCCCCTTTCCCACGTCCACCTTCTGGCCTTTGATCAAGTAGAGTATGGTGCATCGGGTTTCTTTCGCCTGCAAACACATATGTCTGTGGTGTAAAACAACCGAAAGGCAACAAAAATGGAATATTATCTATATATATATATATATATATATATATATATGTTGGTGCGACATGTAATTACCGTGACGGCGTCGAGCTCAGCCAAAGACGAAGGCCCACCTAGCGCGCCTGAGACTGAGGACAGGCTGCTATGAGCGGGAGCGGCTGTGAGAGGAGGCCCGGTTGCTTGAGCAAGTGATGGTGTGATGGTGTTGTTGTTCATGGAGTTGCTCGCGACGAAACTAGGCATCGGGAAATCATGTACCGTCTTGTCTGGATTTTCCTTCGCCCAGTTGATGATAACTGGAACCAAGTTAGTAGCGAAATCATTTCTGTAGGCAGTTACAGCTGCATTGATGTCCTCGGCTGCTTTTTTCGCGTCCTTAGCTGCTTTTTTCTCGACCGCAAGCTTCACCTTTGCATCGATGTCCGCCTGACTAAACTTCTTTTTCTGCTTCTTGGCCTCCGGGCCGTCGTTGTAAAACACCTTCCACGTGGCGCCGTCTCCAGCGCCGTGCACACGACCATATTGCAACCGCTGGTCCAACGGGAGTCCCTTAAGTTCGTTCAAGGCCCGGTTGAGAGGGGTGTCCCACTTGGGCCTCATCGGAGAAGTAGGGCTTTCGGCTACAAGCCGGTGTTGCTTCTCCAATAGTCTAATCAATTTCCTCGTGATCTTGTCCGTGTAAAAAACCTTTTTCTCCTTGTCCCACTTGTAGCGGGCCCTGATGAAGTCATGCTCCAAGGGGTTGGTGAACTTCGCGAAGGGGTCTGGGAGACCCGCGGTTTCACGTTCCGCGTCCTCCTTATCCCATATGGGCATTTTACCGAGGTAGCCACGGCTTCCGAGGCGATGCTTCCCCGTGTTCCTTTGCTGAAGGCTTTTGAATTTCGCAGCCTTAGCCTTGGCTGCCTCGGTAGCGCAAGTGTCCTTGAACTTTTCGAACTCCTCTTTCGTAAGTGTCGGATTTTCCTCCAGAATCTTGGACAGGGGTTCATCAGCCTCAATAGCTCATTTCACCCTCCCTTTCCAGGAGGCCAAATCATTGCTGAACATGCCCATGGCGTGATTGTTAATCTTTTTCATCTTCGGATCATCCCACGGTTGTTCTATGTTATCATCCCGGTCGGGGAACTTGAATCTCTTGTGCAACTTCGTTAGGAGCAACTGCGTCAAATGTTCTTTACTCCTTAAGTCATCGTCGTTGATGCTCGCGCATTCCCGTAGGATGCATCCTACTTGGTTGCCATAGCACTTGCGAGGTTCTTCCGGCTCTAACGGCTCAAACTTGCCAGGTGCCATCTTTGTGATCACAAGTCGTCCAATCCCTAGTTTGTTAGGTTTTCGTATCCTCTGCTTCTTATGCTTCCTCTTTTCGGTATCGGCATCGGGGCCGATACCTTCCCCGCCGGTACCTTCCACACCGGTCTCGGCGCCGCCATCGGTGCCGGCGCCGTCGGTGTCGATGTCGGCGTCAGTACCGTCATCGAGGCCGACCTGCAAACCTTGCTTAGCAGTCAAATAGTCGAGGTACTCTTGTTCACCCTCATAATCCATCTCGTCTGCATCTTGGTCAGAAGGCCCAGTTTCTTCGTTGTTCGACATGTTTCCTATGATTAAGTGGCCTCATTTATTTCTAAAAGTACGAATAAATGAGAAATGACATAAAAAGAAATCTATGTGCCAGCACTCGATATGCCAACTATGTAGCACAAATCATGCCTATATTCACGGGAAATTTCGGCATGACCTTTGCTAAAAAATGGACATATCGAGCGCCTGAAATTCACCGAAACAGAAATGAATCAACATTCCGGCGTAACATAGGCCACTCGGATCATTTTCCAAACATGACATGTCCAAAACATGACATATGCACATATCACATGTCCAGTTCAAATTTCCATATAAATTCAGCTAATTTTGAAACCTAGCTAAATTCATAACTAAATAGATAACGTAATTAATTAACATGAAGAACCCTAGCAGAGAGGGGGGGGTTTACAGAGAGTGCAGGGGCGAGGAGGCAGGCCCGACGACGGCCGGCAGGGGAGAGGAGGGAGGCGAGGGCCG
>NC_041381.1:91696003-91700301 GCF_002162155.2 Triticum dicoccoides
GGGGGCGAGCGCGCTTGAGTTGGGGTCGAGGGCCGGGACGGGGGCTAGCGCCGGGGCTAGCGCCGGCGCCGGCGGAGTCGGGGGCGAGCGCGGGGGCCGGGTCGGGCGCGGCGGAGCGACGGGGGAGAGAGAGTGGGGATTTGGGGGGAAATGGCGGGATGAAGCTGGGCGAGTGCGAATTTTGGGTTAAGTGGACGTAGCAGTAGCGCGTTATGTAAAAACGCGCTGCTACTATATTCTATAGCTGCAGCGATTTCAGAGAAACGCGCTACTACTATGATCTGTAGCTGCAGCGGTTTATGAGAAACTCGCTACTACTAAGATCTAGCTGCAGCGGTTTTGTAGAAACGCGCTGCTACTGCCGTCACTACTGCCAGTTTTCCTTTTTCTTTTCCTTTATTTTGTCCCACTTTTATTTCCCCAGGGTAGTGAACGAAGGGAGGGCGATATATATTGCATCATTTGACGGTTAAATATGTATGCAAAATAGGAACATATATATTACACATCATTGGACCCATGCATAATAATGGCTAAGTGTGTATACAAAATAGGAACATATATATATTACACATCATTGGACCCATAACATACGTTTCCTCAGTGCTGACGTTTTCGTTTTTGAGTCAGCTTCTTTCCCTTTTTGTTCGTCGAAGAATAATTGAATCCCTCATTGTGACTTTGCCTTTTCCATGGAGTACGATTTTTCTTAGGTAATGTAGTATTGATTCTTCTTTTGACGTATACTTCATCATCATCGTTCAGTTGTGTCGTTGTCGCTGCCGGTCATGCATTCCATCGTCACCCCTGAGTTCTGATCATCACTGTCCATATCTTTTGCCTCCGTGTAGAATGTGTATCCGTTGATATCATATGCCTGATAGGTTACGAGGTTGGGTGAGGGGCCATGTGCTAAGGCGTATATGAGCAATCCGTCCTTAGAGCCCTCCTCCGGGGGATTAGCAATAATATGCTCTTTGAACCAATGCAGGAAAGTGGAGTTGTGCTCTCTAGTAACTTCGGCGTCCGTCCTGCATACCCCCCGGTCACGATACTTCTTTGCGATAATTTCTTTGTGCAGTGCCACGAAAGGATCTACCTCGTCTAGGTGTTGTAGCACTACCAAGTTTGCTCTGTCAAAGTCGCTGCGTCGATCTGAGTATGCCACGTGCAGTTCCCTGCGACCGTTGCAGTGACCATCTCCTTCGAGCCTCCCATCGTGCTTGTTAACGGGCAAACCAACACTAACACCAGGCGGCTGGTCTGCTCCATATAGAAAATTCTCACAGAAAGAGATGCATTCTTGTGCCAAATAGCCCTGGATGATGCTTCCATCCGGACGGGACATGTTACGAACGAATCATTTGATGATCCCATTCATCCTCTCAAACGGCATCATGTTGTGCAGGAATGACGGCCCCAGGTCTATTATGTCATCCACAATATGGACACACAGATGCACCATCACGTCAAAGAACGTGGGCGGGAAGTACATCTCAAGCTCATTCAGTATCACAACGATCTCTTCCTGTAGCCTTTGGAGCTCCTTCACACTGATCGACTTTCGAGAGATGACGTCGAAAAAGTTGCAGAGACCAATAAGCGTGTCACGGACGTGCTTGTCCATTATCCCTCTAAGGGCAACAGGTAGTATCTGCGTCATCATCACATGACAGTCATGAGACTTCATCCCGCTGAACCTTTTCTTGTCCGTGTCTAGATATCTGCTTATCTTGCCACAGTAACCGGAACTAACTTTCACTCCGGTAAGGCACTTAAAGAATTGATTGATCTCAGCCTGACTTAAGGTGAAGCAAGAGGGGGGGCAATAATCCTCTTTCTTTAATTTCTTGCCCTTCTTCTCCCGTGCCTCTATCTCCGTCTCTGTCTCGTCTGACAATTTACGGGGCGGCATGTGCAGATCTTCCCTGATTTTAAAATCTTGCAAGTCTTTTCTTGCCTTCGGCCCATCCTTGGTCTTATCCGGCATGTTCATCAGTGTTGCGAGCAAGCTCTCAAGGACATTCTTGCAGATATGCATTTGATCAAGGCAATGAGGTGTATCGAGTTTGTGCCAGTACTCCAAGTCCCAGAACACAGACCTCGTCTTCCATACCTTCAGCAGCGGCCCCGGCGCCTTTCTCATCGTCTTTCCCGGCGCGGGGCACTCATTCCAGTTTTTCAACAGCTCATCGATTTTGGCACCGCTCCGCTTACGTGGAGGTCCTCGATGCTCAGCATGACCATTGAATAGATCTCCACGGTTTCTCCACGGGTCGTCCTGTTCAAGCCATCTTCGATGCCCCATGTACACGATTTTCCCTGACCCGCCATCTTTCCTTGACGTTAGCTGCTGAGACGTTGTATCATCCATGCACCGCGTGCATCTGCAATATCCATGGCACACCTGGCCTGCCACATATCCGTAACCGAGATAGTCCTGCACTGTCGTGATCAGCGCGGCTCTCATGTTGAAATACTCACCTTTGCTGGCGTCCCATGTCTTGGCCGGTGTTTTCCATAACGTGTCTAACTCCTCTTGAAGTAGCCCCAGATACAAATTAATATTATTTCCTGGTTGTTTCTGCCCTTGAATAAGCATGCTCATGTGAATGTACTTCGATTTCATGCACAACCAGGGGGGAGGTTGTACACCCATACAAACACAGGCCATGTACTATGGTTGGTGTTCTGGTTGCCAAACGGATTCATGCCATCGGTACACGCGCCGAGCACGATGTTCCTTGCATCACATTCAAAATACCGATAGAAGCTGTTCAACGCTCTCCACTGGCTTCCATCCTTCACGTGTCTCAGCTTCGGATCATCTCCATCGCCGGGCTTCTTCCTCTCCGCGTGCCAGCGCATTAGCTTTGCTTCCTTGGGATCTACAAAATACCTCTGGAGACGGGGAGTGATCGGTAAGTACCATACAACTTTCTGGGGACATTTCTTCCCGGCCTTCTTGTATCGAGAAGCATTGCACACCGGACAGCTTGTTTTTTCTGCGTGCTCCTTCCGATAAATTATGCAATCGTTGATGCATGCATGGTATCTAACGTGTGGCAGATCAAGAGGGCACACGATCTTCTTGGCCTCATCAACACTAGTAGGACATAGATTACCCGCGGGAAGAACATCCTTTAGGTACTTGAGATGCTCATCGAGGCTAGTGTCGGTCCATTTGTTTTTAGCCTTCGTCTTCAGGAGTTGGAGCGTGAAACTCAACCGGGTCACCTCAGGATTGCAACCATCATACAATGGAGTGTTCGAGTCTACCACCAGTTGCTCCAGCTTAGCCTCCTCTCTAGAAGAAGCTCTCTCAGTACTCGTCTCCTTGCGAAGCAATGCTTGAACATGAGGGTCCCACACAATTGAACTTAGTACCGACGAACTCTGCTGTGTGGAGTCCATGTCGTTCTCTCCGCCGCCATGTCCGGCCCCTTCTCCTCCGCCATGTCCGGCCCCTTCTCCGCCGCCATGTCCGGCCTCTTCCCCGCCGCCATTATCGATCATCTCTTCGTCTTGCCCCGTGTCATCATTGCCTGCCCCGTCGGCATCCTCAACATCGTCATCCTCATCTTCAATTATCCACCGAGTATAGCCATCCATGAAACCAGTCATGAGCAGGTGCGCTTCGACACGACCATCGTCATGGGGGTCGAGCCAAACTATTCCTTTGCATTTTCGACACGGACATAAAACCTCTGTCCGGTTATTTTCTTTCATGTCTTGCACCGCCGACCGCAACCACCTGTCCACCATCGTTCCACTGACCATCGTCAACTCTGCACGGTAATAATAAAAAAATTGATTGTAAAAATGCATGCATGCATCAAAGTCATAAAAAAAATTGGCATGACCTTCCCTAAAAATAGGACATATATGGATCTAGAGTTTGCCCGGAATTCGCCGAAACGGAAATAAATCGACATTTCGGCAAAACATAGGCAACTCAAAAGCACAATTTGGTGGCGTCAACTCATGCCACACACACAATTTCCACAAACATATCACACACACATAAACACATTTCTATTTTGCAAAAGCATGAAATTTTCATCACCTCTATCTCGATGGCCGGAGATGATGTTGTAGGGAGATCAAAAGTGCACAACGCTCTTCTTGACAAAGATAGATCTAGTTAGGGGGCAAATAGGTCACTTAACTAAATCCTACATCTACCTAGCTACCTAATTTGGAAGGAGACAACTTCAACTAGTGGAGGGGGAAGGAAAAAGAGAAAGGAGATGCATTAATGGAGGTGGTGTAGTTATGTAGGAGTAATGAAGAGAGAG
>NC_041381.1:91700601-91725942 GCF_002162155.2 Triticum dicoccoides
AAGAGAGAGAAGGTGGATAGAGAAGAGAGAGAGTAATGGGGGAGAAGTATTGAGAAGAAGAAGAGTGAGAGTGGGAGCATGTGGTGGAGGGAAGAGAGGTGAGGGGGAGGTAGGGGGAAGGGAAAAAGGAAGGGGGAGGGGAGGGACGGGTTGGGGGTTGGTGGGGTTAGCAGTAGCGCGCGAGAGAAAACACGCTGCTGCTAAGTACTTAGTAGCAGCGCGCTTCGCGGTAAGGCGCTACTGCTAACTGGGACAAAAAATTGTGGCAATTTGGAACTTACCAGCAGTGATCTCGAGGAAAGCGCGCTACTACTACGTACTTAGCAGTAGCGCTGTTATTGCGACTGCGCTACTGCTACTTAGAGTTAGGGGAACACCGCCGGTCGATATTTGTAGCAGCGCGTTTCTGGTCGAGCGCACTACTGCTAAATCTTTATCAACAGCGAGTTTACGTAACACGCGCTACAACTACTTAGCAGCAGCGCTCTATTTTTAACCGCGCTGCTGCTAAGATTCTGTGTATAGGCTTTTCCCTAGTAGTGGAGGGGCGCGCCTATAGGGAGAGTCCAACTAGGATTCCCAATCCTAATTGGAGTCCCCTTCCTTTTTCCAAGAGGGGGAGAGAGGGAAGGAGTAGGAGAGGAAGAAGGAAAGAGGGAGGGCACCGCCCCCTCCTAGTCCAATTCGGACCAGCCTTGGGGGGGGGAGCGACCACCCTGCGGCCCTCCTCTCCTTTCCACTAAAGCCCATTAAGGCCCACTACTTCCCCCGGGGGGGTTCCTGTAACCTCCCAGTACTCCGAAAAATGGCTGAACCTTTCCGAAACCTTTCCGGTGTGTGAACATAACCTTCAAATATATCAATATTTATGTCTCGACCATTTCGAGACTCCTCGTCATGTCCGTGATCTCATTTGGGACTCTGAACAAACTTCGGTCATCAAAAACACATAACTCATCATACAAATCATCATCGAACGTTAAGCGTGCGGACCCTACGGGTTAGAGAACTATGTAGACATGATCGAGACACATGTTCGATCAATAACCAATAGAGGAACCTGGATGCTCATATTGGCTCCTACATATTCTATGAAGATCTTTATCGGTCAAACCGCATAACAACATACGTTGTTCCCTTTGTCATCGGTATGTTACTAGCCCGACATTCGATCGTCGGTATCATCATACCTAGTTCAATCTCCTTACCTGAAAGTCTCTTTACTCGTTCCGTAATGCTTCATCCCATAACTAACTCATTAGTCACATTGCTTGCAAGGCTTATAGTGATGAGCATTACTGAGAGGGCCTAGAGATACCTCTCTGAAACATGGAGTGACAAATCATAATCTCGATCTATGCCAACCCAACAAACACCTTTGGAGACACCTGTAGATCATCTTTATAATCACCTAGTTATGTCGTGACATTTGATAGCACACAAGGTGTTCCTTCGGTATTCAGGAGTTGCATAATCTCATAGTCTAAGGAACATGTATAAGTCATGAAGAAAGCAGTAGCAATGAAACTGTAACGATCATATTGCTAAGCTAACGGATGGGTCTTGTCCATCACATCATTCTCCCAATGATGTGATCCCGTTCATCAAATGACAACACATGTCTATGGTTAGGAAACATAAGCATCTTTGATTAACTAGCTAGTCAAGTAGAGGCATACTAGGGACACTATGTTTTGTCTATGTATTCACACATGTACTAAGTTTCTGGTTAATACAATTCTAGCATGAATAATAAACATTTATCTGACATAAGGAAATATAAATAACAACTTTATTATTGCCTCTAGGGCATATTTCCTTCAATCGCCGTTGAGGTAACCTAGTGTTATTTGAAAATTCTCCGGTTTCATGTTATTTGAAAGAGGTTTGTTAACGAGACTTGATCAACCTTGTTAATGGATTCCTTTTGATGAGCATGAGATGGATGAATTTAGAAGGCACAACTTTCTATACCCTTCTTTTACTTTCTATTATTTAGGTTAAATAAAGCAAAAATAGCATTTTCTGTCTGTTTTATGAAATATCCATGCAATAAAAAATACCCCGAAAATAAAAGTTCTCCATATGCCCTGAAAATTTAGTATGATTTTTTATAGAATATTTGAGAATTTCTGGCACTGAGAACACATCACGAGGATGCACCAGCTGGCCACAAGGGTGGAGGGCACGCCCTACCCCCGTGGGTGCACCCCCTGTCTTGTGGGCCCCACGTGGGTCCCCTCCACTTATTCCAGCACCCATCCACTTCGTATTCCTCCAGAAAAAATTATCCCGTAGATCAAACATGTGTTCTTGCTCATTTTGCTGCCATTTTTTATCTCTTTTCTCAAAGCTCCATTCATAAAACTGCTTTGGGGGATTGTTCTTCGGCATGTGACTCCTCCAATGGTCCAATTAGTTTTTGTTCTAGTGCTTTATTTATTGCAATTTTTTGTTGTTGTGGTGACCTTGTTCTTGAGCCTGCATGTCAAATTTATATGGTCCAAAGTAGTTTTGATGCATGATATAGTCTCTAGGCACTTGTAGGAGTAGTTGCTATCAATTTTGTTGTGTTTGGTTCACTTTTATTTTGAGTCACTAAAAATTTCAAAAAACAAATCAGAGGAAAAAATGTTTAGGAAAATGTACCAAGATGGTTCTTCGAGGAAGGAAGCACCGAGTCTCGCCATACGTGAGCCAGACCTTGATCCACCAAGGGAAGCTCAAGTGCAGCCTTGTGAATGGCCGTCGGACGAATTTATGGTTCATGCAGGCTTCAAGGAACAATTTGATGCATATGTACGTTATGCTGATCTTGAGGATTTTGTATAAGATAAGTGCCGACAATACTATTACCTCACCGATGTCTTTGTGCGCAGGATTGAATTCTCATCTGAGTGCAATACTCATACTGTGATATTTAACCTTTATGATAAATCATATACCATGGACCTTGAAGATTCTAATACTGCTTGCAAAATCCCACAATGGGGCATCTTTAGTGAACCTCACAGATCTGAATATTATGATTTCCTTGCTAGCATCATTGTGGGAGAAACTAGAAATATCATACAAGCTACCGTAGGGAGCATTCACTTTCTTGCCATACATTACTTTGCTCTCTTCATAGGTAGATGCATTAATGGTAAGCATGATCATAACCACCTTTGCGTTCCAGATCTTAGTGTCCTTAAATGTGCAGTGTTAGGTGATAAGCTATATAAATTGGGGGCCATTGTTGCGAGAAGGTTACATCTTAATGCTACAGATGGAGATTTATTTGGTGCGATTTATGCAACTCGTTTAGCTAATTATCTCGGTGTATCTATAAGAGAGAATGGCATTGAGCTGCCACCCACTTTTCTAGATCATAATGCTATGGTTTGTTACCAGGTTCTTGAGAGGAACGACCAGTCCCTCCAGTACCGACTAATCTTTGACAGACGGCGTGTTGTCCATATTACCCTTCCTGCTCCTGTCTTCTTTAACTTTTAGGGAAATGGGAGATATTTTATAACCAGAGTGGAGGCAAGCGAGTATGAGAGAACAGCGGAGGCTGCTCGCCTCCAGGAAGCAGCTCATTAGGCGGTAGCTATCGCAACATAGTCCGACCCCAACTATGATTTAGGATATCATCCGGGCCAGTGGTGTCCCTAGACCAACTTAGGCCAAAACCCTAAGCTTGGGGGAGTACGTATTTCTCACCGACATTACATTCATGTTCACACACTCATTCTAGTTGTCGGTGTTCATACTTTTTCATTGTATTATCCATGCTAGTTTATTTTATTTTCTTGCTTTCTTCTTGTGTGTTTGAAAAACTTTGAGAAAAACTAAAAAAATTAGTTGTAGCTTCTAGCTAGTTTACTTTTCATGTTTTCTTAGTAGTAGTATAAAAGAAAATCCAAAAAGATTTCTCACTTTTCTTTTGCTTGTTGGGAGCTTTACCGTGTAAATAGTTTTTCTCGTTCTTTGAATTTATTTTCTTTTCTTTGGGGTCGAGAGGAGAAAACCACGATGAAAATAATGAGTGGCTCTTATATGCATTATTGTTGATCGAACAAGGATCCCATATTACCTTGTATTCTCCTTTGAATAACTGTTTGCAGATTCCAACTTAGTCCAATGCACGTGCACTATGATTATTATCCACACCGTTCGGTCGTGCAAGTGAAAGGCAATAATGACAATATATGATGAAATGATTGAGATGAGGAAAATCTGGTACGAACTCGACCTATCTTGTTTTTGTAAATATGATTAGTTCATCGTTCCTGATTCAGCCTATTATGAATGAAACATGTTTGCAATGACAATTAGAGATTATAGTTACTCATGCCATGCTTAATTAGCTCGGAGTTTATAATGGTTTACCTTGCATGCCAACATCTATTAAAATGGTTGTGATGTAGTATGATAGGATGGTATCCTCCTTTGAATGATTTGAGTGACTTGACTTGGCACATGTTCACGCATGTAGTTGAAACAAAATCAACATAGCCTCCACGATATTTATGTTCATGGTGATTTATATCCTACTCATGCTTGCACTCAATGTTGGTTAATCTTAATGCATGTTTATGACTGTTGTCGCTCTCTAGTTAGTGGCTTCCCAGTCTCTTTCTAGCCCTCACTTGTACTAAGCGGGAATACTGCTTGTTCATCCACTTCCATAAACCCCAAAGTTGTTCCATATGAGTCCACCATACCTACCTATATGTGGTATTTACCTGTCATTCCAAGTAAATTTGCATGTGCCAAACTCTAAACCTTCAAATGAAATTCTGTTTTGTATGCTCGAATCGCTCATGTAGAAACTAGGGTTGTCTATATCTTCCATGATAGGTGGGTTATTCTCAGGATGAGTGGACTCCGCTCATCATTCACAAGAAAATGGCTGGTAATTGGGATGCCCAATCCCATGCTCAAATCAAATCAAAATAATTGCAAACAAAACTCCCCCAGGATTGTTGTTAGTTGGACGGTACCAGTTGTTTCGGACCAGCCGTGGAATGTGCTTGTTGGTTGTGGGGGAGTATAAACTTTACCATTCTATTTGGGAACCGCCTATAATGTATGTAGCATGGAAGATACCGAGATCTCTTGGTTGTTATGTTGACAATGAAAGCATACCGCTCAAAATATTATTAATCTCTGTTTCAAAACTCGAGCTCTGGCACCTCTACAAATCCCTGCTTCTCTCTGCGAAGGGCCTATCTATTTACTTTTATGCTAAGTCATCATCCTCTTATAAAAAGCACCAATTATAGAGCACCACCATCATTTGTATGCATTGATATTGAATATGACTATGAATTCATCTCTTTTACCATGAATTACAATGTCTAGTCAGTCCTTGATCTTCAGGGGTGATATGCATTTATGTTTTGCGGTCTTAGAAAGGGCTAGCGAGATACCATCTTGTTATATCATATCATGATTGTTTTGAGAAAGTGTTGTCATCCGAGATTTATTATTATTACTCGCTAGTTGATTATGCCATCGATGTGAATAAATGTGAGAACTAAATGTTACTGCGAATATGGTTAGTTCATAATCTTTGCTGAAAACTTGAATGCTGGCTTTACATATTTGCAACAACAAGATCAAACAGAGTTTGGAAAAGTTTTTCTTTATCACTTTCAGTTTATCAACTTTATTGCCATAGGACAAGCAATGGGTTAAGCTTCGGGGAGTTGATATGTCTCCAACGTATCAACTTTTCCAAAATCTTTTGCCCTTGTTTTGGACTCTAATTTTCATGATTTGAATGGAACTAACCCGGACTGACGCTGTTTTCAGCAGAACTGCCATGCTGTTATTTTTGTGCAGAAATAAAAGTTCTCAGAATGACCTGAAACTTCACGGAGATAACTTTTGGAATAAATAAAAAATATTGGCAAAATAATTAGCCGAAGGGGACCTACACCCTATCCACAATGGTGGGGGGTGCCCCCCCTGTCTTGTGGGCCCCCTGGACCTCCACCGGCCTCAACTCCAACTCCATATTGTTGGCGTTCTGGGAACGGGGGTCCCCAGACTTGCCTGCCTGCGGCCTGCGGCGTGGCTCAAGGGGGGGCCAGCACGGCCCATCTTCATCAACACAAGCTCAAGACCCTCGCGAGGGGCCAAGCCTCGTGGGGCGGACGACAAGGAGCTTCTTCAGGCACGGCCTCATCAGGCTGGCTCGCGAGGAGGCGGAGAGATCAAGGCGGGGTACCTCACGAGGTGCCCATGATGCAAGCCATGACGACCAAGGGCGCCAACCCGCGCAGTGTCCCCCTTTCCTCTTTGGTGCAAAGGGAGCAAGCGCAGGCGAGAGCATCAGGCAAAGGCATCCATTTCGGTGCAACAAGACCAAGACCAGCCCAACGGCAGGAAGGAGGTCATTGTGGAGCCCAAGTAGGTGTCACCACCAGAGCCTTTGACAGGCGAGGACCAACTTTAGTCAGGATAAGTGTACTAGATGTTCCCCTTCAAAATGGCCAATTGTTGGCGCCCTTCCCGCTCAATATTTGGGAAGAGGCCCATGGCCTTTGCCTATAAATAGGACTAGCCACCCCCAGGGTAGAGGCATCTGGAAGAGAGAAATCAAGTAGCATCATAGCCAGAGAGAAGGCGGCTGAACTCCTCCTAGCAGTTCATCGTCCCAGCCAAGAACAGACCCTCACGAGGCTGTTCTTCCTTGTATTGTTCATCATCATCAGCCCAAGAGGCAATCCACCACGCCACAAACTAGAGTAGGGTATTACACCACAATGGTGGCCCGAACTAGTATAAACCTTGTGTCTCTTTTGTTGTTCCTTTCGTAGTTTAGATCCTAGCAAGTCGGCAGGGTGCAGGTAGGTAGAGGGCGAGATCTCCGTGCACACCCCAGTGTTCGAACCTCAAGGGTCTACCGGAACCCAAAATCCGACATTTGGCGCGCCGGGTAGGGGTGCACCAGGGATCCACCTTCTGCCACTTCGCGTCCCGTCGCATCGTCATCACCATGTACGGCGACTAGGCGGGCAACCCTGATCCCTGGGCGGCTTGGCCCGCGCGTGCAGAGCCGCTCGCCTCGGGTGACCCCATGCCCCAGGCAGCTCGCGGTCCGCAGGGCGTTGCGGGCCGTGGGCGACGCAGACAGGCTTCGACAGCTCTCACGCCACGGCAGGCGCGGTCGGCAGCAAGGGCCTCCAACCACGCCGCGGCCATGACGCCGTACACCCGCCGGGAGCAGGCGAACTCAAGGGCCGCGCTCACAGTGGCCCGAGAGTTACTGCAGTGCAGGCTGCTGGAGGGCAGCCGCGATGTGCTGCTAGAGCGGGTGGCAGAGCTGCTGGGCTTTGCCGCCTCGGGGGCTCACCCCTTCTGCACCCAGCCCCCATCTCAGGTCCAGGGCGGCCCGCGCGGGGGCTCCACGTGCGCCCGCGGGCTCCAAGGCTACTCCAACACCAGCGAAGCTGTCAGCACTGGGCCAGCGGCAGCACTGACTCCGCTCCCGGCCAGCGAAGAAGGACTCATCGCGACCCACGGCCCCAGTGGGCCGCCGCGCTACCACCCCCAGGTGGGCGCATCAAGCAGAGCTGCATGGCACGTGGAGCGCTATGGCGCGGCCTACGGGATGACGGCTCCAGAAGAATATGTGCCCCACATGATGGACCAGGGGCACCCGCATGAGGGCGAACAAGGCTCGCTCCTCAGCCCAGGCTGGGGGGACGAGGCACCAGAAGCTGAGCTCTTCCAGGAGCCCCGTGACGGCCCCACCGGCCACGCTGGAAGCGACGATTATCGGGTACCGCTAATTCCTCAGAGCAGGCATACGCTAATCATGGATCGCAGGAGGTGCAGGTCGCCACAGCGAGCAACTGCCCCGCTCCCACAGTCTCCTACCCCTCAGGAGGGGGGCGTCGGGGGCTGCAGGAGAGGGGCCGAGATCCAGCATCAGCACCGCAGCGTTCGGAGCAAGGCGTTCTCAGGAGGTAGGCCCTCTGCTGGCGGAGGACCCGTGGTCGTCGGGGGAACCGCTGGCGACCGCTCTACCCCATCGGCGGCGTCCTGGTTTCCGTTCGTCGTTGATGGCACTAGAGTGCGGCGCAAGGCGGGGCCCTCGTCTGGCGATATGAAGCAAGGCCGGTACCTGTGAAGAAGGCCCAGTGCCTGTGAAGCTCGCCGCCCTATGACACTCTCACGTAATAATGAGTCGGGCTGTGCACGCCCCGGAGTCTCAGGGGTGCCGGCCTCAGGCCCTGGGGCTCCCTCCCACGCCTAGTGGTAGAACCTAGCTCCGCCCTGGTGAGAAGACGTCCAAGACAAGACTAGGTGCTGGACGCGGCCTTTTTTCTGCTTTCATTGCTTTTCCCTTGGTTGTCGTTTTCCCCCGCTGGATTTAAGTTGGACTCGAATTGGAGGTTTGCGTGTGTTTGGGGAAGGGGTGCTTAGTCTCGTTCGAGCAATCTCTCGCGTTTCGGTTACCACTTCGCCTCAGCTGCCTCCCCTTGTGAGCCCCTCGCGAGCCGGGTCTGGCCTAGCTTGCGTGCAGCCCAGACTGCCGCCGCCGTATCCTCTCAGGAGGTTCTTACTGCAGATCCTACGGATTCGATCAGGAGACACTCGAGACACCACAGCCTCCCACAGGCTATCTCCGGGCCCGCACGGAACAAAGGTAACCTAGCCAAGCACTTGGCGTGGGCGTACGGGTGATGTAGCATCTACTAGTACGCTGAACATGAGTTTTACATGAGGGGCACCCCGTCCCAATATGCTCTTACAACCATCAGGTCAAAACCCGAGTTCTATTCATGCAGGGTAAGGAAATAGGAACGATGCACGGTCAGTCGGATAAATCCCCCAATGCATCCTCGGGAGCGCCGCTCGAACTGTTGCTGGCGTCGCCGACCTCACCATCGCTCTCTGTGTTGCCATCAGCGGCATCAGGACCGTTCACCACGCCACCCACATCAGCGGCCCGATCACGCTGTTGTTATCTGAAGCGAAGGCCCTGACGAGAGCGTCCACGTTGTCTTCCACCCAATGCGCCAAGTCGTCCCGGACGGCCTGGGGGACTGGGGCGATGGCAGCGTCGAAGTCGAAGTGGGGGTCCATGTTCCGGAGATGGCTGAAGACGCGAGAAAAGGCGCGCCCGAGCAGGGCGCAGCCCCTCTCCTCCACCAATCTGTCAGCTCTGACCGACCACGCCTCTAGCTGCATCACCACATCGGTGAAGAACTGAAGGTTGCCGGCGTAGTTAACTGCGTGCGGCTCGCCAACAACCGCCTCGCAGATGTTGCCCAAGGCTGTGTTGGCTCTCTCCCGGAGCGTGGTGAGCATGGGGTCGTGCTCATGCTCCAGTATCCACCGCTGGCGTATCTCGTCCGCATTCTGGCGCGCGACGGCCTCAGCCTCGTCCACCCGTTGGCGAAGGAGAAGCACCTCAGCATGGGAGGTAGTTAACTCCCCCTGCGCCACCTCAAGGGCAGCCCGAAAAGAATCAGCCCGCCGCGTCGCTTCCTCCAGCTTGACCCTCAAGACAGCAGTCCTACCTTCAGCCTCGGCCCGAATCAACCCCAGCCTCTTCTCGAACTCGCGCTCGAGGTTCAAGCGCGCCATCGCCACCCGACGCCTGACCTCCTCCACGACGCGGGCTTCCCGCGCAGCGACATCATCCTCTGCCTGTGTCACTAAGTGCTCCCTTGTCTCCAGGCGTTCATACTCGCGCGCGCGTTCGGCGGCCTCCAGCGTTAGCGCCTCCTCGCGCTTCTGGAGCTTTGCTGGGTCGCCTGAAGCCACCTTCATCAACGCGAGGGCCGCCTCGCGCAGCTCCACCTGCTCCTCCAGTGAGCGGCACTGGGCCAGGAGTTTCCGCGCCCGCTCCTCCGTCGCCTCTCGCCGCCGATCAGCTTCCCGGGCCTCCTCGACAGCCAGGGACGGACCTCCCGAGAGGCCGCCAGCAACGCCTTGGCTTGCTCATTGTCAAGATCGCGCTGATAGCGCGCAAGGGCGACAGTCGCCTCTAGCTTGCGCCTCTCTGCAGCCAGGCGCAGGCCTTCGGCCTCAAGGCGCTCGTCCTCATCAGCGAGCTCTTCACCAAGTAGGCTCACTGCGTCAGCCGCCCTCCGAAGAAACCTTTGGCAAAGAGCGCGACGCTCCCGGGCGCGCTCGAGTACATCTTCCACACCATCATCCGCCCCAAGCGAGCGCCGGGGGCCACGAATCAGCACTCCCTCTCCGGGCAGGGGGCTGGGGGCTGGCACCCTCGTGGCGGCCGGGGACGCCTCGCCAGAAGCCCGTCCTGGAGCCAGTCCATCCCCAAATGAAGAGCGCAGGGAATACCCCAGCCAATCACGGTCCACGACCAGACGAGAAGCCCACGGCAGGCTGGCTCGCGAAGGAAGGTCTCAAGGCGCGCAGGGCCGCGATGCGCCTCAGGATGGTTCGTCTCTCCAAACAGCCTCACCGCAAGGGCTTTGCTGCTCGGAGTGCTCAAAGACGGTGGAGAGGGCGGAGACAAGGGGGATGGCTCCTCAATCATCTCCGTGAGCTCGGCGGGAAGGGCCCTGCGGAGCAAGGATCAGGAAAAGCAACAGAAGGATCAAGAGCTGTGAAAGGAGAAGGCTTACTCATCGGTGGCGAAGTACTTCCTACGCTTCAGCAGTCGACAAGGGTAATCGTCACCCAGGGCCTCCCTTCTCTTCCGGAGGGCCTCAAAGTCCATGCGGAAGCAACCCAAGAGTAGAGCGCAGGGGTCAGCCTGCAACGAGGAAGAAGCATCGAGGCGACCCGCGTCAGGGGTGCCTGCCTGATGCGCGCCGCCAGTCACCTCACCGAGAAGAGTAGCTGGGGCCTCAGCCGCGGGCGCTGCGGGCAGCTACTCACCGCCCTCAGCCACGGCAGCACGGGCCTCAGGGACTGCTCCCTCATGAGCACTGCCCGGCACTATCACCTCGGCGGGGGCCCCCTCGGCCTCCGGTGGCTCATGCCTCCCTGCTCCGCCACTTGAGGAAGAGTCGCCTTGGCCGACTGAAAGGGCGGCCACCGTCACTGGGTTCTCGCGAGGCCCCTGGAGGCCAGTGGGGCGCGGCCCCCACTCGTCGAAGATGGGCATCTGATTCACAAAGTCGCCCCTGTTCGGGCAGAGGTACAGCAAGGCCCCCCCTTGCCGGATGCTGCCGGGGGTGGGGTCCCCAGTCAAGACCAAGAGAACTTTCCTCAGTGCTTCAGGCGTTAGGTCCTCTTCCTGGAGCCTCATATGATCCTCGCGCCCGCTGAAGGCCCACATCCGGTGAGAGTGGCGTTGGAGAGGGGCAATGCGGCATAGCAGGAACTCCTTCACCACCTTGGGCGCCGTCACGCCGAGTGCCCTCAAGAACGCGAAGCGGCGCCAGACAAAGACGAGCCGGGAACTCGTGAGCATCTCCTAGCCCCAGCCTGAATTGGGGACAGCAGGCAAAGATAGCTCCGATAGCAGGGGGCTAGGCACTCCTACGTCCACATACAGCCACCGCTCGTGGAACCCAGGCGCGGGCGGAGGAAGGCTGAAGTCAATCCCTGAGGCCCCTGTTTCAGGTGCAGCAATGAAGCTCACACACCCCGAGCATTGGGTGGGGTCGACAAGGCGTAGGGAGAAGAAGTGGCGCAGCAAGGCAACTGAAGGAAGGATGCCCATCATTGCCTCACAAACGAAGGCGAAGACCGCAAGAAGAGTGATGGATTCAGGACCCAGATAGTGGATCTGATAGTGGGAGAGCACGGTGTTGAAGATATCGGAGAAGGGTGGAACCAGTCCCGCCCATAGGGCGTCGGCGAAATACCGGACCTCAGTGATTATCCTGTCGATGGAGAAGCGAGACGTGGGCCAGGCCGTGGAAGATGGTGGCCAGAGCCGAGCTGACCTTGCCCAAGCCCTCTCGATTGATTATGATCGACCGGTAGACGGCGGGGCCCGCCAACGACGGCAAGCGAGGCGGAGGCATGGGTTTCTTCCCTCTTCCCTTCTTCGTCGGACCCATGGCAACGGAAGAGAGGGAAGGTTCGATATTGGATTGGGAGCGGAAGCTGGAGTTCGAGAGGAGAAAGAACAGAGGACGCTCGGGCAACGAAAAGGGGAGCGGCTGTGTGCGACTGCGAGGCCGCCTAGCATGGCACAAAATAGGGAGGTGTGGGGGAAAAGTGCCGCCCACATCCAATCAACCGCCATGCGGCGCCCAAGGCTGCAGGCTGTTAGGCCCCGCGGCGCTTCGCACTTGCCCTTTCACCTCTCTGCTCGGCCAAGTCCGGGTGCGCCTTGGGCCCGGGGGCTACTGTCGGCGTTCTGGGAACGGGGGTCCCCAGACTTGCCTGCCTGCGGCCTGCGGTGTGGCTCAAGGGGGGGGGCAGCACGGCCCATCTTCATCAACACAAGCTCAAGACCCTCGCGAGGGGCCAAGCCTCGCGGGGCGGACGACAAGGAGCTTCTTCAGTCATGGCCTCATCAGGCTGGCTCACGAGGAGGCAGAGAGATCAAGGCGGGGTACCTCACGAGGTGCCCATGACGCAAGCCATGACGACCAAGGGCGCCAGCCCACGCAGTGTCCCCCTTTCCTCTTTGGGGCAAAGGGAGCAAGCGCAGGCGAGAGCATCAGGCAAAGGCATCCATTTTGGTGCAAAAAGACCAAGACCAGCCCAACGGCAGGAAGGAGGTCATTGTGGAGCCCAACCAGGCGTCACCACCAGAGCCTTTGACAGGCGAGGACCAACTTTAGTCAGGATAAGTGTACTAGATGTTCCCCTTCAAAATGGCCAATTGTTGGCGCCCTTCCCGCTCAATATTTGGGAAGAGGCCCATGGCCTTTGCCTATAAATAGGACTAGCCACCCCCAGGTTAGAGGCATCTGGAAGAGAGCAATCAAGTAGCATCATAGCCAGAGAGAAGGGCGGCTGAACTCCTAGCAGTTCATCGTCCCAGCCAAGAACAGGGCCTCGCGAGGCTGTTCTTCCTTGTATTGTTCATCATCATCGGCCCAAGAGGCAATCCACCACGCCACAAACTAGAGTAGGGTATCACACCACAATGGTGGCCCGAACTAGTATAAACCTTGTGTCTCTTGTGTTGTTCCTTTCGTAGTTTAGATCCTAGGAAGTCGGCGGGGTGCAGGTAGGTAGAGGGCGAGATCTCCGCGCGCACCCCAGTGTTCGAACCTCAAGGGTCTGCCGGAACCCGAAATCCGACACATATATTCACGTTCGGGGAGAAAAAAAAAGAGAGAAGGATTCATCGCGTTTTACAATACGGAGCCACCGCCAAGCCTTGTTCTTCCTCGGGAGGGAAGATCTGGAGTCCGTTCGGGGCTCCGAAGAGGGGAATCCGTCGCCATCGTCATTATCAGCCATCCTCCATCACCAATTTCATGATGCTCACCATCGTGTGTGAGCAATCCCATCATAGGCTTGCTGGACGGTGATGGGTTGGATGAGATTTACCATGTAATCGAGTTAGTTTTGTTAGGGTTTGATCCCTAGTATCCATTATGTTCTAAGATTGATGTTGCTATGACTTTGCTATGCTTAATGCTTTTCATTAGGGCCCGAGTGCCATGATTTCGGATTTGAACCTATTATGTTTTCATGAATATATGAGTGTTATTGATCATATATTACAAGTTATAGCCACCTACTACGTGTTATGATCCAGCAACCCCGGAGTGACAATAGTCAGGACACTTCCCGGTGATGACCGTAGTTTGAGGAGTTCATGTGTTCACTAAGTGCTAATGCTTTGGTCCAGTAATCTATTAAAAGGAGGCCTTAATATCCCTTAGTTTCCAATAGGACCCCGCTGCCACAGGAGGGTAGGACAAAATATGTCATCCAAGTTCTTTTCCATAAGCACATATGACAATATTCGGAATACATGCCTACACTATATTGATGAATTGGAGCTAGTTCTGTGTCACCCTATGTTATAACTGTTGCATGATGAATGCCATCCGACATAATTATCCATCATTGATCCATTGCCTACGAGCTCGTTTCATATTGATCTTTGCTTAGTTACTTTTCCGTTGCCACTGTTACGATTGCTAAAAAACTGCTACTATTACTTTTGCCACTGTTACCGTTACTTCCATACTACTTTGCTACTAAATACTCTGCTGCAGATATTAAGTCTTTCAGGTGTGGTTGAATTGACAACTCAGCTACTAATACTTGGGAATATTCTTTGGCTCCCCTTGTGTCGAATCAATAAATTTGGATTGAATACTCTACCCTCGAAAATTGTTGCAATCCCCTATACTCGTGGGTTATCAGGGTAATGATCTTTTCTAGTTGCTTTGTTTAATTTTCTAAAAATCAATTACCATTCTATAGCCTATGACAATTCTTTGTGGAATAAGTTCATTCTTATCATTAGGAACAACAGTTATACCTCCCTTCTTAGGGACACAATGAATGGGACCTACCCATCTACTATCTGTTATAGGATAGATTATACCTGCTTCCAGAAGTTTTAGTATTTCCGTTCTTACCACTTCTTTCATCTTCGGATTTAACCGATGTTGGTGATCAACAACGGGTTTAGCATCAGGTTCCATATTAATTTTTTGCTGGCATAGAGTGGGACTAATGCCCTTAAGATCATCAAGAGTATATCCAATAGCAGCTCGGTGCTTCCTTAGAATTTTCAATAACCTTTCTTCTTCATGTTCTAAAAAGGTTAGCACCAATAATAACACAATATATCTTTTTCTCATCAAGATAAGCATATTTCAAAGTGTCTAGCAATTGTTTTAATTCAAACACGGGATCACTTTTAGGTGGAGGAGGACCTCCTAGAGTTTCAATAGGCAGATTGTGTTTAAGTAGAGGTTGTCGCTCGAACAAGATTCTATCAATTTCATTTCTTTCACGCATATGCAAATCATTTTCATGGTCTAGAAAATATTGTTCTAAAGGATCAGTATGAGGTACAACAATAGAAGCAAGACCAGTAATTTCATCCTTACTAGGCAAATCTTTCTTATGCGATTTTCTACTAAACTTAGAAAAATTAAACTCATGAGATTCATCACCAAAGCTAACATCGATAGTTTGTTTCTCATAATCTATTTTAGCATTAACGGTGTTCAAGAAAGGTCTACCAAAGATAATGGGACAAAAGTCATCTTGTGAGGAACCAAGAACAAAAAAATCAGTAGGGTATTTTATTTTCCCACACAAGACTTCAACATCTCTAACAATCCCAATTGGTAATATAGTATCTCTATTAGCAAGCTTAATAGTAACATCTATGTCTTCTATTTCAGTGGGTGCTATATCATTCATAATTTCTTGATATAAGCTAAAATGAATAGCACTCATGCTAGCACCTATGTCACATAAACCATGATAATAGCGATCTCCTATCTTAACAGAGACAACAGGCATGCCAACAACTGGTCTATGTTTATCTTTTTCATCGGGTTTGGCCATTCAAGCAGCTTCAACACAGAAGTAAATAACATGCCCATCAATATATCAACCAAGAGATCCTTAACCATAGCAACACTAGGTTCAACTTTGATTTGTTCAGCTGGTTTAGGCATTCTAATATAACTTTTGTTAACCATGGTTGAAACTTTAGCATGTTCCTTCATCCTAACGGGGAAAGGTGGTTTTTCAATATAAGCAGTGGGAACAACTAGATCAACATTATAAATGTTAGTTTCTTATTTAGCTTTTACCGGTTCTTTAATTCCTTCTTTAATTGGTGAGTGATATTTGAACCACTTCTCTTTAGGAAGATCAACATGAGTAGCAAAAGATTCACAAAAGGAAGCTACTATCTCAGAGTCACGTCCATATTTAGTGCTAAACTTTTGAAAAGCACGGATATCTATAAAAGATTTAACATAATCAAACTTAGTCTCAATACCTGACTCTTTACCTTCTCGAGTTCCCAATCTTCAGAGTAGCGTTTAATTCTTTCTAAAAGATCCCACCGGAATTCAATAGTCTTCTTCCTAAAAGAACCAGTACAAGAAGTATCGAGCATGGATTGATCATTACGAGAAAGCCGAGCAAAAAAATCTGAATAATAATTTCTCTTGAGATCTCATGATTGGGGCATGAATATAACATTAACTTAAGCCTCCCCCAAGAAAGAGCAATACATTCTCCTTCACGAGGCCAACAATTATATATATAATTCCGATCACGATGAACTAGATGCATAGGATAATTTTTTCGATGGAATTCCAATTTTAACCAATTCCAGTTCCAAGATCCAATATCATCGCATAGCCTATACCATGTCAATGCCTTTCCTTCAAAGATAAGGGGAAAACCTTCTTCTTAGCTTCATCTCCGGGTAAACCTGCAAGCTTAAACAATCCACAAATTTCATCCACATATATCAAGTGCATATCAGGATGTTCGGTTCCATCTCCTGCATAAGGATTAGCTAGCAGTTACCATACCCGAAGGAATTTCATATTCAATATTTTTAGTAGGTGCAGTAGGTTGAGGGGTAACTAATTGTGGTTCCGATCGAGGTGAAGATACCCCGAACAAACCCCTCAAAGGATTGTTTTCCATAGTAACAAGTGACAGTAAATTTTAGCATGTAGTAATAATTTTTCCTTACCAATTTCCACTTACCAAGAGAGCTTCACGCCCCGGCAACGGCGCCAGAAAATAGCCTAGATGACCCACAAGTATATGGGATCAATTGTAGCCTTTTCGATAAGTAAGAGTGTCGAACCCAATGAGGAGCAGAAGGAAATGAAAAGTGGTTTTCAGCAAGGTAATCTCTGCAAGTGCTGAAATTGTAAGTAATAGAGTAGTTTGATTGCAAGATAATTTGTAACGGGCAAGTAACGGTAGTAGTAAAAAAATTGTAGAAAGGTAGCCCAATCCTTTTGAGGCAAAGGACTGGCCAAAATGGTCTCTTATGATAAGCAAAGTATCCTTGAGGGTACACGGGAATTTCATCTAGTCACTTTCATCAAGTTGGTTCGATTCGTGTTCGCTACTTTGATAATTTGGTATGTGGGTGGACCGGTGCTTAGGTGTTGTTCTTACTTGAACAAACCTCCTACTTATTGTTAACCCCCTCGCAAGCATCCACAACTACGAGAAAAGTATTAAGAGTAAATTCTAACCATAGCATTAAACTTTTGGATCCAATCGGTCCCTTACGGAATAGCGCATAAACTAGGGGTTAAGCTTCTGTCACTCATGCAACCCATCATCTAATAACTACTCCACAATGCATTCCCTTAGGCCCAAATATGGTGAAGTGTCATGTAGTCGACGTTCACATGACACCACTAAGGGAATCACAACATACACATCATCAAAATATCGAACACATATCAAGTTCACATGATTACTTGCAACATGATTTCTCCCGTGACCTCAAGAACAAAACTAACTACTCACAAATGATAATCATGCTCAAGATTAGAGGGGTATTAAATATCATAATGGATCTGAACATATAATCTTCCACCAAATAAACCATATAGTAATCAACTACAAGATGTAATCAACACTACTAGTCACCCATAAGCACCAATCTATAGTTCTGGTACAAAGATTGAACACAAGAGATGAACTAGGGTTTGAGAGGATATGGTGTTGTTGGAGATGTTGATGGAGATATCCCTCCCCAAGATGGGAGAGTTTTTGGTGATGATGATGACGATAATTCCCCCCTCCAGGAGGGAAGTTCCCCCAACAGAATCACTCCACCGGAGGGCAAAAGTGCTCCTGCCCAGGTTCCACCTCGAGACAGCGGCGCTTCGTCCCGAAAGTCCTCTCTTTATTTTTATAGGTCAAAATGACTTATGTACCAGAAGAGGGGCATCAGAGGTGGGCCGAGGTGAGAATAACCCACCAGGGCACGCCTGGGCTCCCTGGTGCGCCCAGGTGGGTTGTGCCCACCTAGTGGGCCCCCTCTGGTACTTATTGGCTCCAAAAATCCTCATTTATTCCATAAAAAGTCCTAATGAAGTTTCAACTCATTTGAGTTGTGCAGAATAGGTAGCCCGACGTAGCTTTTTCAGGTCCAGATTTCCAGCTGCCGGAATTCTCCCCCTTTGTGTGTACCTTGCATGTTATGAGAGAAAAGGCATTAAGATTACTCCAAAAAGCATTATTATGCAATAACACAACATAAATAACATTAGGTAAACATGATGCAAAATGGACGTATCACATACCTTGCAAAAACAAGTTAGACGTCCTCTACTTTTGTTGTTGCAAGTTTCTTGTGGCTGTTAGGGGCAACTAGAAAGAACTGTTCTTACCTACGCAAAACCACAATGGTGATTATCAAGTTTGCTGTTTTAAACTTCTTCAAGGACCGGCCGTAGTCAAATTGGATTCAACTAAAGTAGGAGAAACAGACACCCGCCAGCCACCTTTATGCAAAACAAGTTGCATGTCAGTCGATGGAACCGTTCTCATGTGTGTGGACATGTAAGGTTAGTCCGGCCGTTTCATCCCACATGCTGTCGAATCAAAATAAGATGTTGGTGGTAAGTAGTATGAACCTCACCGCCCACAAATCTTTGTGTTCTACTCATGCATATCATCTATGCATAGACCTGGCTCATGATGCCACAGTTCGGGAACGTTGCATGGGAAACAAAAAAAATTCTACGCAAACCCAAGATCTATCCATGGAGATGCATAGAAAAGAGAGGGGAGAGTGTGTCTACGTACCCTCGTAGACCATTAAGCGGAAACGTTTATCACACGGTTGATGTAGTCGTACTCTTCGCGATCTAATCATGATCCAACTGAGCTAGTGCCGAACGGAAGACACCTCCGAGTTTAGCACACGTGCGTCTTGATGACGTCTCCTCCTTCTTGATCCAGCAAGCGGGAGAGGATAAGTAGATGGGATCACAACTAACACGACAATGTGGTGGTGATGGTGGTGGTGGAGTACCAACGACGCTTTGCTAAGCGTCGCAGGGACGAGGCGGTGAAACTACGGAGTAACGGGAGAGAGAGGGGCACCAAGGGCATGGTGTCTCCTCTTGGGGTGCCCCTTCCCCTCTATATATAGCTGGAGGGGCGTGGGAAACATCCCCTCCAAGCCCTAGGGCGCAGCTAAGGGGAGAGTACTTGGACTCCAAGTCCAATCATATTCCTACTAGGACTCCTTCATTTTTTGCCTTCCCTAGCCACATGGGCTTTTGAGGACTTGGTGCGCCTATACCAATAAGGCCAGGGCGCCTCCCCGCATCCCATGCTATCCCTTGAGTCATGGTGGACTCACTTGTGGACTTCCGGACCCCTCGGAATCCTTCGGAACCTTCTAGAAGCTTCCCGGTAAAATACCAAAAAATCTGCACCTTTTTCGGGAACTCAAAATATGACCTCCATATATAAATCTTTACCTCTCGACCATTCCAAGACACCTCGTGACGTCCAGGATCTCATCCGGGACTCCGAACAACATTTGGTTACCACTCATCAAATATCCAATACTACTCTAGCGTCAATGAACGTTAAGCGTACGACCCTGCGGGTTCGGGAATTATGTAGTCATGACCGAGACACACCTCCGGTCAATAACCAATAGCGGGACATGGATGCCCATATTGATTCCTACATATTCCTCGAAGATCTTTTATCAGTTGAACCTTTATGACAACATACGTAATTCCCTTTGTCTGTCGGTATGTTACTCGCCCGAGATTCGATCGTCGGTATCTCTATACCTAGTTCAATCTCGTTACTGGAAAGTCTCTTTACTTGTTCCATAATACATCATCTTGCAACTAACTCATTAGTCACTTTGCGTGCAAGCTTCTTGTGATGTGTATTACCCAGAGGGCCCAGAGATACCTCTCCGATACACGGAGTGACAAATCCCAATCTCGATTCACGCCAACTCAACCGACACCTTCGGAGATACCTGTGGAGCATCTATATGATCACCCAGTTATGTTGTGACGTTTGATAGCACACAAGGTATTCCTCCAGTATCTGGGAGTTGCATGATCTCATAGTCAAAGGAATATGTATTTGACATTAAGAAAGCAATAGCAATAAACTGAACGATCATATGCCAAGCTAACGGCTGGATCTTATCCATCACATCATTCTCCTAATGATGTGATCC
Organism: Triticum dicoccoides; assembly: GCF_002162155.2. Classification (NCBI taxonomy): domain Eukaryota; kingdom Viridiplantae; phylum Streptophyta; class Magnoliopsida; order Poales; family Poaceae; genus Triticum; species Triticum dicoccoides. Next base: position 91,720,679 of record NC_041381.1, read on the forward strand.
CGTTATCAAATGACAACACTGAAGGAAGTATGCCCTAGGGGCAATTATAAAATTGTTATTTTATATTTCCTTATTCAAGATAAAGGTTTATTATTCATGCTAGAATTGTATTGATCGGAAACCTTAATACATGTGTGAATACATAAACAAACACCGTGTCCCTAGTGAGCCTCTACTAGACTAGCTCGTTGATCAAAGATGGTTAAGGTTTCCTAACCATGGACATGAGTTGTCACTTGATAAGGGGATCACATCATTAGGAGAATGATGTGATGGACAAGACTCACGCGTTAGCTTAGCATAATGATCGTTCAGTTTTATTGCTATCGCTTTCTTCATGTCAAATACATATTCCTTCGACTATGAGATTATGCAACTCCTGGGTACCGGAGAAATGCCTTGTGTGCTATCAAACATCACAACGTAACTGGGTGATTATAAAGATGATCTATAGGTATCTTTGAAGGTGTTTGTTGAGTTAGCATAGATCGAGATTAGGATTTGTCACTCTGAGTATCAGAGAGGTATCTCTGGGCCCTCTCGGTAATACACATCATAAGCTTGCAAGCAAATGACTAAGGAGTTAGTCATGAGGTGATGTATTACAGAACGAGTAAAGAGACTTTCCGTAACAAGATTGAACAAGGTATGAAGATACCAACGATTGAATCTCAGGCAAGTAACATACCGATGGACAAAGGGAATTACGTATGTTGTCATAACGGTTCGACCAATAAAGATCTTCGTAGAATATGTAGGAGCCAATATGGGCATCTAGGTTCCGCTATTGGTTATTGACCAGAGAGGTGTCTCGGTCATGTCTACATAGTTCTCGAACCCATAGGTCCGCACGCTTAACATTCGATGACGATATAGTATTATATGAGTTATGTGATTTGGTGACCGAATGTTGTGCGGAGTCCCAGATGAGATCACAGACATGACGAGGAGTCTCTAAATGGTCGATAGGTAAAGACTGATATATAAGACAATGGTATTCGGATAGCAGAAGTGTTTCGGGGGGTACTGGGTACTTATCGGGTCACCCGAAAGGGTTTCAGGTACCCCCAGCAAAAGATATGGGCCTTACGGGCCAAGAGGGGAAACACACCAGCAACAAGGGGCTGGTGCACCCCCCATATGGTCCGATCTAGGAGGAGAAAGGAAAGAGGGGAAGGGAAAGGAAAGCGTGGAATAGGATTCCCCCTTCCTTCCCTCCCCCCTTTTTCCTTCCCCCTCGGTAAAATATGGCAGGGGGCTCCACTTGGGGAGGAGGATTCGGCCTACTTGGGGCACCTTCCGGCAGTCTCCCCTCTCCCTCCCACCTATATATATGTGGGGGGGGCGCCCTAGCAAACACCAGACAATTGCCTGGCCGTGTGCGGCGCCCCCTGCACTGTTTATACCCCCGGTCATATTTTCGTAGTGCTTGATACGTCTCCAATGTATCTATAATTTTTGATTATTCCAAGCTATTATATTATCTGTTTTGGATGTTTTATATGCATTATTATGCTATTTTATATTATTTTCAGGACTAACCTATTAACCTAGAGCCTAGTGCCAGTTCCTGTTTTTCCCCTGTTTTAGAGTTTCACAGAAAAGGAATACCAAACAGACTCCAAACGGAATAAAACTTTCGCGATGATCTTTCTTGGACCAGAAGCAAACCAGGAGACTTGGAGATGAAGTCCGAGGAGCCACGAGGCGTCCACAAAGGTGGAGAGTGCGCCCAGGGGGGTAGGGCGCGCCCCCCTGTCTTGTGGGCCCCTCGTGGATCTCCTAACCTAATTTCTTCGCCTATATACCCATATACCCCCAAACCATCAGGGGCATCAACAGAAACACTTTTCCACCACCGCAGCAACCTTCTGTACCCGTGAGATCCCATCTAGGGGTCTTTTCCGGCATCCTGCCGGAGGGGGGTTTGATCACGGAGGGCTTCTACATCAACACCATTTCCCTTCCGATGAAGCGTGAGTAGTTTACCTCAGACGTACGGGTCCATAGCTAGTATCTAGATGGCTTCTTCTCTCTCTTTGATTCTCAATACCATGTTCTCCTTGATGTTCTTGGAGATCTATTCGATGTAATACTTTTTGCGGTGTGTTTGCCGAGATCTGATGAATTGTGGATTTATGATCAGCTTATCTATGAATATTATTTGAACCTTCTCTGAATTCTTATATGCATGATTTGATGTCTTTGCAAGTCTCTTCTAATTATCGGTTTGGTTTGGCCAACTAGATTGGTTCTTCTTGCAATGGGAGAAGTGTTTAGCATTGGGTTCAATCTTGCGGTGTCCTTTCCCAGTGATAGTAGAGGCAGCAAGGCACGGATTGTATTATTGCCATCAAGGATAAAAAGATGGGGTTTTCATCATATTGCTTGAGTTAATTCCTCTACATCATGTCATCTTACTTAATGCGTTACTCCGTTCTTTATGAACTTAATACTCTAGATGCATGCTGGATAGCGGTCGATGTGTGGAGTAATAGTAGTAGATGCAGAATCGTTTCGGTCTACTTGACACAGACATGATGCCTATATTCATGATCATTGCCTTAGATATCGTCATAACTTTGCGCTTTTCTATCAACTGCTCCGCAGTAATTTGTTCACCCACCTATGGCCCCCGGGTCTCTTTTCCATATAAGTTCTATTTTCCATCATACAAGTTTCCGATCTTCAATTTTAGTTTCCAATCTACTATTCTTGCAATCTTTCACATTCCAATCTATAAACCAAAAATACTAAAAATATTTACTTTATCATTTATCTATCTCTATCGGTTCTCACTTTGCAAGTAACCGTGAAGGGATTTACAACCCTTTATCGCGTTGGGTGCAAGTTTCTTTGATTGTTTGTGCATGTATTCGGTGATTTGTGCGTTTTCTCCTACTAGATTGATACCTTGGTTCTCAAACTGATGGAAATACTTATCTCTACTTTGCTACATCACCCTTTCCTCTTCAAGGGAAAAACCAACGCAAGCTCAAGAAGTAGCAGTGCTTAGGCGAAGCCTTGCGGAGATCACTTCACCATCACCATCACCATGCCGTCGTGCTGACAGAACTCATGTACTAGCTCGACATCTTGCTGGATCAAGAAGGTGAGGGAGGTCACCGAGCTGAGCGTGTGCAGAATGCGAATGTGTCATGCATTCGGTACTTTATTAGTTGACGGCATGTTGTTGATCAGGGAACAGGGGAAGGAATTTTTGGCAGACATTCACGACGGAGACTGTGGACACCACTCGTCATCATGGACCCTCGTCGGCAAGGCGTTCCGCAGCGGGTTTTATTGGACTACCGCTCTCAATGACGCGATCGAGCTGGTGAAGGATTGTGAAGCCTGTCAATTCCACGCCAAGAAGATCCATCAGCCAGCTCAGGGCCTACAGACCATCCCACTCTCGTGGCCGTTCACAGTCTGGGGGCTAGATATCTTGGGCCCGTTTCCTCGGGCGCCAGGGGGCTATGGCTACCTCTACGTCGCCATTGACAAGTTCACCAAGTGGGTGGAGGTGGAAGTTGTCCGCACCATCCTTGTCGGCTCTATAGTCAAGTTCATCAAGGGCCTTGTGAGGCAATTCAGAGTGCCTAATCGCATCATCACCGACAACAGTTCGCAGTTCACCAGCAATCTCTTCAAAACATATTGTGCTAACCATGGAACGCAGATATGCTATGCTTCGGTGGCACACCCTTAGAGCAACGGCCAGGCTGAATGCGCCAATGCAGAGGTCTTGAAGGGCCTCAAAACTAGGACCTTCAAGAAGAAGCTGGAGGCCTGCGGTAGGGGCTGGTACGACGAGCTCCAGTTCGTGCTATGGTCCATCCTCACTACCGCCACAAGTCGACCGGCGAGACCCCATTCTTCCTCATCTACGGAGTAGAGGCGGTCCTCCCTAACGAGGTCAGGCGTCACTCCACACGGGTCCTGGCGTTTGATGAAGCGCGGCAGGACGCCATGCAGGCGATGGACCTCGTGCTGGGGGAGGAACACCGTCGGGAGGTTGCGCTACATGCAGCAAGATACCAGCAGGCGCTGCGGCGGTACCACTACCGCAACATCTGCCCCAGGACCCTGAGGTAGGTGACCTCGTGCTCAGGCGGGTGCTCTCCAGGGAAGGGCTGCACAAGCTCTCGCCCATGTGGGAGGGCCCGTTCAAGGTTGTTCATGTTTCTAGACCTGGCACCGCGCGCTTGGAGACCCAGGAAGGGGTGCCCACCCCGAACGCATGGAACATTCAGCACCTCCGGAGGTTCTACCCTTGAAGTAAGGCCCGATGCCTGTAAAGAAGGCCCGATGCCTGTGAAGTAAGGCCCAGTGCCTGTAAAGAAGGCCCGGTGCCTGTGAAGCTCGCCGCCCCAAGAAAGGCCCGGTGCCTGTGAAGAAGGCACAATGCCTGTGAAGCTCGCCACCCCATGAAAGGCCCGGTGCCTGTGAAGAAGGCCCAGTGCCTGTGAAGCTTGCCGCCCGTGACACTCTCACGTAGTAATGAGTTGGGGTTGTACACGCCCTGGAGTCTCCGGAGTGCCGCCCTTGGGCCTCTGGGGCTCCCGCCCACGCCCAGTGGCAGCACTTAGCTTCGCGCTTGTGAGAAGACGTCGAAGACTAGACTAGGTGCCGGACACGGATTTTCATTTGCTTTCCGCAGTTGGCTTGTTCTTCCTCATTTGAACTTTTATTGGAGTTGCTTCTAGTGTTGTTTGCCGTCCCCTGCCCCTGTTCTTTGTCTCTAGCTTTTGCTCGGCCCATTCTCCTTCTCGCTAGCCCCCCCTTTTTTCTCCTTATTTCGTGAGGCTCCCTCACTCGAGTTCACAGCGGGAGCAACCCTCCCAATCCATGCCCCACGGGCATCGCGACGCAAAACTCCGGACCAAGGCTGGTCATCCACAGGACAAAGGTTCGAAATACTATTCTCCCGACTGATTTTGCAGACCCTAAGATGCCCGGCGAGGCCTCAGGCAAGTACCTCGTGAGACAGAAACTGCAGTAAACCCCCTAAGCTAAGTTGTTCCTACGCGCAATTACATAGCCGCAACACCACAACACAGCACGTGAATAATAGAAATAGCATAATAATTAAGGGTAATAGTCCAGCACGCCCCCACGGAGCTCCATACTTCTCTCTCTCTCTCTCTCTCAATGCAGGAAAAGGAGGTAAACAAAATAAATGCGGTGTGCCCGGCGACGGCTCGTGAGGGGGATTCACACCGCCCTCCTGAGCTCAATCAGACTCCTCCTCATGCTTCACC
>NC_041381.1:91726308-91727083 GCF_002162155.2 Triticum dicoccoides
GGGGGGCAGCGCGGTGGTTGATCGCGGCCATCGCTGGAGGAGCTGTCACCAGAGGGAGAGCCGCTGAAGCTTGGCGAGCTGCGGGCGCCGCCAGCAGCGGGCTCGCCTTCGTCCTCGTTGCGGCCATCGCCAAGTCCCGGCACCTGGTCGCCATCATCGTCTTCAGGGAAGCACCCGACCCGGCGTCCGTCTTCCCCGAACACCCTCACGTAGAGGGTCGCATTGCCGTCAAACTTGAAGTGTAGGGTGCACCGCCTGCCCAGGCCACGCACACGGGCAAACGTCTGCCAGCCGCAGGCCAAGGCCACGTTCCCCGCGACGGAGATCTCCATCGAGACCCAGGAAGCCCTGCTGTAGTAGCCGTCCGCTTGGAGCCAGAGGCTGCCAGAAGCGCCAGACGGGAGTTAGCTGGCAAAGAAATGGGGAAGCTGGAGCCAGTTGCCGGCCGGATCCGCCGACCACACGACAAACTCTGGCAGCACCTCTGCCGAGTGGAAGCGCGGCCTCGGAGGCTGCACAGCTACAACGCGCCTTCCCTCACCCACCAGACGGCCGTCACCGCGCGAAGAACCACCACCGCGACCACGAGGAGCCACAGCAGGAGTCGCGGGGTGCTTGCGAGGACGACCTCGGCCGCGCTTTGGCAGAGGGGAGCCAGGCCCTTCCCGGTGAGCTTTCCCCTTCTCCGCGGACGAGAACCTCTTCGTCGGCGCCATGGGACACGGCAGGCTACCGGAGCAAGGAGGAAGAAGGAGCAGGCGGGGGAAGGGAGATG
>NC_041381.1:91727093-91727965 GCF_002162155.2 Triticum dicoccoides
CACCGGAGAGGAGGGAGGAGGAGCTCACCGGAGAGGAGGGAGAAGAAACCGTGAGGGGAGGGGAGGGGAGGGGAGGAGAGGAGGGAGGAGGAGGTCACCGGAGAGGAGGAGGAGGTCGCGGGAGAGGAGGAGGGTAGTATGGTGGAGGAGAGAAGGGAAGATGGAGTGGAGGAGAGGAGGAGATGGAGTGTAGGAGAGGTGGAATGAAGAGATAAGGAGGAGAGGACCACGGCCAGCCATATATACGGCATACTAATGGCGCACCGCGGGCAAGTGCGCCATTAGTAACTTTTTTTTTTATTTTTTTTTATTTTGAATTTTGAAGGCGGGAAGATACTAATGGCGCACCATGGGCAGGTGCACCATTAGTAAATTTTTTTTATTTTTTTGACTTATTTTGAATTTTGAAGGAGGGAAGATACTAATGGCGCACCATGGGCAGGTGCGCCATTAGTAACTTTTTTTTTATTTTTTTTGACTTATTTTGAATTTTGAAGGCGGGAAGATAGTAATGGCGCACCATGGGTAGGTGCGCCATTAGTAAGTTTGAATTTTTTTGAATTTTTTTGCCTCTCCAGATCTTAAAAGCCCCGTATCTTGTTTCTGTTAGGTTTTTGAGGATTTTGAAAATGTTTAACGGGGTTCCCCGGTTAAATTTGGATGTAACTTTTCGAGTAGATGATTTTTCATATAAAAACTTTTTCATCCGAGTTAGTATGGAAAAGTTATGCCCATTTTTACAAATTCTCGCGAGATTTTGCAAATGAAGTCGAAATTCATATTTGCAAATTTTCCCAACAACTAGACCATATATCACATGGGAAACTTATTTTCTTTTATTTTTTTGACATTTTCATCATTTTCTTTTATTT
>NC_041381.1:91728216-91790320 GCF_002162155.2 Triticum dicoccoides
GAAGTGGTGGCCAAGTTACTAATGGTGCACCATGGCATGGTGCGCCATTACTAGTTCAACTAGTAATGGCGCACCACTCCCACGGTGCGCCATTAGTAGTTTTGAAAAATAAAATTAAATTTTTTTTTACTAATGGCGCCCCGTGGATGTGGTGCGCCATTAGTATTTGGACACTAATGGCGTACCAACACATGGTGCGCCATTAGTATATAGTAATGGCGCACCACATGTCTGGTGCGCCATAAGTGTCAATTCCATCTATAGCCCTTTTCCTAGTAGTGATGGAAGCCCTTTCTACCAAGAAAAACCCACAGACGGCACCCGTCCTATGACATGTGAGGCGAGCAGGCGTGGAGCTGGCAAGATAGCTCGGCAAGACTTGCCAGGCAACAAATGACGTGACGTTAAGCAGCACATTAAATGCGCTCTGTCAGCCTGCAGAGTTAGGTATGATAGCACTATTTGCTATCTTATCAGTGTCTAATGACTAATTTGCCACTGTGGTGACCCATTAACCTATAAAAGGAGGCCCATGGAAATGGTAGAAGGGGTTCGAGAGGTTAGAGGGTTGGATAACTGGGTGCCGTTGTCGATGCTGATCCTTGTCAGAACTCCAAAACGACACATCGGATCTTTCAAGAACCTGATAGCTGACTGAGCAGTCACCTTTCTCATGGCAGTCACTTCCTGCCACTTTGTAAACTTGTCGATGGAAATGAACAAGAATTCAAAGCCCCCGATTGCTCGGGGGAAGGGGTCGAGGATATCGAGCCCCGGACCGAAAATGGCCATGCTAGAGGGATTGTTTGAAGCACTTGGGCAGGCAGGTGGGTTTTCTTGGAACGGAACTGGCAGGCTTCACACTTAGTGACTAGCTTGACCGCATCTTGGAGGGCTGTGGACCAATAGAATCCTTTCCGGAATGCTTTCCCAACAAATGCCCTTGATCCAATGCGTGAGCCGCACATTCCTTTGTGTATCTCAGCCAGCAATTCCTTTCCTTCTTCTCGACAGACACACTTCAATTTCACACTGTTGGGCCTCCTTCTGTACAGAGTGTCATCGACAAACTGATACATACTGGCCCTCCGGGCTACTTTTTCAGCTTCGTCTTGCTTGCCAGGAAGCTCTCCAGTTTGGTGGAAGCGGACAATGTGCCTTGCCCAAGTTGGAGCCTGTGGCTCGGCAACGAGGACTAACGGCACCTCCTCTACCGCGGGAGGGGTGGTCCGGCAGGCTGTGAGGAGTTGTTTCCTGTAACAGCCTGGATTTTGGCCCTTTTCTTTTTCTTTTGATTTATTTGGTTTTTGCTCTATTTTTCTTTTTGGAGTGGTTCCATGGCCTTGTCACCTGGGAAATCATACTCATTCCTCCTCCCAAGTGGCTCATCATTCTCAAAACCTTGCCAAAGATCATGTCACTTCACTCCTTGACCAAACCCTAAACTCTTTTTCTAGGGAAAATTCCTTTTTCATTAAAGGAATAACCATATCTGCCCTAGGTTGTGAAGCAACCTATATTTATGTCCATCCAAAAATTCCCTAATAATTCTAATAATTCCTTTGGGTCATATATAGCTCAAATATGCCCAAACATTTCCTTGGCCAGTTCAAAAATAATTCCCCAATATTCCTTTTTATATTGTGCCCTGAATGGCACTGTGTGAAGGAAGTGTCATTTGTATTTTCCTAGTTGCTCCCAAACTCCTTGGGCATTCTTTTATGTCCAAATCATTGCCTCATGCACAAGTTCAACATTATTTGCCTAGCCAATCTTCCTCAGTGAATTTTCAAAGTTTCTGTCAGACAGAAGGCTTTGTGAAGGAAGTATTAGCTAGGAGTACCCAAATGAGTTGAACTTTTGCACACTCCTTAATGTGCTCATATTAAACCCTCCACCCATTTGCAGCCTCATCCAATCATCTATGTGAGCACATGAGCCAATCTTTGATTCTGGCCATATTTTCAGGTTGTGAAGCAAGTGTATTTTATACTGCTTCAAAAATCCTAATAAATTACTAGATCATTCTTATACCCATACCCAATTTGGTATCATTTCATTGATCCATTTGATCACCAAAATTATTCCAAGTTTCTGGACAGAAATGATGTTTGTGAAGCAAGTGCCATTTTGGCTTGTCCATTTGGCATGAGCTTTTTACAGCATCTTCATATGTCCAAATAATCAAGCCTTCCCCAATTTGAGCTCAAGTTGATACTCCATGTGAGTGCATCATCATGCTCAAGTCTCTGGACCATTTTGGTCAGTTGTGAAGCAACTGCAGTAAAACATGGTCCATTTCCCCTCAAAACCTCCAGGATCATAGTCCCTCCATAGCTAAACCTCCCATACAAACTTTTTACCACGTTACCAAGCTGGTGTCACCACAGCAAGTTACAAACACCTTCTTACGGATTTACTTTGGAGCTAAGTGCAAATCACTTCTTTGCCCCTGGAACGATTTGTTTCCTCATTTATACTAAGGTCACTAGGGTCATTCCACTAGACATGGTCGTCCACGCCAAAACCAGCCATTTGTTCCAGTGCCGGTGGTGATCACGCTGATGTCATGCAAATCGCATGCTCTGGCTTCTTCCCGCCACTGTGCTCGTCTCCTCCCTCCCCGTCTTGACCTCCATTCATGTCCTGGAGCTCGCCTGTGATCGACTGCATCACCCTGCGTTGCTGCTTCGTCGTCGTTCGCCTTAAATGCGCCGCTAGCGCCATGCCCGTGTCACGTCTAGCCTCTGCTTGCCATTAAAGCTCGGTCTGGAGCTTGCCCATGAGCTCCAGAAGCCTTCCCTCGGCCTATATAAGGACCCCCGAACTCCTTTGCAGCTCCCAAGCCCCTCCTCGTCCCTCCTAGTCCACCGGAGCAACGGTATCTCGCCGGAGTTTGCCTCTGACCGCCTCGGCCATCATCGGGCTTCTTGATTCCGATGAGCATAATCCACCTCTCTCCCTCCCGACTCCAGCACCGCATTTCCCATGTCCCGTAGAGCCGCCCCACCCCCTCAGCATCGCCTGAGACAGCCACACCACTGGGAACCACCACCGGCGCCTGCCTTTGTCCTCCTCGGGTCGCCGCCCTGCGCCACTGTTCCAGGCCTCCCCGGCGGCCGCTCTTCGCCTAAATAGGTGCGGCTAGCCTCTGCGCACCCACCGGTGCCCTCGGCCGGGCCGGGGATCGCCGGAGCCGGCCAGCCCCTTGGCCGCTTCCCTCCCCTGCCCTGCTCTGTTCCACGGGAGGAACAGAGGCGCGGGAGGAAGAGGACGACCATGCTGGCCCCCTCCCCCTGCCCCTGGGTCCCACGCGCCAGTGGACCAGGCGCCTCAGCCCATGTGGCAAGTGGAAAGATAGTTTCCAAACTGCGCTTTCAGTTTTTCTGTCTAGGTCCCTGTTTGAAAATGTTTTTCTTGCAGATAGGTCCCTCGCAGAAAACACTCCATACTTTTTAACCGTACCTCCAAATGAGGTGAATCCAAAGCATACTTCTTTGTTTCGTCGGGCCCTTTCTGTTGGTGTCACTTTCATTATGTTTTGGCATACTGAAAATGACCATTTTGCCCCGGTCCTTAATCAGCCCCCTCCGAGAGAGAGCGATTTCCGGCAATTCTTTCCGCGAGCTTCTCTCACTTTCTCCCGGTGATTTCTTCCACCCCAGGCAAGCCACACCCTCCATTTGCATCACTATAATGCAGTGACATGGTTTAATCCATTTGAACTTGTTTAAAATATTGCTTTAGCTACATCACTCTGTGCGTGGCATTTTCTTGGAGTATTATTTTGATCTTGTTGATGCCATGCTATTGTTTGGATTACTAGGAGTTATGTTTGTAGTTGATGAGTATCATGTTGCCATTGGAGTATTAGTGGCTGATATTATGATTATTTCATGATGGTATCTGTTAGTATGTGAAAGTGCTAGTATCGACTAGAAGGGGGGTGAATAGGCGATTTTTATGAAAGTCTTCAAAACATGATAGTTTCGAAGACAAACAGTAGAAATAACCTAATTGATATGCAGCGGAAGATAAAATACAATAAGCAAACCATAGCCAAGTATGCAATGACGTGAAAGTACAGGACTAATAGCAGCTAAGTAGTAAGGATCAGGATGGAAGATAGTACGAAGCCGATCAACAGTAGTAGTCAAGCAACAAAGTCAAACAGGTACGACAGATAGGCAATGACTTCACGAAGACAAACTTAAGTAAAGGAAGGGAGAGGATAGAACCAGTCACTTGTTGAAGACACAAGATTTGTTGGACCAGTTCCAGTTGTTGTGACAACTGTACGTCTGGTTAGGGAGGTTGAGATTCAACTCAGAAGACCGTGTCTTCACCTTATTCCCCTTGAGCTAAGGACACACAGTCCTCGCCCAATCACTCTGGTAAGTCTTCAAGGTAGACTTCCGAACCTTCACAGACTTTGTTCACCGGCAATCCACAATGACTCTTGGATGCTCAGAACGCGACACCTAACCGGTTGGAGGATTCACAGTCCTCAAGTGTAATAAGTCTTCAGGTCACACAGACAGAAAGACTTTAGTGATGCCTAACACTCTTTGGCTCTGGGTGTTTGGGCTTGTTCCTTGCAAGGATTTCTCTCTCTCAAAGGCTTCGAGGTGGGTTTCTCTCAAACGACAAAAGCCGTGCATTAACTCTGAGCAGCCACCAATTTATGGTGTAGGGGGTGGGCTATTTATAGCCACTGGGCAACCCGACCTGATTTGTCCAAAATGACCCTGGGTCACTAAGGAACTGACACGTGTCACAACGGGCAGATTTCAAACACACGCGACAGCTTGACTTGGGCTACAAGTAAAGCTGACTTATCCTACTCTGGATAAGATTTCCTCTCATTGTCTTCGCTCGAAGACATAGGATTTGGGTTGAGCATCACTTCAGTCATTCTGACTTAGTTCACTTGGACCCCACTTAACAGTACGGTGGTTCCTATGACTCAACAAAGAAGAAAAGGAAACAGCGAAACAACACAGTCTTCGCGCTCCATAGTCTTCACTCAATGTCTTCTCATGTCATAGTCTTCAATATGAATATCTTCACATACCACCACTGTCTTCAATGTCTTCATACATTTTTAAGGGTCATCTCCGGTAGGTAAACCGAATCAATGAGGGACACTACCTGCGTTATCCTGCAATTCTCACAAATGCATTAGTCCCTCAACCAACTTTGTCGTCAATACTCCAAAACCAACTAGGGGTGGCACTAGATGCACTTACAATCTCCCCCTTTTTGGTGATTGATGACAAACTGGTTGAAGTTTTCAACGGGGATAAAGTATGTGAAATTGTAAAGGATAGGGTATTGTCTTCATAAGTAGCAAGGGCTCCCCCTGAAGATGTGCATATAAGTAATTTGCTTTTGGAATGCAAATGCACATGGCATGTTGTACTTGTGGAGATCCTCTTCAACTTATGAATATAATTCATCATGCATGAAATGATATAGCAAATAGAATGACATGCATAATGAAAAATGGACGTCTGTAGAATAATCTAAGTGCGGAAGTTATCATCGCACATGCGGAATTTATCATCGCATCACAGTAAAGCAAATAAGTAGCAGACGACCATCGAGTTTAAGTGTTACAACTCAAAGAACCAAATGTTTCAAAAGCAAGAGTTGTAAACACGAGGCAAAATATAAAGCAACCGCCCATATGAACCCGCTTGAAGACTATCAAACTCATATGCTTCTCCCCCTTTTGTCAGCAAGGACCAAAAAGGTTTGAAGACATAGAGCATCTACTCATCGTCATGAGTAGGTGAAGCAGCAGGGTTGTCGTTGTTGCTTGGCGGTGCAGACGTACTTGGTGCAGTGTTGATGCGTGAAGAAGTAGGAGGCGGTGAAGTAGCATCATCTTCATCATCGATCACTCTGGCATTCATAGTTGTCACGGAGGAAGAATAGTCAGAGTCTTCAACGGATGGAGTTCGACGTAGGACAACAGTCCGTGGAGGAGTGGAGTCAAACTTGAATCTTTCAGCGAAGCCATCGTCTTGAAGATCTTCTTCAGCACTAAGCAGCGTCAAACTCTTCCATGATCGCCGACAAGTCTCGTGAGCGACAAATGCATTCTTGGTGGCAAGATTTCGAATGCGATTGACGTCCACCAAGAGGCTTTGCATCTGTCTCTTGAGCCAATAGTGATGCTTATCTTGTTTCTGATGAAGGGCCACAAGAAGTTCTTGGTCATTTAGAACACGAGAGCACTTCTTAGGCCTTTGGGCAATGGTGCTTTTAGTGGCTTTAGTTTGCGCACGATGAGGCAGACGAGTATTTCTAGCCATTGGATAGATACGTGTTACTGCTTGGACGCCTTCGATGGGTTGAGTGATGCTTTGGTGCTAGACATTCTGAAGACAAAGAGGCTTCTTGGCAGGGTCAGAGTATATGGCTTCAGCGGACATATCAACCTCTGGTAAAAAGATCAGATGATTGCGAGCAGAGGGCTGATTGTTGACACAGGAGTGTCGCTTGATGAGGCGCATGACCCATGGAGCATAGAACTTCAGACCAAAAAGGTCAGATCCAGATGCAACAAGTTACCTGATGAAGAATTCTTGGGAATTGAATCCGATGCCATTGAGGATGTAGAAGACCAATGTCTTCATGGCTCCTTCAAGTTTGGCCGCTGATGAATGTCCTTTGATAGGCCATAGAGTTTGCTTGATGATGTGATATATGGTGCGAGGCAGATACTCAAGGTCATCAACAAAGAACTCCGTTGGGTATTCAGCGTCAGATGGCAAAGGCTTCATCATGCTCAACATCTGGCTCATGTTGGGTTCAGGCTTATGGAAGATGCTCTCTAGTGCATTGCGGTATAGTTGACAATCAGGTTCATACAGCTCTCCAGGAGTGGGTAGGCCTATAAGCTCAATGACGTCAAGAGCTTTGGCTTCATGATGAACATTTCCGGTCATCCACTCGAGAACCCATGTCTTGATATCCCTGTTGTAGCCACGAATGTGGAGGGTAGCATAGAATTAAAGCAAAAGTTCCTCATTCCAGTGTTCTTTGTCTGTCACAAAGTTGAGCAGACCTGCATCACGAAAGCAGTCAAGTGCTTCTTCTAAGCACGGCAGTCCAGCAATGGCTTTAGTGTCGAGGCGCATATGAGGAAAAATGCGCCCTTGATCATACAGAACACAGGAGTAATAGCTTCGCTGCTGATAGCTCCAGAAACGATCAGATGATATCCTTGGCTTTGAGTAGGGGTTCTTGGCGCTGTCAAAGAAGGTATTGTGGCTTTTGAAGCCATTTGCATTGAAGGACCCTGTAGAGTTGGCAGTGCCTGGGAACCTTGGCAGTCTTGGCTTTGCTTTGTGGACCTGAGGCCTATGCTCAACATGATAATCAAATTGAGGTCTAGAGGCAGTAGGCGGAGGGACCAGAATGGGCCATCTGACAGTGGTTAGCTGACCATGATTGTATGCTTGCTCAATTGTATAGGGCCTTGGTGGTGGAACAGGAGCAGTGGCAGCAACCGAGGCTTCAGGCTGCACAATAGGTGCTTCGGGAGCAGTTGCCTCATTGGCTTCTGGCACACTGGTTGGTGCAAGCTCCACATTAGCTTCAGCCATGACTACGTCATTGGCTTCACTTACGTTGGTGGTGGCAGCTTCAGGATTTTCAACCTCCACTTGACGAGCTGGAGGGTCGGGCACTGGCACGTTCACATCAGGAACAACTTCTTCAATAACAGGGGGAGTAGGGACACGTACGTCTTCTTGTCTTTCATCGGCTGATGCAGCCAGATTGTCTTCAGCAGCTTGGGCTTCAGACACGGAGACATTCACAGTTGGAGTGGCTTCAGGAAACACTTGTCGTGCAACAGGTTGGTGATGCACTTCTCCTTCTGGAACGCTCGCAAGAGGGACTTGAGGCCTTTGTCCTTTGCGAAGCCTGCGAAATGCTGGCAACGCCTTTGGAGATGGAGTTGGTTGGGCCTCAAAATCTTCTTCTTCTTCATGCACGAGTGGTGTAGCTTGTGGTTGGTGTTGGGGAGTACTTGGGGAGTCTTGTTGCTGTGGGTGATCGGCCTATGGTGCATCCTGAGCAATTGGCGTCAGAGGACGACCAATGCTGATGAGTTCGCTGTTTTTGAGAACAGGTGATGATACCACGTTGTGTTCGATCTGAGGAAGAACTTCATCATCTTCAACATTGTCATTGTGATCAATGTCTTCAACAGCGGTGGGTTCAGCTGCTAGAATGTCTTCAGCTTCATGGGCCTCTGTGGAAGCAGGCTCATGAACTATCATACGTCATTCTTGATGTTCAAACGCAGGGCGAACCACTGAGATAGGTTCAACTACTAAGGGCTCTGTGGGAGCAGCCCTATTCTTCTTGGTTTTGCGCTTCTTCTTGGAGGGAGCAGCATCAGAGGCTTCAGTATTCTTCCTTTTTCTGGCTTCAGCCTCGGCAGCCCTGGTCTTCTTCTGTTCTGAAGCAGTTGACGTGACCTTTGGCTTCGAGCCAGTCATGCTGCTTGGGAAGATTATGCGAGGGGCTTCCTGCCCTGAAGGTGCAGGTGGAGCGGTTGATGGCTTCTTCTTATTTGCAGCCATCCTGGGGTCAATGCCAGGACGGCAAGAGACTTGCGCTTCTCAGCCTCATTGTAGGCCAGCACACACTTGTCAGCCAAACTCTTCATACGCTCACGAGAGCCCTGAGCTTCTTCGCGCTTCTTGAGAAAAGCTTCTTTAAGCTCGTGCAGCATGACCTTGAAGTTTTTGACATCTTGCACGCTGAGCTTCGTCACATGCTTCTTGAACTAAGCCTTCTCATAATCAATTTTGTTCTTCAGCTCAACGATGCACTGAGCGAGAGCTAGCTCAGAAGCAATGGCGCCATTGAAAGAGACGCTGAGGCCAATGGGAAGTTGCAGATCTTCAAAGCTGAGGTTTGGGGTGTCAAACCACTCATCAATGAAGTTATGAATGATTGCCACATCGTAGAGAGGCAAGTTGTTGTCTCTCCTTCTTCCTTGCTCTTGATCAGTTGCTCAAGGGCATCATCTGCAAGATCTTCATCGCTAGACAGATCAATGGGTTCTTCACGCATAATGGCGGCATGAGTCAAGGTTTGATCAGTATGCCTGACGATTTGCTTTTTCTTCTCCGTCTTCTTGGAGATACGTGAGTGGTCTTCAGACTGCACACTGTCTTCAGGAGGTGCAGTGGCTAGTGGCTTCGCATGTGAAGCTTTTGGAGGTGCAGCTGATCTTGAAGCCTTTGGCTTCTTTTGCTTCTGCATCTTTGGAGGAGGAGCTGGGGCTTCATCAATGTCAGCATCATGATCAGAATGATCTACCCTGCCACCTTGGACCAAGATGTAGGTGATGAGGCCATCAAGGTTGGAGAAGGGGCCAATGACATTGGGTTCTGCATCACGTGAGCCGTCAGCACGGGGAGCAGAGGGACCAGGGTTGAAGTCTAATCCCAATGACTTCTTGTTTTCCTTGGCCGATGCCTTTGCGTGCTGGAAGTTGCACTTGAAGAGAGTATCATCACGACACCAGAGTAATGATGAGGGATCGGCGTTCTCAGGCTGAGGTCCACGGACCATGCAGGGATAGAAACCCTGTGCAATAGCTTCAGCTTTGTTCTTGGGTTGAAGACCTCGATAGAGAATATCACTCCAAGGACTCTTGATAGCATTCTTCTCTACATATTCCTGGGTCACGAACTTGTACTTGAACCATTCTTCAGCCCAATAGCGTCGAATCCATTGGATTCGTGTCTTGCGCTGATGATAATTCTCTTCAGGATCAGTCTTGCAAAGTTCAGCGAGGTCATCAGGCAGATCTTTTGATGTTCCCCCTCTATGCTGTCTGCCACCCTTCCTTACTGATTTTTCTGCAGCCATGAACTTCAAACTGAATGGCTTCAATACGTTCAAAGGCTTCAGAGACTTACGCTTGCTGGTCAAGCAGGAACTAGCTTCGGGAGAGTTAATGTGATGCTGTAATTATTCTTCAAACGAATGCAGACTATGAGAACCAAGGGATTCTCCCACGGACATGTACCTGTGACAGCATTAGAGATGCGAGGGAAGGGGAAGAGGTCATATGCATTCTCAAAAGATTTTGAAGATAAATCAGTTTGAAGATATTGACCTCATGATGCGAAGACATTCACTTATATGTTGTGAGTTGGTTCCAGATTTGTACGAATCCGTGAATAAGTACAAGTGAGGAATCAAACTAGATATGAAATTTAAGTGAATAGACTAGGCAGTATGAGATGCAGACAGAATAGATCTAACAGTGTGTAAGCATAAACCACTTTTGGTAAATAGGATGAATCTTGAAGATCAAAAAGGTGGTAAAAATAGAGTTATAATTACCGCATGAAGAACTGCTAGATGGGATGAATAGGAGACCGAGCAGTTCAGTCCACCGTGCCCTAACTTGGCGATGGAGGACACCTACAGCGACGGCGGAGAGGACGATGTCCGCGGCCGGCGTGAGGACAGCGTCGGATAAGTCGCGGCAGCTAAGCGCTTCGTCGCCGGCGTTGTCGAGAGCTAGCGGTGGCGCTAGGGTTTTGACGAGGTGGAGAGGTGGAAGAAGGATTTCTTTACCGCAGGGGACAAGTATTTATAAGGAGGTGTGCGGCACAGCGCAATTACGCAGGTGCCCCTGGCAGTTCACATCTGAGGGGCACGTGGCAAGCATGCAACATACTCAGAGTTGTCCCACGTTCCCACGCCCGCCAGGCTTGTCGGATGGTTGTTCCGGCTTCTCCGGATTTCAACAATAAAGATGAGTTATTTAAAACAGACTTAATGTTTGTCTCTATGCCTTCTGCTGACTAGGATGCAGAGAAGACATTCGACAGTTTCAATAGAATGCATATGATTTGGACAGATAGAGTTTGAGATTGAAAGCATAGAGAGGTTAGGGTCCGATCACATTCACTTAGTTCAAAAGATTCAACAAGAAGACATAGCTATAAGTGAATGCTGTAGAGGACAGAACACTAGTGTATATATATATATATATATATATATATATATATATATATATATATATATATATATATATATATATATATCAGAAAGAAGTCAAATCATCATAGTGAAGAAAATCATGAAGATAAATTGAAACTGAAGACAAACCAAATGCGAAGTTATTGCAAAAATAACGCCATGAGTGAAACACTTCAAACAGAGAAATTTGGTGGTGGCGTTACCCACCATGTAGGAAGTATTAGACCCAGACACGACGCACAATTATCGTGGCGCTCCGAAGTCAAATTCCATGTTAATGTATTCACACTCAGAATGTAAGTCTTCATTGATTGAAGATATACATTACTCCGTGGGTTGCACATCTAAGTCATCAACATGCATAAGTGTTAGGATGTGTGCCTGATCACAGGACATTAGAGGATTCCAAGATATTTAGCTCACACCGTAACTTGCAAAACCTTTTCTCATCCAAGGGCTTTGTGAAGATATCTGCCAGTTGCTCTTCAGTGTTGACATGAATGATGTCGATATCTTTCTTCATGACATGATCTCTGAGAAAGTGATGACGAATTTCAATGTGCTTTGTCTTCGAGTGCTGGACTGGATTGTTGGCTATCTTGATTGCACTTTCGTTGTCGCAGAAGAGAGGTACTTGTTTCAGATTGATGTCATAGTCCTTGAGAGTTTGCTTCATCCATAGAAGCTGAGCACAACAAGATCCAGCAGCAATGTATTCAGATTCAGCAGTTGAGAGTGATACACAATTCTGCTTCTTTGAAGACCAACAGACAAGTGATCGACCCAAAAAAGTGACATGTGCCTGATGTAGACTTGCGATCCACCTTGTCACCAGCATAATCAGCATCCGAGAATCCAACCAAATCAAATTTGGAGCCCTTAGGATACCATAATCCGAGTATTGGGGTGTAAGCCAAATATCGAAGAATTCGCCTCACAGCTAAGTGATGCGATTCCTTTGGTGCCGCTTGGAATCGAGCACACATGCAAACAATAAGCATAATATCTGGCCTAGATGCACATAGATAAAGTAAAGAACCAATCATGTAGCGGTATACCTTTTGATCGAACTCTTTACCATTGTCGTCGGGACCAAGATGGTGTTTGGCTGGCATTGGCGTCATGTAACCTTTGCAGTCTTCCGTTCCAAACTTCTTCAGACAATCTTTGAGGTATTTTTCTTGAGATATGAAGATGCCATTCCTTTGCTGACGAATTTGAAGACCAAGGAAGAACTTCAGCTCACCCATCATGGACATCTGACATTGCTCTTGCATCATGTATCCAAACTCATCACTGTACTTCTGGTTGGTGCAGCCGAAGATTATGTCATCCACATATATTTGGCACACAAACAGTTCACCATCATATGTCTTCGTGAAGAGTGTGGGATCGAGGGATCCACGTTTGAAGCCTTTGCCCTTCAGGAAGTCTTTGATCGTATCATACCATGCATGAGGAGCTTGTTTGAGGCAATACAGTGCTTTGTTTAGCTTGTACACCGTATCTGGATGTTTTGGATCTTCAAAGCCAGGTGGTTGAGCAACATATACTTCTTCTTCAATCTTGCCGTTGAGAAATGCACTCTTCACATCCATTTGATATAGCAAGATGTTGTGATGGTTAGCGTAGGCTCGCAGTATGCGAATATCTTCAAGCCTAGCCACAGGAGCAAATGTTTCATCGAAGTCAATTCCTTCTACTTGAGTGTATCCTTGAGCCACAAGACGTGCTTTGTTTCTGACGACTTGACCATGCTCATCTTGCTTGTTTCGATATATCCATTTTGTGCCAATAATGTTATGCTTGCGAGGGTCAGGTCGCTTGACAAGTTCCCAAACATTGTTCAGCTTGAACTGCTGAAGTTCTTCTTGCATAGCTTGAATCCATTCAGGTTCCATAAAGGCTTCAGCAACTTTCTTGGGTTCTGATATTGACACAAATGAAAAGTGCCCACAAAAGTTTGCTAACTGTGTTGCTCTTGAGCGAGTGAGTGGACCAGGTGCATTGATGCTGTCAATTATCTTCTCAATTTGTACTTCATTTGCAACACGAGGATGAACTGGACGAAGACTTTGCTCTTGCTGATTATTGTCATCATTGGGAGGATTGTCTTCTATCTGAGCATAGTCTTCAGGTTGGTTAGGTGAAGAAATGATAAGTTCCTCTTCAGGCTGTGCTTCAGAGGGCATGATTTCACCAGTTCCCATCATTTTGATATATTCGCTGGGCAGAGATTCATCTAGAGTACTTGGCAGGTGTTCTCTTTGTGAACCATTTGTTTCATCAAATCTCACGTCCACAGTTTCGACGATTTTGTAGAGATAGAGGTTGAAGACTCTGTAGGAGTGTGCGTCCTTTCCATAGCCAAGCATGAAGCCTTCGTGAGCTTTAGGTGCAAATTTTTACTGGTGATGGGGATCCTTGATCCAGCACCTAGCACCAAATACTCTGAAGTAGCTGACATTTGGCTTCTTGCCAGTTAGGAGCTCGTAGGATGTTTTGTTCAGAAGCTTATGGATGTAAACATGGTTGATGATGTGACACGCTGTGTTAATAGCTTCTGGCCAGAACTTTCTTGGTGTCTTGTATTCATCAAGCATTGTTTGAGCCATCTCAGTGAGGGTTCTGTTCTTGCGCTCAACGATGCCATTTTGCTGAGGTGTGTATGGAGCAGAGAACTCATGAGTGATTCCCATTGTATCCAGATAAAGATCAAGTCCGGTGTTCTTGAATTCAGTGCCATTGCCACTTCTGATGTGCTTGAACTTCACGCCATAATTGTTCATTGCTCGATTGGTGAAGCGTCTGAAGACATCTTGCACTTCAGTCTTGTAGAGAATTATATGCACCCACGTGTATCTTGAATAGTCATCAACAATGACGAAGCCATAGAGACAAGCAGTTGTTGTGAGGGTGGAGTAGTGAGTAGGTCCAAATAAGTCCATGTGTAGCAGCTCGAAAGGTTGAGATGTTGTCATGATTGTCTTCGAGGGGTGCTTTGCCCTAGTCATCTTTCCAGCTTCGCAGGCACCACACAAATGATCCTTCTTGAACTTGAAACCTTCGATGCCAATGACATGCTTTTTCTTGACGAGTGTGTGTAGGTTCCTCATACCAGCATGCCCCAGCCTCCGATGCAAGAGCCAGCATTCTAAAGCTTTTGCGAGAAGACATACGGCAAGTCGTGGACCTGCTGAGAAATCTACCATGTATAGATCATCTTTCCGATACCCTTCAAAGACTAGAGACTTGTCAGATTCCATTAGTACAAGGCAACGATATTTTCCGAATAGCACAATCATGTTCAAGTCACAAAGCATTGAGACAGACATTAAGTTGAAACCAAGGGATTCAACAAGCATCACTTTATCCATGTGTTGATCCTTTGAGATTGCAAATCTACCTAGACCCAATACCTTGCTTTTACCAGTATCAGCAAATGTGATGTGACTCTTGTCGGATGGACGTAAGGTTGAGTCCATGAGAAGACTTCGATCACCAGTCATATGATTTGTGCATCCGCTGTCCATAATCCATTCTGAAGCTTTTGGTGACATACCCTATAGTGCAGTTAGGAGGATAGGCTTCACAAAGAGTGTTGTGAAGCATAAGCATTTGACACACACAAAGACTGTCACAGCTTAGATCAAGGTTAGGACACATAGTATAACTGGTAAGCGATTCAGATGTGAAGTATATAGAAAGACATTTTATCATGCATCCTTAATAAGTTTTAGGTCCCCAGCAATAGCATCAGACGCCTTTAATTGCAGGCTGGAGACCTTTCTCTGCAAAAGAAAGTTAATTCTTCTTCGCCACCCACATTTTCAGGGGTGGCTTAGAAGCAATGAGTCTAAGTGCAGCATCTGAGAATTTTGGCTTTGGAGCCCTAGCAAATAGCCTTGCAGGAGATGAATGATACTCATATGAATAAGCAGAAAAGTTCTTAGTTCTATGAACATAGCGGTTCGAAGACACACGCTCATATTCATAAGTCTGAGTATGATTTCCCTGCAAAACATTGGCGTTAGGGTGACTCAGGTGAGTCCTGTATCTGTATGAAGCCTTTGGGCCATATGAAGCCATAGGTCTGGGGTTTGTCTTCTTCCTTGGTGGTGTCATGACGACATTCACACGAAGATTCTCAATGTACTGCTTAGGTACCCAGATCTTCTTCATAGGTGGTCCATTCCTGCAGTTAGTACCAATATACCTGGCAAACACTTCACCATTCTGGTTCTTGAACAGCTTATAGTTTGCATCAAAGGATTCATCAATGATAATAGGATTAGCACAGGAAAAGCCAGATAAAGTGGATGGATCTACGGAAGGTTCCTTTGCAGCAACCCATGTGGTTTTGGGGTACTGCTCAGGCTTCCAGTACGAGCCATCAACATTCATTTTCCTCTCGAACCCAACTCCCTCTTTCCTAGGGTTTTGGTTCAGAATATGCCTTTTGAGGACATCACAAAGTGTCTGATGCCCTTTCAGACTTTTATACATCCCTGTTTCAAGCAATGTCTTCAACCTAGCATTTTCATCAGCAATAGTAGTGGTATCCTCTGCAGAGGGGTTAGTAACCACATCAGTAGGTGAAGACAATGAAACAGTAGCAGTAGTGGAACATTCAGCAACAGATGTAGCATTATCACGCTCAATGCATTTTAGACATGGTGGTTCAAATCCATCCTGAGTGGGACTGATCTGTTGAGCACGAAGTGACTCATTCTCCTTTTGAAGGTCTTCATGAGCCGCTCTCAATTTCTCAAGTTCTTGCTTCCTTTGAAGATAAGCATAGGAGTGCTTTTCATAAGTGGTTGAGAGCGTTTCATGACGACATTCAAGTTCTTGGTACTTAGCATGAAGATTTTTTATATCCTCAACTAAGGACTGTGAATGTGTCATTTCCGCGTCCATCAGATCATCGCTTTTTTCTAACAGTTTTTGAGTATGTTCCATAGCCTTTTGTTGTTTAGTTGAAATTTTAGCAAGTGTTTGTAGCTAGGTTTGGATTCACAATCAGAGTCATCTTCACTTGATGTTTGAAAGTAAGCATCATGTGATTTTACCTTGGCACCACGTGCCATGAAGCAGTAGGTGGGAGTAGGATCGTCTTCATCATCAGCTTCAGCGTTGGTGTGGAAGTCATTGTCTTCAGTGTTGAAGATGGACTTGGCAACATAGGCTGTGGCTAGAGCCAGACTTGCAACGCCAGGGTCAGATTCCTCTCCAGACTCCACCTCCACCTCCTCAGAAGCAGACTCCTCTTCTGAATCCATTTCCTTGCCAACAAAAGCACGAGCCTTGCCTGATGAGCTCTTCTTATGAGATGAAGACTTTGATGAGGACTTGGAAGAAGACTTTGAAGATTTCTTCTTCTTCTTGTCATCAGAATCATATTCCTTGCTCTTCTTCTTCTTCTTCTTCTTCTCATTGTCCCACTGTGGACACTTAGATATGTAGTGACCAGGTTTCTTGCACTTGTGGCAGGTTCTCTTCTTGTGGTCATGGGTGGAAGCTTCATCATTCCTTGAGCTAGATCGTAAAGACTTTCTGAAGCCTTTCTTCTTGGTGAATTTCTGAAACTTCTTCACTAGCATAGCAAGCTCCTTTCCAATGTCTTCAGGATCTTCAGAACTGCAGTCAGATTCTTCTTCAGATGAGGAAACAACTTTTGCCTTCAAAGCGCGAGTTCGGCCATAGTTTGGACCATAGATATCTCTTTTCCCAGAAAGCTAGAACTCATGTGTATTGAGCCTTTCAAGTATATCAGACGGATCGAGCGTATTGAAGTCAGGACGTTCTTGTATCATGAGTGCAAGGGTGTCAAAGGAGCTGTCAAGTGATCTCAGCAGTGTCTTGACGATTTCATGCTTGGTAATCTCAGTTGCGCCAAGAGCTTGAAGCTTATTTGTGTTGTTAGTGAGGCGATCGAACGTGAGCTGGACATTTTCATTGTCGTTTCTCTTGAAGCGGTTGAAGAGGTTGCGAAGAACACTGATCCTTTGATCTCTCTGGGTTGAGACGCCTTCGTTGACCTTGGATAGCCAGTCCCAGACTAGCTTCGACGTTTCCAGAGCACTCACATGGCCATACTGTCCTTTGGTTAGATGACCACAGATGATGTTCTTTGCAGTAGAGTCCAGTTGAATGAACTTCTTGACATCAGTAGGGGTGACACCTTCACCAGTTTTGGGAACGCCGTTCTTGACGACATACCAGAGGTCGACATCAATGGCTTCAAGATGCATACGCATCTTATTCTTCCAGTAGGGATATTCAGTTCCATCGAACATGGGACAAGCAGCGGAGACTTTGATTATCCCTGTAGTCGACATAGCTAAAACTCCAGGTGGTTAAACCGAATCACACAGAACAAGGGAGTACCTTGCTCTGATACTAGTTGAAAGTGCTAGTATCGACTAGAGGGGGGGTGAATAGGCGATTTTTATGAAAGTCTTCAAAACATGATAGTTTCGAAGACAAACAGTAGAAACAACCTAATTGATATGCAGCGGAAGATAAACTACAATAAGAAAACCATAGTCAAGTATGCAATGATGTGAAAGTACAGGACTAATAGCAGCTAAGTAGTAAGGATCAGTGTCGGTGTCAAAACCGGCGGATCTCGGGTAGGGGGTCCCGAACTATGCGTCTAGGCGGGTGGTAACAGGAGACAAGGGACACAATATTTTTACCCAGGTTCAGGCCCTCTCGATGGAGGTAAAACCCTACTCCTGCTTGATTGATATTGATGATATGGGTAGTACAAGAGTAGATCTACCACGAGATCAAGGAGGCTAAACCCTAGAAGCTAGCCTATGGTATGATTGTTGTTCGTCCTATGGACTAAAACCCTCCGGTTTATATAGACACCGGAGAGGGCTAGGGTTACACAGAGTCGGTTACAATGGTAGGAGATCTATGTATCCGTATTGCCAAGCTTGCCTTCCACACCAAGGAAAGTCCCATCCGGACATGGGACGAAGTCTTCAATCTTGTATCTTCATAGTCTTGGAGTCCAGCCAATGATGATAGTTCGGCTATCCGGACACCCCCTAGTCCAGGACTCCCTCAGTAGCCCCTGAACCAGGCTTCAATGACGACGAGTCCGGCGCGCATATTGCCTTCGGCATTGCAAGGCGGGTTCCTCCTCCGAATATTTCATAGAAGATTGTGAACACCAGGATAGTGTCTGGCTCTGCAAAATAAATTCCACATACCTCCGTAGAGAGGATAATATTTACACAAGTTCAATTTGCTGACGTATTTCGTGGCGTGACGTCACACCACGGCCAAGCCTTTACTCGAATCGTTTTTATTATTCTACCTCAGCGCGTTTAGCGAAGCGGTTTCCTTGGCACGTCTTGTCGAAGTAGAGATCGTGTCCCCTTATTCCGGGATTCTCATCAATACGGACGTGGGTAACCCAACCGTGCCCGTTGCCACGCCCCCTCCATAGAAGGCGAGTTCCAAACAGTCACGGGGACGGCTCTTGGTATTCTACCCCTTTATAATGAGACCAAGGCATGTCCCTTTCCTTCGATCCTTAATTGAATCCGCCCCTCGCCCCGAGTTCCAACACCCAAGGCTCCAGATTCGGGCGCTTCGGACCTTCGACAATGTTCGGCTCCGACCTACAGGGTCGGTGGATGCCCTCCTCCGTAACGGAAGAGGACGTGTTGAAGCTGAGAGACGCCAGGTATCTAACCTGCGAGATTTCGCATAGGCTTCCCGCCCAAGGGCAAGTCATTCCCACCCCCGAGCCTGGCGAGAGCGTGGTGTTCATGTCTCACTTCCGTCGGGGTTTAGGCTTCCCGATGGATCCCTTCATGAGAGGGCTCATGTTTTACTATGGGCTGGAATTCCATGACTTGGCTCCGGAGTCCATCCTCCACATCTCATTGTTCATTGTTGTCTGCGAAGCCTTCCTCCGCACTACCCCTCACTTCGGATTGTGGATCAAGAATTTCGGCGTGGAGCCAAAGATGATCGAGGGGCGACAGGCAGAGTGCGGAGGGGCAGTTATAAGCAAGAGGGCCGATGCTCCATGGCCCGAGGGCTCTTTTCAAGAGGAGCTTGGTTTGTGGCAGCAAGAGTGGTTCTACATCACCGCTCCCAGGGGCACCAGGCAGGTGGCGCCACCCGCCTTTCGCTCGGGCCCTCCACAACGGCTGGTGTCATGGGTCAACAAAGGGCTTGACTGGGGGCCGTCCAAGGACGTGCCACTTTTGCAGGGCCGCATTCGAGACCTCCAAGAAAGGGAGATTAATCTGATCGTAGTGGCGCAGGTTATGCTGATTCGGCGCCTTCTGCCCTACAAACGTCGCCCCCTCCGCCTGTGGGAATTCAATCCGGAGGGACCGCGAGCTCTTCAACACTTCATGGGTACGACACCTGTGGAGATGTATAAACTATTCTTCGGATCACAAGAGATGTGTCCGGACTTGACCGAGGACGCCGGCCTAAGCTGCAATCGCCCGGATACTCAAGTAAGTAGTCCTGTGTACGGACATACCGTCCATTTATTTATCATAGATTTGCCTTTCAACTAGCTATCCCTTTAATAGGAGTGGATAGCGAAAGCAAAACTGATACGGTGTCCGGCCCCCCTCCCTGAGACCACGCCGGATCCCGTGTTAGTCAAGATGTTGGAGGTTGCGCCTTCAGAAGAGGGCAAAGGGGAAAACAGGGAAACTACTGCCTCTGCTAAGGAGGCTCTCAAGAAAGGGGGGATCGAGCATCCCTCCCTCCAGGGGGAGAAGAGGACCGCTTCCGAAGATCCGGAGGCCAAGGCCTCAAAGCGGGGGAAGAAATCTTCACCGGAGGGTCCTGCGCCAGGAGAAGCTCCGGTCGCACTATTTCCCCAAGGGAATCAGCCCTCCAGCAAGCCGTAAGTAGAAAAAGGGGAGTTTTGTAATAAGGGACATCCCTGTTTTTATTTCTGAGGATAACCGAAGTTCTTACCTTGTAGTTCGGATCTCAGCCCTTCGCAGCAGAGCTCATCTTCGGGGGATCTTCGTCCGAAGATGATGGAGAGCGAGACGCCTCCATCTGCCGCACCGTCAGGCGGGGCGGACGACCCTGAGGTGTCGTCGCGGAGGGTCTCCCCGAGTCCGGCGGGGCCGGAGAGTTCGGCACCAACTGGTGTACGGCCGGAGGAGCTGAAGGATCTGCTCGAGAGGGCGTCTATCTCAGAAGATCACCGTACATTAATGAGTACGGTGATTGAAAGGATTTCATCCGCTGAGAGCGGGTTGCACGAGGCCGTCAGAAGTTTACTGACGGGGTTTGAGGTACGTAAAAATGACATACCTTTTGACAGTTTTGCACATAGAGTGCGCCCTATATAGATAGTAGCCCCTGAGACTTGGTACGTTGTCAGAAGTGACGGCGTGCCGACGATCGTAATCTTAGTGTTAAGATGTCGCCGTTCCTATTTAGGGGGCGGAACGTTCGGCGGCCAGCCGGACTGATAGAGTTGCCGAACTGAAGCTGCAACTGGACGTTGCGGATGCGGACATTGCGCTGGTCAATAAGCGACTTGAGGAGTCACAAGGTATGTGGCTTCTCCGCGAACACCTGGTAAGGGAGCTTGACGCCCATGCCTTACTACATGTATGCTTAATGCAGATGGTGCCGCTGCTATGGAGGACCTTCGTGCAGAGCTGGCCCGAGCCAAGGAGCAAGCCAGAAAAAGTAATGCGGCTGCCTTGAAGGCGGCCGAAGAGCTAAAAGCCGAACATGCTACTCACGGCCGAAGCAGGGAGGAAATGGCAGAAATGGCCGTGAAGCTGAAGGATGCTACCGACCGCTGTGAGTTTCTTGAAAGAGAACACCAAGCGAAGTGAGAGGACCTGAAAAAGGCCACTGCCGAAGCCAAGGATGCCCGCTCCGCGATGAGGGCTATAAAGGAGGAGCTGCGTCAGGCCGGGGATATTGCGGCTGGAAAGCCCTTTCTGCTACGTAGGAAGTTCATGGACCCGAAGTATGCTCAGTTGGGCCAGTTGTTGGGTGCGGAGGATGCTTATCTGAATTTGGCGGCGAGTGCGGCGGACGCAGTCGTGCATTTCCGAAGCCAAAAGGATCACGGGATGGAAGAGCTTTTTTGGTCTCAATTCCATAGTCCGGAGCGTCCACTTCCGTTAACCGATCGGTTGGCCGAGTGGGCTGAGCTGAATAGGTTGTCCGGACTTGCCATGAAGGATGTCGTGGCTCATCTGTGGCCGAAAAGGCCCGAGCCGAAGAGTTATTTTGGCTTAGTGCAGCAGTTCCTTGATGCGGTGCCGCATATCAAGGCGATGAAGCGGTCGGTATGCATAGAGGGTGCACGGATGGCTCTCGCCCGTGTCAAAACATACTGGGCAGAGATGGATGCCACCGATGTTGCACCCCGGGATTCGGACAGAACCCGATTACCCGCCGAGCACTATTTTGAGGAAGTCCTGCAGGGCGCTTGTTTAATAGAGTCGCAGTGCTCGAAAAACGTTATGTTCAAATGACATGTATGATTTGTAAAACCATATTTATAGTATAAGGGCTTTTTACACTTGTGCGTTCAAGTATTGAAATGTCTCCTGTGCGGCCTTTAATGTATATGTATATATAACCTGAAAGATTGCAGTCTTCGGTTCAGCCCCCACGCACATGGTGCGGGGGTGTTTGCAAAAAAGCGCATTTTCACACTTAATCCAACGTCTTGGTCCTTTGAAGGAGGTGATAGCATAGCAAACTAGGCAACCGGACTATAATACTTTATCACTTTCACTTAGCCATAGGAGTTCGATGGTGGGGCTACTATATAGCCCCTAGGGGCACAGCGCTCTCCGAGCTCGGGGCGCGTGTGTGCCTAGCCGGGAAACGGTCCTTCGTCAAAGCGGAGGAATTCTAAACATTCCGGTAGTCGATCGAGTGGTTGACCAGTCTCTCGCTATATCATGACAGTCAGTTTTCGGCTTTCTCTACTGAGGTGCTCGCCCGGCCGAACCGGTGCACAATCGCAGTAGTTCTCCTGGTGCCGCGTTAGCCAATAGAGCGGAACGTAAGGCAGCAAAACACAGGAGCTGGGCAAACCCAACATTTGACCAAAGACATGATTCGGAGCTGATGCATATAAGGCCTAACTCGAGACGCTGAACACTCCCTGAGGTATTCGGTCTTTATGATAACGGGCAGAACAATGCCCTAAGCCCCTAGTGTCCAGGTACGCGCGAAAACTTCTGACGCGGCCGATGCCAAAACGCCAGCCTCCTCCTCGGTTATGGTAAGAAACCGGGGGATGTGTATCAACAAGAGACAATAAAAAAGGTTTACGCAGGGTCTTAATCTAAAAAGAATCCTTGTAACGGGTCCCTGCTGCACATCTGCGCCTGTGTCTCCGTTGTGTTGTATCCTGGACGGGTGTAGCATGTTGTTCATCTATAAAAAGAGAAGAACTTAGTTTGGAAAAATATCATGCGAAAAATGTATTTAAAATAGAGTATGATTTAAAAAATGAATAAAATTGAGCTTTATTAGCTCTCATTGTTCATGCATGCAGCCCCTTGTAAAGGGGTATGCGGCTAGTAAGCCCCTTGTTTATTTCTACCGGACTCGCTTAACCGTGTCCGGGGTCTAATTGACCTGTTTTGGGAGCTTTGATCAGCAAAGCCACATTAGTGTGTGGTTGTCAAGGCAGTCTCACGTTCTTCCGTGGTCGAGGAACACTCGGAGTTTCCCTTCAATGAGATGATACCGCGTGGACCGGGCATTTTAAGTGTAAGAGACGCGTAATGCGGTATTGCGTTAAAGCGGGCGAAAGCTTCGCGTCCCAATAGTGCTTGATGGCTACTTTTGAATGGGGCGATATGGAAGATTAGCTTTTCGCGACGGAAGTTTTCGGATGAACCGAACACGACTTCTAGTAGTAAGGAGCCCGTACAATTGGCATAAGGGCCTGGCATTACTCCTTTAAAGGAAGTGTTGCTATGGCGAGTTTTGGTAGGGTCTATCCCCATTCTGCGGATTGTGTCCTGGTATAGTAGGTTTATATCGCTGCCGCCATCCATTAGGACTTGTGTAAATTGTAGTCCGCCGATTATAGGATCCAGTATCAAAGCAGTCCATCTTGCATTTCGAATACTTCTGGAGTAATCCAGTTTCGGGACTCCGCTGGGGTGGACCGTGCGGCGCGTACTTTAGTAGGTGCCGCCCTATTTTTCCTTGTTATCACTTGAAGTGAATTCACTGTTTTGACTTCTTGTGGGAAGTTCTTTTGTTTTCCGGCGCTCTGCTTGTGGGGTTCGTCATCGTCCTTGCTTGGTGTGTCGAGCCCCTTGTGTTCGGCATTAAGTCAGCCAGACTGCTTGAAGACCAAACAATCTCTGTGGGTATGGTTTGCAGGCTTCCCGGGGGTACTGTTGTCCTTAAGAGGCAGTGTTTTGTTGTTCGGCCGAGAGCTTTTGAACCCAGCGTTGACCGTCGTGTTCTTTGGGCCATTTTCCTTAGTCCGGCACTGGTCTTTTCTGCGTCGTGGTTTCCCATTTCCATCCCTGACCTCAGATGTACTCGGGTCGCTAGTGCTGCTTCTTGCCAGCCAGCTATCTTCTCCCGCGCAAAAGCGGGTCATGAGGCTTGTGCGGCCATTGTCCTTGGCTTTTCCTGGCCGAGGTGTCTGGCGAGCCATTCGTCTCGGACATTATGTTTGAAGGCTGCTAAGGCTTCGGCGTCCGGACAGTCGACTATTTGGTTCTTTTTGGTGAGGAACCTGTTCTAGAATTTGTGGGCTGACTCTCCGGGCTGTTGAGTTATGTGACTTAAATTGTCTGCATCCCGAGGGCAGACATAAGTCCCCTGAAAATTTGCCCGAAACGCATCCTCGAGCTCTTCCCAACTTCCAATGGTATTTTCTGGGAGGCTTTTGAGCCAATGCCGGGCTGGCCCTTTGAGCTTGAGGGGTAGGTATTTTATGGCATGGAGATCATCTCCTCTGGCCATATGTATGTGTAGGATGTAATCCTCAATCCAGACTCCGGGGTCTGTTGTTTCGTCGTATGCCTCTATGTTTATGGGCTTGAATCCCGCTGGAAATTCATGATCCAGTACCTCATCGGTGAAACATACGGGGTGTGCGGCGCCCCTGTATTTAGGTGTACCGTTATTTTCGAACACTCGACGTGTTGTGTTGCTCCTTGGAGCCTTCTTTCTTGGCCCATAGATGGACCTGACCGGGCCATCCTTTTTGCGAGGATCCTTATGTGGATCGTGTGCCGGCTTGTGTGCGGTGCCGCTTGCCGCTCTTTGCTTGTCATGTGGTCGTCTATCCGACCAGACGGCCTCTTTGTTTTTTGACTATGGGGGCTCTACGGCCTGCTCGTCAAATTTGGGCAACAGCTTGCGCTTCGGGTAGCTCTTTGCTTGGGGACTATCGCCGTATTTATCTGCGGTCTTGAGTACTTTGCTCCATCTCATTCTGAGTATGTCTTCCGCTGTTTTGATCTTCCGCTTCTGCTTCTTCAAACCTCTTGCAGTGGCGACGAGCCTTTTGTTGAGGTTCTTATTCTCCGGTGATGTGTCCGGCGTGAGATCATCTGGACTATTGTTTTCGCCGGGGATGGGTTGCTCGTCCAATTCATCCTGTTCGGACGGTTGCTTGGTGGCATGTTCGTCATCCACTGGTTCGCCCTGCTCTATGGCTGGGTCTGTATGGGTGCTGTTGTTATCGAGGCGGGACTTCGGGCGGCGCTTGCGTTGCCATTTTGGCTGTTTTTCGGGGGAATTATCCTTCGCCGCGTCCCGTTGTTCCTTGTTATCGCTTCCTTTTGGTGTATCCACCATGTATACATCGTGAGTTGAGGTGGCTTTCCAGTGCCCTATGGGCGCTGGTTCTTGGTCGTCTCCGGCATCGTCGTCCATACCGTCAATGTCTTCGGAGTCGAAGTCTAGCATGTCGGTTAGGCCGTCGATAGTGGCTACAAAGTGGGTGGTGGGTGGGATTTGAATTTCTTCGTCGTCCGCATCCCAACCGTCCAGACCGTAGTCTGGCCACGGCTCTCCTGATAACGAGAGATATTTTAACGAATTCAAGATGTCGCCAAAAGGCGAGTGCTGAAAGATGTCCACAGCGGTGAACTCCATGATCGGCGCCCAATCGGATTCGATTGGTAGGGGCGCGGGAGGTTCGGAGTCCGACGAGGAGTCCGGCACCTCGGAGTCACGAGCTTCACAAGGGACAGGGTCGGTATTCGGCTCCATCGCCGCAGAGGTAGCAGCCCCCGAGGCAGTGTCTAGCCACCCATCCTCGATCAGCGCAGTCGGCTCTGAGTTAAGGGTCGGAGTGGACTCTTGTGCAGCCTCCAGGGCACTGTCCGGCAGCAGAGCTAGATCATGCCCATCGTGACAGAGCGGCACGCTCGGCTGTGGCTCGAATCCACCGAAGATCAAGTCTCCGCGGATGTCAGCCGTGTAGTTCAAACTTCCAAATCTGACCTGATGGCCAGGGGCGTAGCTTTCGATCTGCTCCAGATGGCCAAGCGAATTGGCCCGCGGTGCAAAGCCGCCGAATACGAAGATCTGTCCGGGGAGAAAAGTCTCGCTCTGGACCGTGTCATTGTTGATGATCGAAGGAGCCATCGGTCCTATGAGTGACGACACAGAGGAACTCTCAATGAAAGCACCAATGTCGGTGTCAAAACCGGCGGATCTCGGGTAGGGGGTCCCGAACTGTGCGTCTAGGCGGATGGTAACAGGAGACAAGGGACACGATGTTTTTATCCAGGTTCGGGCCCTCTCGATGGAGGTAAAACCCTACTCCTGCTTGATTGATATTGATGATATGGGTAGTACAAGAGTAGATCTACCATGAGATCAAGGAGGCTAAACCCTAGAAGCTAGCCTATGGTATGATTGTTGTTCGTCCTACGGACTAAAACCCTCCAGTTTATATAGACACCGGAGAGGGCTAGGGTTACACAGAGTCGGTTACAATGGTAGGAGATCTACGTATCCGTATTTCCAAGCTTGCCTTCCACGCCAAGGAAAGTCCCATCCAGACACGGGACGAAGTCTTCAATCTTGTATCTTCGTAGTCTTAGAGTCCGGCCAGTGATGATAGTTCGGCTATTCGGACACCCCCTAGTCCAGGACTCCCTCAATCAGGATGGAAGATAGTACGAAGCCAATCAACAGTAGTAGTCAACCAACAAAGTCAAACAGGTACGACAGATAGGCAATGACTTCACGAAGACAAACTTAAGTAAAGGAAGGGAGAGGATAGAACCAGTCACTTGTTGAAGACATAGGATTTGTTGGACCAGTTCCAGTTGCTGTGACAACTGTACGTCTGGTTAGGGAGGTTGAGATTCAACTCAGAAGACCGTGTCTTCACCTTATTCCCCTTGAGCTAAGGACACACAGTCCTCGCCCAATCACTCTGGTAAGTCTTCAAGGTAGACTTCCGAACCTTCACAGACTTCGTTCACCAGCAATCCACAATGACTCTTGGATGCTCAGAACGCGACACCTAACCGGTTGGAGGATTCACAATCCTCAAGTGTAATAAGTCTTCAGGTCACACAGGCAGAAAGACTTTAGTGATGCCTAACACTCTTTGGCTCTGGGTGTTTGGGCTTGTTCCTCGCAAGGATTTCTCTCTCTCAAAGGCTTTGAGGTGGGTTGCTCTCAAATGACAAAAGCAGTGCACTAACTCTGAGCAGCCACCAATTTATGGTGTAGGGGGTGGGCTATTTATAGCCACAAGGCAACCCGACCTGATATGTCTGAAATGACCCTGGGTCACTAAGGAACTGACATGTGTTCCAACGGTCAGATTTCAAACACACACGGCAACTTTACTTGGGCTACAAGCAAAGCTGACTCATCCAGCTCTGGATAACATTTGCTCTCATTGTCTTCACTCGAAAACATAGGATTTGGGTTGAGCATCACTTCAGTCATTCTGACTTAGTTCACTTGGACCCCACTTAACAGTACGGTGGTTCCTACGACTCAACAAAGAAGAAAAGGAAACATCAAAACAACACAGTCTTCGCGCTCCATAGTCTTCACTCAATGTCTTCTCATGTCATAGTCTTCAATATGAATATCTTCACATACCACCATTGTCTTCAATGTCTTCATACATTTTTAGGGGTCATCTCCGGTAGGTAAACCGAATCAATGAGGGACACTACCTGCGTTATCCTGCAATTCTCACAAACGCATTAGTCCCTCAACCAACTTTGTCGTCAATACTCCAAAACCAACTAGGGGTGGCACTAGATGCACTTACAGTATGTTTTGGAGTATTACTTTGGATATCATGCTACCTTTGGATTATTAGTGGTTAGTATGATTATTTTCATGATGCCAGTTGATGTTCTGTTGCTTGGAGCATTATTTTCGGGGATGATGGTTACCTGTGGATCTTAGATGGATAGCTTTATTCTTGTTATTGGAGTAGTAGGATTATTGTTTCGGATTCATCATGATAGTAGTGTTATGCTATCCTCGGAGTATTTTGGTATGATGATATTATGCTTGGATTATTTGTTGGATATTGCTATGGCTTGGAATATAGTCTGATAGTTGATATCGGAGTATCAGCTAGCACAATTATATTTTTGGGGTTAAATTCCGTCATTAAGTTGGTCAGGTGCCGCCGAACCGGGCTTTTCCAGTGCAACCACATTTGCCGGTATGGGACAGCCCTAATGCGATGCTATTGTCGTGCCTCTCGCCGGTGCCTCCAACGAGGGAAGGTTATGGGCGCGTGCTACCCTGATCAGGTAGGCAGACATAAGCCTTGTGTGCTCATATTTGGATTTTGCACGCGGTTCCCCGTGTGGGATCGGGCCACGACGGTGGTCGTTGTGTCTTTGGTAGACACGGGGCCACCCATGACATAGCCGAGTGGGGAGTGAGTCGGAGTGGCCGGGAGAGTGTCATGGCAGTAGATCGGTTTTGTCGGAACGTTGTTGGTCCACCCAACTAGGAGTGCGAGGCCATGGGTTCTGTGGTGTGGGTAAAGTGCGCTACCTCTGAAGAGTGTGTGTGTTTAATCTATAGATAGTCGCATCCTCGGTCATGGGCATGGGTTCCTACTAGGTCACACCGTTCGATCAACACTCACATGACGGAATGACTTATAGGTGATTTATATGTGGATATTTAACCAGAAGTTGGTCGTGGTTGTGATCGCCGTAAGGATCATGAGCCAAATATTGCTCGTGGTTGTGATCACCGTAAGGATCACGGGCCAAATCTTGGTCGTGGTTGTGATCGCCGTAAGGATCACGGGCCAAGTACTGGTCGTGGTTGTGATCGCCGTAAGGATCACGGTTTGAGGCCAAATATTGGTCATGGTTGTGATCGCCGTAAGGATCACGATTTGAGGTGATCGAGATGGTATATTGCTTGGCCGGTTAGCCCGGAGAGATATGGTTATGGAGATCGGAGATGGTGATTTATCAGTATTGTAGTAGTTCATATCATGCTTAGTAGTTGCTGCTGTATCAGGGTAGCTGTTAATTTAATTAACCTTCTTAATGCTATGTTGTTGTCTCGCCTTGATGTTTTTGGTTGTTGTGAGCTTGCAAGTACATTCAATCTACTGACCTGGCGTGTCATGCCAGATTGCAGGTGATACCGTGATTGCTTGATTGCTTGTCGTGGTTTTCGTTCGTGCGAGCTAGATCGTGTCCCAGCCAGAGTCCCTGTAAAGTGGAGTTCACCACCTTCATCGTTGTTCCGCCGCTAGAAGATTTCCGCTGCTTCGAGTTGTTCCGCTGCTAGCATAGAGCAAGTGTAGAATCACAGGCGTAGTGTCGCCGTGCTGATGTGATTCTTTGTAACATCAGACCCGTGTACTATTATTCTTGTAATAAGAGCTGATTTGTTCTATGTCAAGAATTGTCGTATTCCAGAAGACTTCTCCTTGATATCTGGGCTGGAATACGGGGCGTTCCGGTTTCTCTGAGCCGGGGTGCCACATTTCCGGCAGGGTCTCTACCGGGAGTGGACCGCTCTACCGGGAGAGGCTTACTGGTGTCCAACTTTCTCCTTTTCCGGGCCATTTTTGCTAGGGATATGGAGGATTGAGTAAGACGGAGAACAAAAGTTCCTGGTTCCACAGGAAGCTTCTGCGCATAACACTTTGACAAATGATCAGCTATGTTGTTTTCCGCACGGGGTACATGATTTTTTTGCAATCCGTCAAAGTGCTCCTCCAATCTTCTCACTTCCTCGACATATGCCTCCATCAATGGACTTTGATAATCCTTGTTGACTTGTCCCACCACTAGCTATGAAGCTCCTCGAATGATCAGCTTCTTAATCCCCAATTCTGCTGCAATCCTGAGCCCGGCAAGGAGCCCTTCATACTCTGTTGTATTGTTGGTTGCTTCTTCCCGGGGAAAATGCATTTGGAGGACGTACTTGAAGTGCTCCCCGGAGGGTGCAACAAGAAGCACGCCAGCCCCTGCACCTTGTAGGGAAAAAGCACCATCAAAATACATAATCCATTCTTGGGGTGATTTCTTGCCGGGGATAACTGTCTTTGTTGCTTCCTCATCAGGGGTTGGCGTCCATTCTGCAATAAACTCTGACAAAGCCCTGCTCTGGACAGTTGATGTGCTTTCAAACTTCAAACCAAAGCTGGATAGCTCCAAAGCCCACTCCACTATTCTGCCGCAGCCTCTGGGTTTCGGTGTATCCGTTGCAATGGGAAACGAGTAATAATTGTGATCTCATGGGCCTGGAAGTAGTGGCGCAGTTTCCTTGAGGCCATGATGTGACCGAAAATCAACTTTTGCACGCCAGAGTACCTCGATCTATCCCCCTGTAACAAGGAACTGACTAAGTACACAGGGCGCTGCACCACTTTCTTCCTCTCTATGTCCTTGGGGTTGCCCTCGTTGCCGTGCTCATTGCTGCCCTGAACCTTATTTGACTTTGTCGGTCTTTTCTCACTCTCTGACTCATCCACTTCTTGTTGCACTACCAAGGCTACACCGACCACTTGATTGTTAGCTGCTAAGTATAGCAGCAACGGCTCTTGAGGTTTGGGAGCGACCAAGGTAGGCACAGAAGACAGGTAGGCCTTCAACTTTTGTAGGGTTACGTCTGCTTCCGGGGTCCACTTCATAGGACCTGCCTTCTTCAAAATTTTGAAGAATGACAGGGCATGCTCGGCAGACTTGGAGATGAATCTGCTTAGCGCAACAACACATCCCATTAGGCGCCTCACATCCTTAACTATCCTTGGCACTTGGATCTACTCAATGGCCTTGATCTTGTCGGGATTAGCTTCGATCCCCCTGTGGGACACAAAGTACCCAAGCAGCTTGCCGGAGGGAACGCCAAATACACACTTCTCTGGGTTGAGCTTCAAGTTGATCTTGCGCAGATTTGCAAATATTTCCTCCAAATCCTGGATAAGGGTTGCTCTATCCTTGGTCTTGACCACAATGTCATCCATACAATCTTCAATATTTCTGTGCAGCTGAGGTTCAAAACCAATCTGGGCTGCCCTTGCAAAGGTGGACCTGACACTCTTTAATCCAAATGGCATGCGGACAAAGCAGTACGTAACACATGGAGTGATGAACGACGTCTTCTCCTCATCTTCTTTGGACATGAAGATCTGGTGATATCCAGAATAGGCATCCAGGAATGAGAGCAAATCACAACCTGAAGTGGAATCCACAATCTAATCAATACGCAGCAAGGGAAACGGGTCCTTTGGGCAAGCCTTGTTGAGACCTGTGAAATCAATGCACAACCTCCACTTCCCATTTGCCTTCCGGACCACTACTTGGTTTGCTAGCTAAGTGGGATGTAGCACTCCTCTGACCAAACTAGCTGCCTCAAGTTTCTTAATCTCCTGTGCAATAAACTGCGGCCTTTCCAAGGCCCGCTTCCAAACTTTCTATTTGACAGGTCTGGTGTGTGGGCAGATAGCAAGGTGGTGCTCGATTACCTCCCTGGGAACACCAGGGATATCAGATGGTTGCTAGGCAAACACATCAATATTCGCCCGCAGGAAGGCAACGAGCGCGCTTTTCTATTTGTCATCGAGGGTGGCGCTGATAGTGAAAGTACCATCAATGCCAGCCAGCCCTACCGCGACCTTTTTCACTTGGGGAGCAACAACCTTGGATCTCTTGTTGTTGGAACACACCGGCACGTCGTCAATGGGTGTCGTGCACTCAGTGGGGGCATGCTTCCTGGACTCTTTGCCGGAGGTCCTATGATCCTTCTTCTTTCCTTTACTTTCCTTGGCGGGAACTACTGCCGCCGCTGCCTTTGCCGTGACCGCGTCCCGGTAAATCTTGTCCACACAAATGATGGCATCCTTCTCATCGGTTGGGATGGTGAGAACTCCCAGCGGCCCAGGCATCTTCAGGGTGTTATAGGCATAATGGGATGCCGCCGTGAATTTAGCCAGAGCCGGGCGTCCAAGAATCCCATTGTACGGCAGGGGGAGATCAACCATCTTCTCAATCTGGTAGTTCAGTTCTCCCCCAAATGTTACCGGCAACATGATCTTTCCCTTAGGATGACTCCTGTCGAGATTAACTCCTTGAAACATGCCAGTACCCTCTCTTCCTCTGCTATCTGAAGCTTGCTGATAACTGCTGGGGAAATCAGATTCAGTCTGGCCCCACCGTCCACCAACATCTTTGTCACCTTGAGGTTGTGAATTGTTGGAGAAACCAATAACGGCAGGCACCCTACTGTGGTGGTACTGTTGGCATGGTCCTCCTCGTCAAAGATGATGGGCATACGGGGCCATTTGAGCGGCTTTCGGGCCTCTGGCGTTGGTTCCACGGCATTGACTTCTCGTGCCCACCGCTTGAGCTGGCGGTGAGAGGTGTGCAGAGATGCACCCCCGTCAACACACAGGGCGTCGGTGGCCTTCTGAAATTCTTGCTCGCTGGTTTCCTCTTCATCCCCTCTATCACTCTCATCATCACGGGCTTCCTTGTCTAGACCCCTGGCAGGTTTTCCTTGGTTCCAAAAGGGCTTTCCGGGGTGATTTACTTCACCACCCCGGCCCTTACCGCCAGAAATATTCTAACCCTTCTCCTTATCATGCTTATCATATTATGCGCTCTGTCTCTTGACTAACTACTCAACCTGATAGCACTCTTGTAGGTTGTGGCCCTTGGTCCGATGGATCTTGCAGTATGGCCCATTGCCCTTCCCGGCCTTCTCGGCAACCACAGCTTCCCAGCAGTTAGCGCACACGGCATCCTCCTTGCCGGGGACCTCAGCCTTGGTGGTCTTGCTGGTATTAGGGGTGCCTGACCCTTCAACAGTCAACACTTCCTTATCCCTCTGCTTCTTACTTGCTTCTTGCTCTTCTTCTGACTGGTTGATTAATCATCATTCTTTGAATCAACATTGATGCAATCTTCCTCTCCGGGCAACTTCCTTCCCTCGTCCATCCGAGCACACTTATCCACTAGGGTGTACAACTCCTTCACAGTCTTGGGCAACCGCACGTTCATCTTAGAATGAATCCGACGGTTGCGCACAATGGACTGGAAGGCAGCTATCACAACTGCTGGATGGATATTTGGAATATTTCTATGAACTTTGCTGAATCTCTATAAATACTTACGGAGGGTTTCTACTTCCTTCTGTTGGAGAAGCTGCAGATTGCTGGGTCGGCTCGGCTCCTGGTAGCCACCGGTGAAGGCACCGATGAACTCATGGCATAGGTCCGCCCACGACAAAATGGAGTTCTCAGCAAGTGCATCAGCCAAGACCTCACATTGGACTTGAGGGCCAAAGGGAAGTAGTTGGCGAACACCTTCTCATCCCTTCCCCCGGCAGCCTGAACAACGATAGTGTAGATGCTCAGGAACTCTGTCAGGTTCAGCATCCCATCGTATTTCTCAGGTATCTCTGGCTTGAACGTGTGAAAGGATGGCCAACGGACTTGCTGCAGCTCACGGGTAAAGGCAGGGAACCCAACCTCGAAAGGTAGGCGTCCGCCAATACCGAGCGTGGGCTCATCGACGTCGGGGCCGTCGCGCTCATCGGTTCGGCGGAGGTCGTCATGGCGTTGCTCAACGACGTGCGCGTCTCCTCTCTGACTCTCCTCTGGTCGTTGTCCTGGACGTGCTTGAGGGTCAAAGGAGGCCATCGAGACGTTGTCCGGGTCTTGATTTGGTCACGCTTGTGCTGGCTGCCGTGGTGTGGACTGCACCATGGGGATGCCCCCCTCAATACGGGCAGCAGCATGAGCCGTCGTTGTTGCTTGGGGAGGCTGTGGTGGGTCAGCTCGCTGTGAGCCCCCAGCTTCAGCGAAACCGAGTAGACTTTGGATGGTGGCACGCCATCCATCCATCTGCTCGGCTGTTGGCAGAAACATTAGTAGCAGCTGAGCCTGTGCCATGGCCTCCGAGGCTGTACTTGGAATTGATGAAGATGAAGTCAATCGTGTCGTTGCTCGGCTCCTGACGGAGCTAGCGGCGGCAGCACCATGCCCCCGCTGTTGCGGTGGCGCCTCCTAGATGACAGGGTGGTGCGGTGAAGGCACTCGAGGGCCAGTGTCTCCATTGGGCGCAGGAGCTTGGTCAACTCGCCTGGGGGAAAGTGCTCGCGCAGCGGTCGCGCCTGTGATAGGGGCGGCTGGAGGGCGGCGGTTCGCCCCAGTTCGAGCGCCATCACTACGGTTGTGCCCGTCGGTGAGCGGAGCGTGGCCGTCAAGGTGTTGCTGACGCTGCTCTCCTCCGGCACCTCCTGCTCCCGCGTCGGCCGCGGGGGAAGTGGTGGCGGTGCTGTCTGCTCTGACCACATCACCAACAGCATCGTGTCCTCGCGCGTCTCCGTGCCCCCCGCGGCATTGGAGGCCGCGGGCGGCGGAGCCTTCAAGGTGGATGGATGAGCTAAAGAAGCTGGTTTCTTCTTAGACGCCATGGTTGGTGGCATCGTCGAAGATGCAGATGGCGATTAAGATGATGTGCTAATCACGCCTTCAGGTTCGCGCAAGCGATCTCCTCCTACCTGGTGTGCCAAAGATGACGCGGGAAACCACGGCCACCTATGGGACCAGGACGGCCCCTTGCTGGTTCGGCAGGGGGGAGTCACATTCCACAAAGAGCAGACGGACGTAAGGAAGCACGGCAGAGATCACACGGGCAATTTTACCCAGGTTTGGGGCGCCGCGAGGCGTAAAACCCTACTCCTGCTATGGTGGATTGATGGTGGAAATGTGGTGGTGGAGCATAGTACACTTGCCCGGCAAGGGTTGCCTTGGGGCGACAGCGACTCCGTGCGCATGGGAGTGTGAGTTATCCTACCCTCTAACCTCCCGAACCCCTTCTACCATTGCCATGGACCTCCTTTTATAGGTAAGGGATCACCACAGTGGCAAATCAGTCATTAGACACTGATAAGATACCAAATAGTGCTATCATACCTAACTCTACGGGCTGACATAGTGCATTTAATGCGCCTCTTAACATCACATCATTGGTTGCCTGGCAAGACTTGCCGGGCTATCTTGCCAGTTCCACGCATACTCGCCTGACACGTCATAGGACAGGTTTCGTCTGTGGGTTTTCTTGGTAGAAAGGTGTCGGTGTCAAAACCGGCGGATCTCGGGTAGGGGGTCCCGAACTGTGCGTCTAAGGCTAATGGTAACAGGAGGCGGGGGACACAATGTTTACCCAGGTTCGGGCCCTTTCGATGGAGGTAATACCCTACTTCCTGCTTGATTTATCTTGATGATATGAGTATTACAAGAGTTGATCTACCACGAGATCGTAGAGGCTAAACCCTAGAAGATAGCCTATGATTATGACTGTCGTTGTCCTACGGACTAAACCCTCCAGTTTATATAGGCACCAGAGGGGGCTAGGGTTACACAGAGTCGGTTACAGAGGAGGAGATCTACATATCCGAATTGCCAAGCTTGCCTTCCGCGTAAAGGAGAGTCCCACCCGGACACGGGACAAAGTCTTCAATCTTGTATCTTCATAGTCCAACAATCCGGCCAAAGTATATAGTCCGGCTGTCCAAGGACCCCCTAATCCAGGACTCTCTCAGTAGCCCCTGAACCAGGCTTCAATGATGATGAGTCCGGCACGCAGATTGTCTTCGGCATTGCAAGGCGGGTTCCTTCTCTGAATACTCCATGCAAGATTTTGAACACAAGGATCGTGTCTGGCTCTGCAAAATATATTCCACATACCAACATAGAGAGCACAATATTCCACAAACTAATCTGTTGACAACTTTTCATAAAGTGACATCACGCCGCGGCCCTGTTATTACAAACTGTTTTTCCCAGCCTGCCACTACACGTGTTGCGAGGCAGTTTTATTGGCACGTCTTGTCGAAGCAAAGATCGTGTTCCCCTTATCACGGGATTCTCATCAATACGGGCGTGGGTAACCCAACTGTGCTTGTTAGTATGACTCCCTGATTTTAGGCAAGTTCCAAATGGCCACGCGGAGAATGCTTGATATTCACCCTCTTTATAAAGGGGCCAAGGCATGTCCTTTTCTTCCCACTCTCGATCCTCCCCTTCCCCCACCTCGAGTTCCAACACCCAAGGCTTTAGTCTAAGCGCTTCGAACCTTCAACCATGTCCGGATCCAACCTTCAGGGCCGGTGGATGCCTTCCTCTGTTACAGAGGAGTACATCAAGAAGCTTAGGGAGGCCAGGTATCTGACCACCGAAATCCCGCACAGACTGCCTGCTCAAGGGCAGGTCATCCCCACTCCCGAATCCAACGAGAGTGTCGTATTTGTTTCCCACTTCCTCTGAGGTCTAGGCTTTAGTCCTGATCCCTTTGTTATCGGGCTCATGTTCTAGTACGGGCTAGATTTCCATGATCTAGCTCCAGATTCCATCCTTCACATCTCGGCGTTTATCATCGTGTGTGAGGCCTTCCTCCGCATCACCCCACACTTCGGCTTATGGATTAAGACCTTCAGTGCGAAGCCGAAGATGATCGATGGGCGACACGCAGAATGCGGAGGCGCTATAATAAGCAAGGGCACCGACGCCCTATGGCCAAAGGGTTCCTTCCTGGAGGTGTCCGACTTGTGGCAACGGGAGTGGTTTTACATCATAGCTCCCCGAGGTACAAAGCGGGCAGCCGACCCCACCTTCCGCTCGGGCCCTCCGCCCCAACTGGCGTCATGGGTCAACAAGGGGCTGGACTGGGGGCCAGTTAATGACGTGCTGACATTTCAAAGCCGCATCCGAGATCTCCTCAAGAGGGATGTCAGTCTTGTCAAGGTAATGCAAATAATGCTAGTTCGTCGGGTCCTGCCATGCCAACGTCGATCTCTCCGTATGTGGGAGTTCAACCCGGAAGGACCGTGAACTATTCAACAATTCTTCGGCGTGACGCTCGAAGGGATGTATGGATCGTTCTTCGGATCACGAATAAAGTGTCCGGACACCACCGAGGATGCGGGTCTCAACTGCAACCGTCCGGATACCCAAGTAAGTAATTCCACGACCGAACCTGCTGTCTTTATATTTGTTATGACATCATTATGAAAAATTGCTCTCGGCTAGGACTGGATAAGAAAGGCGGAGAGGATCAGGTGTTCGGCCCCCCTTCCCGAAGGCTCGCCGGGTCATGTACTAACCAGGATGCTTGAGCGCGCACCCTATCAAGTGCCATCAGGAGAATATGAAGGGAGGAATAGAGAAGCCGAAAGCGGGCTTCATACATTACACATCCAAACCTGGGGAATTAGTGTCTCTGCGAAGGAGGATAATCAGGGAGGTGAACCCAGAATTCCCTCTCCTTACGGGAAGAAGAGGGCCGCCTCTGAAGACTCGGAAACGGAGGCTTCCGAACCAGGGAAGAACCTTCGCCAGGGGGCCCTACCCCGGAGGGCGTCCCTACCGCACAGCACCCGCAAGGGGGCCAGCCCTCAACCGAGCTGTAAGTGAGCAAAAGTACTTTGGTAAATATATCCTGCTTTATCTTTGAGAACAATGACCGAGACATATATCTTGCAGTCCGGCTCATAGCCCTTCTCGACAGAGTTCGTCTTCGGGGGATCTTCTCACGGAGATGATGGAGAGCGAAACGCCTCCTCCTGCCTCCCCGCCGCATGGGGCGGACGACCCCGAGGTGTCTTCATGGAGGATTTCTCCTGATCCGCAAAGGCTAGAAGGTAATTCTTCGGCCGCCCGAAGTTCGGAGTATTCGGCTCCCAAGGAGAGCAATAGAAAGAGTCCATGATTGTCCGATGCACAGCCGGACACATTGACGGGTCTTC
This sequence comes from Triticum dicoccoides, assembly GCF_002162155.2. NCBI lineage: Eukaryota > Viridiplantae > Streptophyta > Magnoliopsida > Poales > Poaceae > Triticum > Triticum dicoccoides. Next base: position 91,765,486 of record NC_041381.1, read on the forward strand.
TGGAGCAAGTGGCTATCTCAGAGGCGCATCGTACCTTAATGGGTATGGTGATTGAGAGGATTTCATCCACCAAAAGCGGGTTTAATGAAGCTTTTACGAGCCTACTAAGAGGCTTTGAGGTACGCGAAGTAATATATATGTATTTTTGATGGTACCGCACGTGCTAGGTGTGCTCTATATAGATAGTAGCCCCTGAGACTCTGGTTGCCGTTCAGAGGCGGCAAACAGAGGATCATAGTCCCACGTAATGATCGCGCTACTTTTATGTGCAGGAGGCTGAGGGTCCGGTAGCTGGCCGGACTGCTGATTTTGCCGAATTAAAGCGGCAGCTTGACGTGGCGGATGCCGAGATCGCGCTTGTGAACAAGCGGCTTGATGAGGCACATGGTATGTATTTTTGGGTGTTCAGCAAATATTAAGAGGAGCATGATGCTAGTATCTATAATATGCTGTGACTGCAGATGGAGCTGCCGCCGTGGAGACCCTTCGGGCGGAACTTGCCCGAGCCAAGGAACAAGCCAGTAGAAGCGATGTAGCCGCCCTAAAGGCATCCAAAGAGTTAAGAGCCGAACAGGCTGCTCATCGCCAGAGCGAAGATAAATTAGCCAAGATGGCTGTTGAGCTGAAAGATGCAACCAGCCGATATGAGCTCCTCGAAAAAGAAAGCCAAGCGAAAGCGGCTGACCTACAGAAGGCCTTGGAAGCAGCCAAGGAAACTCGCTCTGAGATCAGAGGGGCAAGGGAGGAGCTTCATCAAGCCAGAGATATCACGGATGGGAAGCCCTTTCTGTTGCGGACGAAGTTCGAAGATCCGAAGTATGCCCCTATGGATCAATTATGGAGTGCTGAGGACGCGTACTTGGACTTGGCAATGAGTGCTGCTGATGCAACTGAATATTTCAAAGATCAGAAAGATCACGAGGTGGAAAGGTTGTTCTGGTCGCAGTTCAGTGCTCCAAAGCATCTGCTGCTGTTAAATGAACAAATGGTCGAGTGGGCCGAGCTCCATAGGTTGTCCGGGCTTGCCATGAGGTCTATCGTGGATCATCTTTGGCCGAAGGGACCAAGGCCGGACAATTATTTTGGCTTAGTGCAATGATTCCTTCGTGTTGTGCCGCATATCGACACTGTAAAGAGGTCGGCGTGCATAGAGGGTGCGCGGATGGCTCTTGACCGTGTTAAGACATATTGGGAAGGGATGGAGGCCACCGCTATTGCATCCCGGGGTCCGGCCGGAGGCCAGGGCTCGCCTGAGCACTATTTTGAACAAGTCCTAGAAGGCGCCCGTTTAATAGAGGCTCAGTGCTCGAAGATTGCCATGTTCGAGTGACATGTATCTTGATTGTAAAAACAATGCTATTTTGATTATAAAGGCTGTGTTTATACTTCTACCCAAAAGTATTATAGTGCCTCATGTGCGGCCGATTATGTATGTGTGTATATAACCTGAAAGTTTGCAGTCGTCGGCTTCAGCCCCCATGCATATAATGCGGGGGTGTTCAGTAAAGCGCGTAATCACACTTGATACAATGTCTTGGTCCATTAAGGAGGTGATAGCGCGGCGAACAAGGCAATCGAACTATATAGCTTTAACACTTTCACTTAGCCATAGGAGTTTGACGGTTGGGATACTATATAGCCCCTAGTACTTCCGCGTTCATTCGAATACGGTGCGCCTTCGTACATGACCGGGAAACCGGTCCTTCGTTTATGCTGAGGAATCGCGAAGATTCTGCTGAGTCACCGAGTGGTTGACCAGTCTCTCGATGTATAATGACAGTCAATTTTCGGCTTTCTCTACTGAGGTCAATCGCGTTCAGTGCTCCAAAGCATCTGCTGCTGTTAAATGAACAAATGGTCGAGTGGGCCGAGCTCCATAGGTTGTCCGGGCTTGCCATGAGGTCGAAAGCGGGCTTCATACATTACACATCCAAACCTGGGGAATTAGTGTCTCTGCGAAGGAGGATAATCAGGGAGGTGAACCCAGAATTCCCTCTCCTTACGGGAAGAAGTGGGCCGCCTCTGAATACTCGGAAACGGAGGCTTCCAAACCAGGGAAGAAACCTTCGCCAGGGGGCCCTACCCCGGAGGGCGTCCCTACCACACAGCACCCGCAAGGGGGCCAGCCCTCAACCGAGCTGTAAGTGAGCAAAAGTACTTTGGTAAATATATCCTGCTTTATCTTTGAGAACAATGACCGAGACATATATCTTGCAGTCCGGCTCGTAGCCCTTCTCGACAGAGTTCGTCTTTGGGGGATCTTCTTCCGGAGATGATGGAGAGCGAAACGCCTCCTCCTGCCTCCCCGCCGCATGGGGCGGACGACCCCGAGGTGTCTTCATGGAGGATTTCTCCTGATCCGCAAAGGCTAGAAGGTAATTCTTCGGCCACCCGAAGTTCGGAGTATTCGGCTCCCAAGGAGAGCAACAGAAAGAGTCCATGATTGTCCGATGCACAGCCGGACACATTGACGGGTCTTCTGGAGCAAGTGGCTATCTCAGAGGCGCATCGTACCTTAATGGGTATGGTGATTGAGAGGATTCCATCCACCAAAAGCGGGTTGAATGAAGCTTTTACGAGCCTACTAAGAGGCTTTGAGGTACGCGAAGTAATATATATGTATTTTTGACGGTACCGCACGCGCTAGGTGTGCTCTATATAGATAGTAGCCCCTGAGACTCTGGTTGCCGTCTAGAGGCGACAAACAGAGGATCATAGTCCCACGTAATGATCGCGCTACTTTTATGTGCAGGAGGCTGAGGGTCCGGCAGCTGGTCGGACTGCTGATTTTGCCGAATTAAAGCGGCAGCTTGACGTGGCGGATGCCGACATCGCGCTTGTGAACAAGCGGCTTGATGAGGCACATGGTATGTATTTTTGGGTGTTCAGCAAATATTAAGAGGAGCATGATGCTAGTATCTATAATATGCTGTGACTGCAGATGGAGCTGCCGCCGTGGAGACCCTTCGGGCGGAACTTGCCCGAGCCAAGGAACAAGCCAGTAGAAGCGATGCGGCCGCCCTAAAGGCGGCCAAAGAGTTAAGAGCCGAACAGGCTGCTCATCGCCAGAGCGAAGATAAATTAGCCAAGATGGCTGTTGAGCTGAAAGATGCCGCCAGCCGATATGAGCTCCTCAAAAAAGAAAGCCAAGCAAAAGCGGCTGACCTACAGAAGGCCTTGGAAGCAGCCAAGGAAACTCGCTCTGAGATCAGAGGGGCAAGGGAGGATCTTCGTCAAGCCAGAGATATCACGGATGGGAAGCCCTTTCTGTTGTGGACGAAGTTCAAAGATCCGAAGTATGCCCCTATGGATCAATTATGGAGTGCTGAGGACGCGTACTTGGACTTGGCAATGAGTGCTGCTGGTGCGACTGAATATTTCAAAGATCATAAAGATCACGAGGTGGAAAGGTTGTTCTGGTCGCAGTTCAGTGCTCCAAAGCATCTGCTGCTGTTAAATGAACAAATGGTCGAGTGGGCCGAGCTCCATAGGTTGTCCGGGCTTGCCATGAGGTCTGTCGTGGATCATCTTTGGCCGAAGGGACCAAGGCCGGACAATTATTTTGGCTTAGTGCAATGATTCCTTCGTGTTGTGCCGCATATCGACACTATAAAGAGGTCGGCGTGCATAGAGGGTGCGCGGATGGCTCTTGCCCGTATTAAGACATATTGGGAAGGGATGGAGGCCACCGCTATTGCATCCCGGGGTCCGGCCGGAGGCCAGGGCTCGCCTGAGCACTATTTTGAACAAGTCCTAGAAGGCGCCCGTTTAATAGAGGCTCAGTGCTCGAAGATTGCCATGTTCGAGTGACATGTATCTTGATTGTAAAAACAATGCTATTTTGATTATAAAGGCTGTGTTTATACTTCTACCCAAAAGTATTATAGTGCCTCATGTGCGGCCGATTATGTATGTGTGTATATAACCTGAAAGTTTGTAGTCGTCGGCTTCAGCCCCCATGCATATAATGCGGGGGTGTTCAGTAAAGCGCGTAATCACACTTGATCCAATGTCTTGGTCCATTAAGGAAGTGATAGCGCGGCGAACAAGGCAATCGAACTATATAGCTTTAACACTTTCACTTAGCCATAGGAGTTTGACGGTGGGGATACTATATAGCCCCTAGTACTTCCGCGTTCATTCGAATACGGTGCGCCTTCGTACATGACCGGGAAACTGGTCCTTCGTTTATGCTGAGGAATCGCGAAGATTCTGCTGAGTCACCGAGTGGTTGACCAGTCTCTCGATGTATCATGACAGTCAATTTTCGGCTTTCTCTACTGAGGTGCTCATCCAGATGAACCAGGCCACAATCGCAGTAGTTCTCTCAGTGGCGCCTTAGCCGATAGAGCAGAACGTAAGGTAGCAAAACATGGGAGCCGGGCAAACCCAACTATTGACCAAAGACATGATTCGGAACTGATACATATAAGGCCAAACTCGTGACGCCAAACACTCCCTAAGGTATTAGGACTTTACAACATATACTGGGCTGAGTAACGCCCTCGATAATGAGCCCTGAATTTCCAGATACATGCATTAGTTTGGCGTGACAAAATGCCAACAACGCCAGCATCCCTCTTGGTTGCATTGAGTGCCCGGAGGGTGTGAAGTAACAAGAGACATTAAAAAAGGTTTACACAGGGTCTTAATCTAAAAACAAACCTTTGAGCGGGGCCCTGTTGCACGTCTGCGCCTTTGTCTCTGTTGTGCCGTATCCTGGAAGGGTGTAGCACGATGATTATCTATAAAAAAAGAAAAACCCAGGTGAGAGACTTCGTGCAGAAAGTTGGTTATTCTTAATAAACCATAAAAATGCAATCTATTATTGTATTAATAGGGTCAAGCCGAACTATGGGCCTTTTTACATGCGGGCGGCCCCTAGCACCACCTATGGGGGTATATCCATCGACCAAAGCTCAGGTTTATCTGGGCTGCTATTACTAGTGGTGCGCCGGACTCGTCTAACCGTGTCCACGGTCTCGACGACCGATCATTTATTCTGGTTGGAGAGGTCGTTCAGTGTTCGGCTACTAGAGCCGCCACATATTCTTCCGCTCGTAAGGATCACTCTGTATTTCCGCTAACTGTGATGACGCCGCGTGGACCAGGCATCTTAAGTTTAAGATAAGCGTAGTGCGGTACTGCATTGAAACGAGCGAAGGTCGTTCTTCTGAGTAGTGCATGATAGCCGCTTTGGAATGCAGCGTTGTCGAAGATTAAATCTTCGCTTCGGAAGTTGTCGGGAGAACCGAATACAACCTCTAGTACTAGAGAGCCCGTGCAGCGGGCCTCTATGCCTGGTATTACTCCTTTAAAGGTAGTACTGCTTCGGCTGATTCTTGATGTGTCTATCCCCATCCTGCGGACAGTGTCCTGATATATCAGATTAAGACTACTGCCGCCATCCATGAGGACTCGGGTGAGATGGTATCCGTCAATTATTGGGTCGAGCACCAAGGCAGCCGATCCTCCGTGTCGGATACTAGTCAGATGATCCCTGCAATCAAAAGTGATCGGACAGGCCGACCAAGGGTTGAACTTGGGGGCGACGGGCTCTATAGCATATACGTCTCGGAGTGCGCGTTTGCGCCTCCTCTTTGGTATGTGAGTTGCGTAAATCATGTTCACTGTTTTGACCTCTGGTGGAAAAAATTTCTGTCCCCCAGTGTTCGGCTGGCAAGGCTCATCCTCGTCTTCACTTGGTGTCTCCCTCCCCTTGTGTTTGGTGTTTAGTTTGCCAGCCTGCTTGAAGACCCAACATTCTCTGTTGGTGTGATTTGCAGGTTTTTCAGGGGTGCCATGAATCTGACATAATCTGTCTACAATCTTGTTTAGGTTAGGCTGGACCGTCCATCTCTGTTGCCATTAAATGGCTTTTTCCGTTGACCGGGTCGAGAGCCCCTGAATCCGGCGTTGACCGCGGTGTTGTCTGGGCTGTCTTCATTGTTTCGACGCTTGTTTTTATTGCGTCGTGGTTTCCCATTGCCATCCCTGACTTCGGATGTGCCTGGGTCACTGGTGCCGCTACAAGCCAACCAACTGTCCTCGCCCGCGCAAAAGCGGGTCATCAGGCTTGTTAGGGCTGCTATTGTCCTCGGTTTTTCCTAGCCGAGGTGTCTCGTGATCCATTCGTCCCGAACACTGTGTTTGAAAGCCGCCAAGGCTTCGGCGTCCGGGCAGTCTACAATTTGATTCCTCTTAGTGAGAAATATGTTCCACACCTTATGGGCTGACTGTCTGGGTTGTTGAATTATGTGACTTAAATCGTCTACATCCGGAGGTCGGACATAGGTCCCTTGAAAATTAGCCCTAAAAGCATCCTGAAGTTCTTCCCAACTGCCAATTGAATTCTCGGGAAGGCTTTTCAACCAGTGCTGAGCTGGTCCCTTCAACTTGAGGGGCAGGTATTTGATGGCGTCGAGATCATCTCCACGAGCCATGTGGATGTGAAGGATAAAGTCCTCAATACAGACCCCAGGGTCTGTCGTTCCGTCGTATGCCTCTATGTTCACGGGTTTGAATCCCTCTGGAAATTCATGATCCAGCACCTCATCGGTGAAGCACAGGGGGTGCGCGGCACCCCTGTATTTGGATGTGTCGTGGCATTCTTCTAACGGTTGTAGTGTTCGGTTTTGATTCCGAGCTTTTATTCGATCGGTATAGTCATTTGTACGGCCATGATCCTGTGCCGGAGCACGCTTCCTAGATCCATAGATGGACCTGGTCATACCGGCTTTTTGTCTAGGTGCTCGTGTAAATTGTGCAGTGACTTGTGTGTGGCGTCATTAGCTGCCCTGTCGCGGCCACGGGGTGGTCGGTCCGGCTGATCGGCCATTTTATTTTTTGGCTGAATGGGCTCTATAGCTTCATCGTCGAATTCGGGCAGCAGCTTGCGCTTTGGGTAGCTCTTTGTGTGGCGATCGCTGCTGTATTTTTCTTCAGTGTCGAGCACTTTGTTCCATCTGCGGTTGAGCATATCCTGCGCGGCTTTAAGCCTTTGCTTCTCCTTCTTCAAGCTCCTCGCGGTGGGAATAAGCCTTTGATACGTCTCCAACGTATCTACAATTATTGATTGCTCCATGCTACTTTATTTACTGTTTTGGACTATATTGGGCTTTATTTTCCACTTTTATATTATTTTTGGGACTAACCTATTAACAGGAGGCCCGGCCCAGAATTGCTGTTTTTTTGCCTATTTCAGTGTTTCGAAGAAACGGAATATCAAACAGAGTCCAAACGGAATGAAACCTTCGGGAACGTGATTTTCTCACCGAACGTGATCCAGGAGACTTGGACCCTACTCCAAGAAGTAACAGAGGCGGTCACGAGGGTGGGGGGCGCGCCCCCCTCCTACGGCGCGCCCCCTGCCTCGTGGCCCCTGTTGCTCCACCGACATACTCATTCCTCCTATATATACCTATGTATCCCCAAACAATCAGAACAGGAGCCAAAAACCTAATTCCACCGCCACAACCTTCTGTATCCACGAGATCCCATCTTGGGGCCTGTTTCGGAGCTCCGCCGGAGGGGGCATCCATCACGGAGGGCTTCTACATCAACACCATAGCCCCTCCGATGAAGTGTGAGTAGTTTACTTCAAACCTTCGGGTCCATAGCTAGTAGCTAGATGGCTTCTTCTCTCTTTTTGGATCTCAATACAATGTTCTCCCCCTCTCTCGTGGAGATCTATTCGATGTAATCTTCTTTTTGCGGTGTGTTTGTTGAGATCGATGAATTGTGGGTTTATGATCCAGCTTATCTATGAATAATATTTGAATCTTCTCTGAATTCTTTTATGTATGATTGAGTTATCTTTGCAAGTCTCTTTGAATTATCCGTTTGGTTTGGCCAACTAGATTGGTAGTTCTTGCAATGGGAGAAGTGTTTAGCTTTGGGTTCAATCTTGCGGTGTCCTTTCCTAGTGACAGAAGGGCAGCAAGGCGCGTATTGTATTGTTGCCATCGAGGATAACAAGATGGGTTTTTTTATCATATTGCATGAATTTATCCCTCTACATCATGTCATCTTGCTTAAGGCGTTACTCTGTTTTTAACTTAATACTCTAGATGCATGCTGGATAGCGGTCGATGAGTGGAGTAATAGTAGTAGATGCAGAATTGTTTCGATCTATTTGTCTTGGGCGTGATGCCTATATACATGATCATACCTAGATATACTCATAACTATGCTCAATTCTATCAATTGCTCAACAATAATTTGTTCACCCACCGTAGAATATTTATGCTCTTGAGAGAAGCCACTAGTGAAACCTATGGCCCCCGGGTCTATTCTCATCATATCAATCTCCATTACTTTATTACTTTCTTTGTTTTTTTACTTTGCCTTTTACTTTTCACTTTGCATCTATCTATCAAAAATACCAAAATTATTATTTATCATCTCTATCAGATCTCACTCTCGTAAGTGACCGTGAAGGGATTGACAACCCCTAATCGCGTTGGTTGCGAGGAGCTATCGTTTTGTGTAGGTACGAGGGACTTGAGCGTGGTCTCCTACTGGATTGATACCTTGGTTCTCAAAAACTGAGGGAAATACTTACGCTACTTTGCTGCATCATCATCTCCTCTTCGGGGAAATCCAACGTAGTGCTCAAGAGGTAGCAAGAAGAATTTTTGGCACCGTTGCCGGGGAGGCTCACGCAAGCAAGTCAACCATACCAAGTACCCATCACAATCCCTATCTCTCGCATTAGATTATTTGCCATTTGCCTCTCGTTTTCCTCTCCCCCACTTCACCCTTGCCGTTTTATTCGCCCTCTCTTTCCCTATCTCCTCCTCTCTTTCTGGTTTGCCTTTTCCTGTTACCTTTCTATTTGCTTGTGTGTTGGATTACTTGTTGCCATGGCGCAAGATAATACCAAATTGTGTGATTTCTCGAATACCAATAATAATGATTTCCTTAGTACTCCGATTGCTCCTCTTAATAATGATGAGTCTTGTGAAATCAATACCGCTTTGCTGAATCTTGTTATGAAAGATCAATTCGCCGGCCTTCCTAGTGAAGATGCCGCTACTCATCTAAACAATTTTGTTGATTTGTGTGATATGCAAAAGAAGAAAGCTCCGGTTAACAATATTGTCAAATTGAAGTTATTTCCGTTTTCACTTAGAGATCGTGTTAAAGTTTGGTTTTCGTCTTTGCCTAAAAATAGTATTGATTCTTGGAACAACTGCAAAGATGCTTTTATCTCTAAATATTTTCCTCCCGCTAAGATCATCACTCTTAGGAACGATATTATGAATTTTAAACAACTTGATCATGAGCATGTTGCCCAATCTTGGGAAAGAATGATATTGATGCTTCGCAATTGCCCTACTCATGGTTTGAATTTATGGATGATCATACAAAAATTTTATGCCGGATTGAATTTTGCTTCTAGAAATCTTTTAGATTCGGCCGCGGGAGGCACGTTTATGGAAATTACGTTAGGAGATGCTACAAAATTGCTTGATAATATTATGGCTAATTATTCTCAATGGCACACCGAAATATCTTCTAGTGAAAAAGTGCATGCAATAGAAGAAATCAATGTTTTGAGTGAAAAGATGGATGAACTTATGAAGATGTTTGCTACTAAAAATACTGCTATTGATCCCAATGATATGCCTTTGTCTACTTTGATTGAGAATAATAATGAATCTATGGATGTGAATTTTGTTGGTAGGAATAGTTTTGGAAAAAACGCGTATAGAGGAAATTTTAATCCTAGGCCTTATCCTAGTAATCCTTCTAATAATTATGGAAATTTTAATAAGATGCCCTTTGAATTTGAGAGTAGTGTTAAATAGTTTATGAATTCACAAAATAATTTTAATGCTTTGCTTGAAGAGAAAATGCTTAAAGTTGATGATTTGGCTAGGAACGTTGATAGAATTTCTCTTGAAATTGATTCTTTAAAGCTTAGATCTATTCCTCCTAAGCATGATATCAATGAGTCTCTCAAAGCCATGAGAACTTCCATTGATGAGTGCAAAGAAAGAACTGCTAGGATGCGTGCTTCCAAAGATGCCTTTATTAAAGCGTGTTCTTCCAATTCCTATGAAAATCAAGATGAGGATCTAAAAGTTATTGATGTGTCCCCCATTAAATCTTTGTTTTGTAATATGAATCTTGATGAAACTGAATATGATCTTCCTTTACCTAGAAAGCATTCTAAGAATTCTGAGTTTTTAGATCTTGATGATGAATTTGATGAAAGTGGGATTGAAAGAAATAAAAACCTAGATGTTGCTAAACCCACTATTTTGGATCTTAAGGAATTTAATTATGAAAATTTCTCTTTAATTGGTTGTATTTCCTTGTTGCAATCCGTGCTAGATTCTCCTCATGCTTATAGTCAAAATAAGGCCTTTACCGAACACGTTGTTGATGCCTTGATGCAATCTTATGAAGAAAAACTTGAGTTGAAAGTTTCTATCCCTAGAAAACTCTATGATGAGTGGGAACCTACTATTAAAATTAAAATTAAAGATTATGAGTTTCATGCTTTGTGTGATTTGGGTGCTAGTGTCTCTACTATTCCCAAAACTTTGTGTGATTTGCTAGATTTCCGTGACTTTGATGATTGCTCTCTAAACTTTCATCTTGCGGATTCCACTATTAAAAAGCCTATGAGAAGAATTAAGGATGTTCTTATTGTTGCAAATAGGAATTATGTGCCCGTAGATTTTATCGTTCTTGATATAGATTGCAATCCTTCATGTCCTATTATTCTTGGTAGACCTCTCCTTAGAACGATTGGTGCAATTATTGATATGAAGGAAGGGAATATTAGATTCCAATTTCCCTTAAAGAAGGGCATGGAACACTTCCCTAGAAAGAAAATAAAATTACCATATGAATCTACCATGAGAGCTACTTATGGATTGCCTACCAAAGATGGCAATACCTAGATCTATCCTCGCTTTTATGCCTAGCTAGGGGCGTTAAACGATAGCGCTTGTTGGGAGGAAACCCAATTTTTTTTGCTTCTGTTTAGGAATAAATAATACATCTAGCCTCTGTTTATATGTGGTTTTATGTTTTAATTAGTGTGTGTGCCAAGTAGAACCTATAGGATAACCTACGATGATAGTTGATTTGATTCTGCTGGAAAACATAAACTTTGTGCGCACGAATATAATTTTTTTAAATCACAGGAACGTGATTTTGCATTGATTCTTTTTGCTGATGATCAACACACAAATTTTCCAGGACTTCCTATTTTTTTAGAATTTTTAGAGTTCCAGAAGTTTGCGATAGTTACAGATTACTACAGACTGTTCTGTTTTTGACAGATTCTGTTTTGCGTGTGTTGTTTGCTTATTTTGATGAATCTATGGCTAGTAAAATAGTTATAATCCATAGAGAAGTTGGAATAGAGTAGGTTTAACACCAATATAAATAAAGAATGAGTTCATTACAGTACCTTGAAGTAGTCTTTTGTTTTCTTTCTCTAACGGAGCTCACGAGATTTCTATTGAGTTTTGTGTTGTGAAGTTTTCAAGTTTTGGGTGAATTCTTTTGATGGATTATGGAACAAGGAGTGGCAAGAGCATAAGCTTGGGGATGCCCATGGCACCCCCAAGATAATCCAAGGACACCAAAAAGTCAAAGCTTGGGGATGCCCCGGAAGGCATCCCCTCTTTCGTCCACTTCCATCGGTAATTTACTTGGAGCTATATTTTTATTCACCACATGATATGTGTTTTGCTTGGAGCGTCTTGTATCATTTGCATCTTTGCTTGTTAGTCTAACACAATCATCTTTGCTGTACACACCTTTTGAGAGAGCCATACATGAATTGGAATTTGTAAGAATACTCTGTGTGCTTCACTTATATCTTTTGAGCTTGATAGATTTTGCTCATAGTGCTTCACTTATATCTTTTGGGAGTGATAATTTTTGCTCTAGTACTTCACTTAGATCTTTTAGAGCACGGTGGTGGATTTGTTTTAAAGAAACTATTGATCTCTCATGCTTCACTTAGATTATTTTGAGAGTCGTTAATAGCATGGTAATTTGCTTAATAATATACTTGGTATTCAAGATATGTGAAACTTTCTTTTGAGTGAATTGAATACTAAGATAAGTTTGATGCTTGATAATTGTTTTGAGATATGGAGGTGATAATATCAAAGTCGTGCTAGTTGAGTAATTGTGAATTTGAGAAATGGTTGTGTTGAAGTTTGCAAGTCCCGTAGCATGCACGTATGGTTAAAGTTGTGTAACAAATTTGAAACATGAAGTGTACCTGGCTTGTGCATCCTTATGACTGGCGGTCGGGGATGAGCGATGGTCATTTCCTACCAATCTACCCCCCTAGGAGCATGCGCATAGTACTTGATTTTTGATGACTTCTAAATTTTTGCAATAAGTATATGAGTTCTTTTGACTAATGTTGAGTCCATGGATTATACGCACTCTCACCTTTCCGCCTTTGCTAGCCTCTTCGGTACCGTGCATTGCCCTTTCTCACCTTGAGATTTGGTGCAAACTTCGCCGGTGCATCCAAACCCCGTGATACGATACACTCTATCACACATAAACCTCCTTATATCTTCCTCAAAACAGCCACCATACCTACCTATCATGGCATTTCCATAGCCATTCCGAGATATATTGCCATGCAACTTCCATCATCATCATCATCATGACATACATTACTTTTGTCATATTGCCATTGCATGATCATGTAGTTGACATCGATTTGTGCCAAAGCCACCATACATTATTTTTCATACATGTCACTCTTGATTCATTGCACCATCCCTGTACACCGCGGGAGGCATTCATATATAGTCATATCTTGTTCTAAGTTTCGAGTTGTAATCCTTATGTTGTAATCAATAGAAGTGTGATGATCATCATTATTAGAGCATTGCCCAAACAAAAAAAGAGAAAGGCCAAAAGAAAAAAAAGGCCCAAAAAAGGACAATGTTATTATCTCTTTTTCCACACTTGTGCTTCAAACTAGCACCTTGTTCTTCATATAGTGAGTCTCATATATTGTGCTTCAAAGTAGCACCTTGTTCTTCATGTGTCTCATAAGTTGTCTTTTTATACTAGTGGGAATTTTTCATTATAGAACTTGGCTTGTATATTCCTACAATGGGCTTCCTCAAATGCCCTAGGTCTTCGTGAGCAAGCGAGTTGGATGCACACCCACTAGTTTTGTTTTGTTGAGCATTCATAGCTCTAGTGCATCCGTTGCATGGCAATCCCTACTCCTCATGTTGACATCAATTAATGGGCATCTCCATAGCCCGTTGATTATCCTCGTCAATGTGAGACTTTCTCCTTTTTTGTCTTCTCCACACAATCCCTATCATCATATTCTATTCCACCCATAGTGCTATATCCATGGCTCACGCTCATGTATTGCGTGAAGGTTGAAAAAGTTTAAGATTATTTAAGTATGAAACAATTGCTTGGCTTGTCATCGGGGGTGGGAACATCTTTGTGTGACGAAAATGAAGCATAGCCTAACTATATGATTTTGTAGGGATGAACTTTCTTTTGCCATGCTATTTTGAGAAGACATGATTGCTTTGATTAGTATGCTTGAAGTATTATTTTTTTGTGTCAATATGAACTTTTGTCTTGAATCTTTCGGATCTAAATATTCATGCCACAATTAAGAAGATTTACATTGAAATTATGCCAAAGTATCACTCCGCATCAAAAATTCTTCGGGAACGTGATTTTCTCACCAAACGTGATCCAGGAGACTTGGACCCTACTCCAAGAAGTAACAGAGGCGGTCACGAGGGTGGGGGGCGCGCCCCGCTGCCTCGTGGCCCCCCTGTTGCTCCACCGACGTACTCCTTCCTCCTATATATACCTACGTATCCCCAAATGATCAGAACAGGAGCCAAAAACCTAATTCCATCGCCGCAACCTTCTGTATCCACGAGATCCCATCTTGGGGCCTGTTCCGGAGCTCCGCCGGAGGGGCCATCCATCACGGAGGGCTTCTACATCAACACCATAGCCCCTTCGATGAAGTGTGAGTAGTTTACTTCTGACCTTCGGGTCCATAGCTAGTAGCTAGATGGCTTCTTCTCTCTTTTTGGATCTCAATACAATGTTCTCCCCCTCTCTCGTGGAGATCTATTCGATGTAATCTTCTTTTTGCGGTGTGTTTGTTGAGATCGATGAATTGTGGGTTTATGATCCAGCTTATCTATGAATAATATTTGAATCTTCTCTGAATTCTTTTATGTATGATTGAGTTATCTTTGCAAGTCTCTTCGAATTATCCGTTTGGTTTGGCCAACTAGATTGGTAGTTCTTGCAATGGGAGAAGTGTTTAGCTTTGGGTTCAATCTTGCGGTGTCCTTTCCTAGTGACAGAAGGGGCAGCAAGGCACGTATTGTATTGTTGCCATCGAGGATAACAAGATGGGATTTTATCATATTGCATGAATTTATCCCTCTACATCATGTCATCTTGCTTAAGGCATTACTCTGTTTTTAACTTAATACTCTAGATGCATGCTGGATAGCGGTCGATGAGTGGAGTAATAGTAGTAGATGCAGAATCGTTTCGATCTACTTGTCTTGGACGTGATGCCTATATACATGATCATACCTAGATATACTCATAACTACGCTCAATTCTGTCAATTGCTCAACAGTAATTTGTTCACCCACCGTAGAATATCTATGCTCTTGAGAGAAGCCACTAGTGAAACCTATGGCCCCCGGGTCTATTCTCATCATATCAATCTCCATTACTTTATTACTTGCTTTGTTTTTACTTTGCCTTTTACTTTTCACTTTGCATCTATCTATCAAAAATACCAAAAATGTTATTTATCATCTCTATCATATCTCACTCTCGTAAGTGACCATGAAGGGATTGACAACCCCTAATCGCGTTGGTTGCGAGGAGCTATCATTTTGTGTAGGTACAAGGGACTTGTGCGTGGTCTCCTACTGGATTGATACCTTGGTTCTCAAAAACTGAGGGAAATACTTACGCTACTTTGCTGCATCATCCTCTCCTCTTCGGGGAAATCCAACGCAATGCTCAAGAGGTAGAAGCCTTCTATGGAGGTTCTCTTGTTCCGAGTGCCTTCCCGGGATGATGTGTGCATCGTCGTCCGAACTGTTTTCCTCTTCGGAGACAGGTTGATGAGTTTTACCCTCGGCATCGCCGTGATCGGATAGCGGCTCCGGACTATGTTCGCCGCCCCCTGGCTCGTCTTGCTCCATCGCTAGGTCCACGGGGTCATCGTTTCCTTTGGAGTCGACCGGGGTATTATTTATTCTTGCGTTGTTATCACTGTTTTTACTGTGCGGGATTTAGAGTGGCGCCTACGTCATCGCTTTGGTTGCTTCTCGAGGGGATTATCCTCCGTTGCATCCTTCCGTTCCTCGCCGTTGTTTTCTTTGGGTGTATCTACCATGTATATATCATATGATGAGGTGGCTGTCCAGCGCCCCGTGGGCGGTGGTTCCTGTTCATCTCCAACATCATCGTCCATATCGTCGATGTCTTCGGAGTCGAAGTCAAGCATGTCGGTTAAGTCATCGATAGTGGCTATTAAGTGGGTGGTGGGTGGGGAACAAATTCCTTCATCGTCCGCTTCCCACTCAAGCCGGACATGGTTCAGCCAAGAGTCTCCTGATAGGGAGAGAGATTTTGGTGAATTTAGCATGTCGCCCAAAGGTGAGTGCTGAAAGATATCAGCGGAGGTAAACTTCATGACCGGTACCCAATCAGATTCGATAGGCACGGATGCATATGATTAGGAGCCTATGGTCGGAGACGAGTCCAAGAGTCCGATGACACAGGCCTCATCGGAGGCGAGGTCTGTGTTCGGCTCAATCACCGATGAGTGCGCGGCCTCCGTGGCGGGGTCCATCCACCTGTCCTCGGATGGCACGATCTACTCCGGATTAAGAGCCAGGGCAGCCGCAGGTGTGATCTCCCGAGAAGCGTCCGATGGCAGATCTAAGTCATGCTCGTCGTGATTGTTCGACGCACCTGACATGGGCTCAAATCCGTCAAAGATCAAGTCTACGCGGATGTCGGCAGTATAGTTCAAGCTTCCAAACCTAACCTGATGGCCAGGGGCGTAGCTATCGATCTACTCCAGATGGCCAAGCGAGTTGGCCCGCAGTACGAAGCCGCCGAATACGAAGATCTGTCCGGGGAGAAAAACCTCACCCTGGATCGCATCGTTGCAGATGATCGAAGGGGCCATTAAGCCTTATCGTGATGGCACAGTGGAACTCTCAATGAAAGCACCAATGTCGGTGTCAAAACCGGCGGATGTTGGGTAGGGGGTCCCGAACTGTGCGTCTAAGGCTAATGGTAACAAGAGGCGGGGGACACAATGTTTACCTAGGTTCGGGCCCTCTCGATGGAGGTAATACCCTACTTCCTGCTTGATTGATCTTGATGATATGAGTATTACAAGAGTTGATCTACCACGAGATCGTAGAGGCTAAACCCTTGAAGCTGGACTATGATTATGATTGTCGTTGTCCTACAAACTAAACCCTGCGGTTTATATAGGCATCGGAGGGGGCTAGGGTTACACAGAGTCGGTACAGAGAAGGAGATCTACATATCTGAATTGCCAAGCTTGCCTTCCACGCAAAGGAGAGTCCCACCCGGACACGGGACGAAGTCTTCAATCTTGTATCTTCATAGTCCAACAGTCCAGCCAAAGTATATAGTCCGGCTGTCCCAGGACCCCCTAATCCCTCAAAAGGGGCTGCCATGTTGCGAATGGCTGCGACTTAATCACTCTGCGGCTTGACACTGCACTGATCAATGATGTGAGTCATGGTGGGGTGCTTGGTGAGGTGTTTCAGCCTCCTCAAGCCCCGGCAGGCCCTGCCGGGACGCCTTTGTTATCCTGGGGGCTGGCCTCGCCCCTTGCCGAGCTCGCCTGCCCGACAAAGGAGGCCTCTCCCTTGACGGCGTCTTGCTCTTCTGGCTTAGTCTTGGCCTCTCTGGTCTGCTGGTTGGTTCTTCGAATCTCTTGATTTCTTGTACATCTTGGTTTGATCTTGGCTAGTCCGTGCACGAGTCAGGGGAAAACATATAGCCCTGTATATTTCCCCAAACATGAGCCCCCCGGCCTGAGCCACATGTGTCACGGGGCACATTGGTTTAGGCCCCAAACCGTGCGCGGACACGTGGCAGGAGAAGTTTACACGTGCTGTTTTGCCATGATGACTGGTCAATCCAACATCCACTTCGCGTAATTACTACGCGTCGTGGGGTCGTGGGACTGTAGCAGTTAAGGTAAAACAGTAATTTTCTGAAGCATCGCGTCCCTAGTCCTCTTTTCCCTCTTAAGAGCAGGGAAAAACGGAGCGGCACGATTCATCTGTCTTCTGCTCCGCTTCCCCATATTCTTCCTCCGCAAGCCAAGCGACAGTTCCTCCTCTCTCCCTTCCACCGTCGTCCTCCCCATCGATCCCTTCCATGTCACCTTCGCCGGAATGGGGAAGAAACCTATGGATAAGAAGAAGAAGACAGCCGCGGAGAAGGAGGCCGCCACCGAGGGAAGCAGGAGAGGGGTGGAGCTGAGCAAGAAGCGGAGTGTCGTCTTCACCCCGTCGAATTTGAGCGGCCCAGTCCTTCAAGTAAGGTATGGATATCTATGGGGGAGGCTTGTTGATAAAGGGCATGGAGCGCCTGTGGTTTATGTGGCGGGTAAGGAGGATCAGCAGGATTCCTATCAATTCTTCTGTGCTTACTTCATCTGCGGTCTTTGTCCCCCTTTCTCCGAGTTCTTTGAGGCGATCATGAACATCTATGGGTTCCATCTCCTCGAGTTCACGCCAAATGCAATGGCGACCATGGCCATCTTCGTGCATTTGTGCGAGAATTTCGTCGGAGTTAAGCTCAATGTGGATTTGTTCCGGCGTTACATTGTCCCGCGGGTGGAGAGCAGAGGTTACCGCTCCGGAATCATTAGTTGGATGCCACGTGTGGCAAGGAAGATCTAGGATTATCTCCCTGGGTACCAGCGTTAGAGGTGGGATGAATGCAGAGGAGATTGGTGCTAGATCCAGGACAAGGAAGCCCCCGAGTTCTGCGAATCCCGGAAGGAATGTGTCGAGCGCGGCAAGGCTTGGAGTGCCAAAGGCCTTACTGAGGACAGGTTGCACCCGGCAATCAATAGGATCACCCGTTTGAGGGCTGCCGGGTTAATCATCGAGCATGTGAGGTCAAACTTTCTTCTCTGCCGCATCTCGCCGTTGCAGGAAAGGGACAGATCCACGTGGTGATATGGTGATGCATCAGACAGGATGAGGTTGTTCCCTGGATTGGCCAACAACTTGTCAGTTTATGGTTGCCTGGTTGTGCGACCAACTGTTCGGTCGCTTCGAGTTGTTCTAGCTCCCGGCAACCGTCATCCCCCTAAATATCAATTATGCCCAAAACCAGATATTGAAATGGATATCGGACTACAATGATGAAGGGGTAGCAAGCAATTGGCAGCTATCCACCCAGGATGAGGAGCTCGAGTGGTCGAACACCCTGGTGGAGGGGGCCATTAGGGCCGGAACCAGGATATATAATCCCACCTCCTCTATGGAGGTGCCGCATATTTTGAGGAGGGTCGAGGAGGCCAGGGCGGCCGGCCTCACGGAGATGGCGACGGCCGCAAAGGCCAGGAAGAGCAAGGGGGAGGCTGGAGACGGGAATTCTTCACAAGGCGGCAGCAAGGCGCAAGCTGAGGAAGGGGCCGCCAGGAAAGACCTTGGCGGGGATAACCTTGCCGGGCTAGATGCCCTAGCCACGGCAGCAAAGGAGCTCCAGGAGGAGGGCAAGGTCGGCGAGGTGGCGGAGACCGAGGAGTGGCTTGCGGCTGGGCCGCAAGCTCTCGAGCCGGACCTTGAGAAGCGCACCCGCAGGTGTGCCACCGCTGATCCAGCCGCCAAGAAGGTGAAGAAGACTACCACCAAAGCCTCCAAGACTAAGGTGGCGTGCTGCCAATATCCTCGTCTTGCCAGGACCAAGACCTCTTTCGCCGGGCGAGCTGCTGCCGTGGAGGATGATCCTAACTCCAGCTCGAGTTCAAGATCTTCACAGAGCTTGTCTTCATCTACCCCCCCGGCTCCGCGCCAGACGCCACAGCTGCCGGAGAGCTCTGCCCCTCCGCCCCTGAAGAGGAGAAGGGAGCCCTCACCTCCCAGGAATTTCAACTTGAACTCCACGCTCATTGTAGAAAGAGTAAGGAGGATTCCCTTTGTGGATAGCTTGTGCACATCCAATTATTTTTGCTGACTGGCCTCTTGCTTTTGTTGTCACTAGCATGGAGGTGGCGTAGGACACGGAAACCCTCGTCCATTGCTCCCGGAGAAAGCTCTGATGTCTCGGGTGGTTGAAGGGCGCAGAGAGGTCGGCCTTGGCCAGGGGTGATGCCGAGGAGCCTGTGACGAGCCCCGAGCCCATCCCTCGGCCCGGGAGCGGAGACTTGGTTCCAACCGCCGGTGGTGATAGGGACGGCCTTCTTGTCCCTTCAGGTGGAGGGGGAGGTCCGATGACACTAGTTGAGCCCCTCCCCGAGGGGCATGCTTCCCCCGGTGCTCGAGCCGGGAGACCCCCACGGAGCCCTTCGTGGATGACGCTTCACTGGAGGCTGCCGGGACTACCATGGCAGAGGGCGAAGCTTGGGGCCCGGCAACAGTTGTTGTCGGGGAAACAGAGGTTCCTGCTGTAGTATCGAAAGTATGTCTAGAGGGGGGTGATTAGACTACTTGACCAAATAAAAACCTAACCTTTTCCCAATTTTAATTCTTGGCAAATTTTAGCAACTTAGCACAAGTCAAGCAATCACAATACAATTCAAGCAAGCATGCAAAGAGTATATGAGCAGCGGAAAGTAAAGCATGCAACTTGCAAGAAATTAAATGGGAGGAGTTTGGAGGGAGCAAACGCAATGTTCACATGGAGATTTTTGGCGTGGTTCCGATAGGTGGTGCTATCGTACATCCACGTTGATGGAGACTTCAACCCACGAAGGGTAATGGTTGTGCGAGTCCACGGAGGGCTCCACCCATGAAGGGTCCATGAAGAAGCAACCTTGTCTATCCCACCATGGCCATCGCCCACGAAGGACTTGCCTCACTTGGGTAGATCTTCACGAAATAGGCGATCTCCTCGCCCTTACAAACTCCTTGGTTCAACTCCACAATCTTGACGGAGGCTCCCAAGTGACACCTAACCAATCTAGGAGACACCACTCTCCAAAAGGTAATAGACGGTGTGTTTATGATGAACGCCTTTCTCTTGTGCTTCATATGATAGTTTCCCCAACACTCAGCTCTCTCACACAGATTTGGCTATGGTGGAAAGATGGTTTGAGTGGAAAGCAACTCGGGGAAGGCTAGAGATCAAGATCCTTGTGGTTGGAATGGAATGTCTTGGTCTCAACACATGAGTAGGTAGTTCTCTCTCAGAAGATGAGTAGTGGAAGTGTAGGCACGTTCTGATGGCTCTCTCCACAAATGAAGAATGGGTGGAGGGGTATATACACTGGTAAGCGTCGGTGCTATACAAACGGTTTAAAACCCCTTTCCGCGACGGCATTTGGAACCGTCACCTAGTGAGTGTGGCGATTAGGGGGTCCTTCCCACACGACCCAGAAACCGTTGGGGATAGGGACCCTATAGTACTCCTTTTCATTTGTGGTCGCATTGCCATCACAGTCGGTATTCTGTGGTGCTACGTTTATGATGCCCGACCCATCACAAACGGTTCACTATTATATAACGTGTATGATAAGCATACAATCACACACATTCACTTTTCACAAACCGTATGCGATAACTAATTAAGAAGATTAGCTAATCGTTGTACGAGTGTCGGATAGGATTATGAAACGCCGGACCGTCGTAACATCGTCGTACACGACAACTATTGCAGACGCTATTCTGTGGTGCAACGTTTACGATGCATACTTCATCAGAAACAGTTCATGGTTGCGAGTCGTGTACGATAAGGCAACTATCGCACACACTATTTTGTGGTGCAATGTTTATGATGCATACTTCATCAGAAACAGTTCATGGTTGCGAATCGTGTATGATAAGGGAACTATTGCAAATGGTTAGTTTGCCAGCACCCTTTGTGATATTGTGTGACATCGCACACGCTTTGCAAAAGGCAACTGTGTGCACGCTTGCACACGTTTCCTCTCTGTGAACCGTCTCGGATTATGGTGTATATCGCAAACATTTGTATTTTACTAACTGTGTGTGCCTTAACAACCTGAAGAGCATAATTTCACCGTAATTTAATTGCTGCTATATCAAATTGAAATTCAAATTCAAATTGAATGTATGCTATAGCTTTATTCATATCCATCAGGTTCAGACAACCAATGAATTATTGGATTCATAGGTACACATCAAGAATTACATAACAACCAAATAAAGAATGATGAACCACAGTTGTATACTTATACTATTAAAGACGGTAAAGAAAGAGGTGAAACACATTCTGGCTGCTGAACAAGGTGAAGCGGAAATGCCCATATCGTGCCCTCCTCCATGCAGAAGGCACGCACGACTCTAGTCCAACCCCTTATGATGGCCGACCGCCCACCCTTCACGGTCTTCATGGAAACATCTAGATAATCATCGTGTTCTGGTAGAAATACTTTAACCTTTACATGCCCACCAATCATGTAGTTTGAGAGGTAATCTTTAGTAAACTGCTTTGGGAACCACTACAAAGGAAAAAAGATTCAGACATTGTCATCTAACACAACTCATTATTGGCAGTAAAAAGAAGGTTGCAGAGTTCTTACTTACCATCCTGTAGTTCGCTGTTGTATTGGATAAAGTGTAAACAAATAGTTTAATTGCCATCTTTTGACCCATTTTACTAACAATCTTTATCAGCTTCCTCACTTGATGCTGGTTCATCGATATCTCATTTCCCCATACGCAGAAAGGGTCGAAGCACGGATCTTTACCAATGACATATGTACCTAAAAGCACCAAGTTAATATTATAAGATAAACACCAATTGCACAATGATGTAGTACAACACTCTTTTATAATATCTTATAACATCCAATATACTCACATATTAGATGAATTAACATCTTATATTATGGGTCGGAAGGAGTTTATTGCATTCTTACAAATTATCGGCTGATTAACTGTTGTTGTATCCATGTGTTAGAGTTAGTTTGAGCTTCAGTGTGCAGGTTTAAGCATGCTAGTAAAGCAAAACAAGTGAAAAGGTGTGTTAACTACAACAGGCCTAACATTTATCAACAAGCAAACATAGTCATTCAAACTGGTATTGTGCCGGTCTAAGTACACTGGTTATTGTTAAATAAAAATGGAAAGGCGTGCTTAACTACAAGAAGCAGCAATCAAATGTAGTCATTCATGCCCTGTTTGTTTCAGCTTTGCTTGGATTTTAATCACCTATGGATTCGCTTTAGTGGTGAAGTTGTTTCTGCGAATCAACTTCACCACCGAAGTACACTTTGAGGTGCTTCAGGAAATTGCACCAAAAATGACCCAAATCCAGATTCAGCTTCACTAGCAAAGGTGATTCCAAATAGCTGTTTGTTTCGGATTCCAGATTTGGCTTCATTGGCAAAGCTGAATCTGGTCCCAGAATCCAAAAGAAACAGGGCCATAGTGGTATTGTTGAAACTGGTACTGATGAAATTGAACTGCACAGTTCATACTTGCACATATAGAACATCACGTTGTGAATAACTGGAATAAACAAGGCATACTACGAACAACCAAAGATAGCATTTGAAACTGGACATATGCTAACTACAAACAACAGAACAATCAAAAAACTTGAAAAGAGGCATATGTTAGCTATAAGAGGCTTAACAGCAAGCAAATATATGCATTCTATCGGTATGTTTAAAACTGGATTGATGAAATGTACTGCACAGTAAATAATTGCACATACACAGCATCGCATTGTGAACAACTGAAATAAACAAGGCATACTGCAAACAACCCAATATAGCAACTAAAACTGGACATATTCTCACTACACTACAAAAGGGACTCGACACAACAAATCATGGGTTTCCCCCTGTGGAGAGGCACGGCAAAACAAATCATGGGTTTCCTCACTTGTCACAGATGGGCTCGTTCCCATGGGAAGAGAACGGACCCTGGATGCGCTCCATGTTGACGCAGATGGGCTCCTTCCCCTTGGAAGAGCATGGTTGTAGGTGCCCTCCCTGATGTCGCAGACGGGCTCTTTCCCCTTGGAAGAGTAGATGGGCTCTTTCCCCTTGGAAGAGCCGGAGAGGGTGCCCTCCTCGTGGTCGCCGTCAATGAGGTCTGACCTGGAAGCTGTGGATCCCAAGCCAGAATCACAGAATGTGTCCTTCAGAAATGACAAAAGGGGCTTGATGGCGATGTAGGATGGCAAGTTGTTGACAGCGAGCCAAAGGAGATCAGCAACGGGGCCATGCATGAGATCGACGGCGGTTGAACCCGAGGGGTTGGGGGTGCACCACTTAACCTGTGTCATAGCCCGCCTTAGGCCGTCGTTGTCCATGACTTTGATGTTGTAGCCGGGGGAAGATACATGCCCGCATACTCTAGCCCGCTACTTGAGTTCTTGCCGCCAGTAATGGTCGTTAGCTTCCTCGGCGACGTCGAGCGAAGAGACCGCGATACACCTATTTTGGGCCAGTCGCTCCTCTAGCTCCACAGGAAGCGTAGCCGGGCTTAGGCTGCGATGCTCTGGAGTGGGGGTGGGGATGGGGATGGGGATCTGGGGGGAAAGGGGCATTTGGCAGGCATCATCTAAGAAACTCAGGGCGGCCTTGGTATGGAGACCAGTGGGTAAGCTGCACGGGCAAACCGGCAGATGTTGACAATGGAAGCCTTGTGGCGGCGGCGGCGGCGGTGGCGGCGGGGACCTTGCTAGGGTTTCAAGCGAGGGAGGGTGTGTGTGTGTGCGCACGCGCGCGCCCGAGGAGGTTTTAGTGTGTGTGTGTGTGGAGGGGGGTATTTTTTAGGAAATGACGCGGGTACTGAAAGTTTTACAATGCGGGAGTCAAACGCGGGAGTGAAATGCCGGGGCTAATGAAAATTTTGATGATGGTGCATCCCACACGGTCCGGAGATAATAACCATGTGTTATGAAACAGAAAAACCCTCAAGGCGGGTAGATATTTTCTAGGGTAAGCGGGATTGGGAACAAGAAACATCGCACACGGTCCAGAGATAACAACCATGTGTTATGAAACACAAAAACCCTCCTTGAGGCGGGCAGATATTTTCTAGGGATGCAGTGGGATTGGGAAGAAGAAACATCGCACATGGTCCGAAGATAACAGCCGTGTGTTATGAAACAAAAAAACCCTCGAGGCGGGCAGATATTTTTGAGAGGGGGAGCCTCGTGGAGCCCAATGTATTGTGCGGATGTGTGCGTGATAGGGGCGCCGGCGTGGCACACTGTTAGTTTGAGTGAACCGTGTCTGTTGCTTCATCTGACTTGTCTAATGTTCATAAATTTGGCGAAAAATGACGCGGGAGAGGGTCAAAACACGAACACACTTGCATGTGGACCAAATTTATATGTATGGAAAGGGTGGTTTGATTTTCAAATACCAAATGCAACTTTGATGTCGCACCTATCTCACAAAGCGCACGATATTGCTTGCCCCCCCCCTCGTGTCAGCACGAAGGGAATCCTAAGCTATGAATGCATGCCCCGCCCCCCGCCCCAACTGAGGCTCACCTAGAAAAGTGCAAAGTAGCTAGCATCCCCCCTCCCTCGTGTCGGCATGAAGGAGGGGGGATGCTAGGCTATGAATGCATGCCCCGCCCCCCGCCCCAACCGAGGCTCGCCT
>NC_041381.1:91791165-91817228 GCF_002162155.2 Triticum dicoccoides
GCGGGCCAGAGAGGCATCTCACCAAGATTGATCGTAAAACGGACCAAGAATAATCCACCTTGGTCGTACAACCTCTCTCTTGTTGCTAGTCAAAGTGCTGGTCGTCCATGCGACCCCAGATAGGCTAGCTTGCCAATAATCATGCAAGTAGCTAGCTAGTCCCCAAAGACAACCACTTCATGCGTGTGGCACAAACATATGTATGGATCAGGTGTGTTTTTTAGTACACAATGGAACAACTTTGATGTGGCGCCGTGATTTCGAACTAGAAATCCCCACACTCCGTGAGGGTTAGGTTGATGATGCATATGTATGTTACACCACACTTCAAGCCGATGACGGGGATTCATGCATGCATGCGCGTGCATAGTATATGCGCTCAAACTTCAATTAGGTCTGAATCTCACCATGACCTATACTACGATAACACGAACCAAATGAAGAATATCCGCCATGGTAACCTATCTTGTTATGCTTGCCGCCGATAACCACGCGAGGGAGTGTACCATTCGAAGACAACCACTACATGCATATGTATGGAGGTGATGCGTGCATGCATGTTTGAATACCATTTCACAACATTGATGTGGCGCGTGCATCAAAAATCGTATACTCTCCCCACGAAGAGCGAGATCGGTTCATCACGTGTCGTTGTACTAGCCAAGTCGACTCGATGGGAGGGATTCATGTGTACACATGCATGAGTGTGTGCTCATACAATAACCCCCTCCTAATTAAGTCAAATTAACCACTCTCGTTGTCAGGCAAAAGGTAGTGATGGACCAAGCGGGCCCACAAATGGAAAGCATCGATATCGCTGATAACTGCTTAAGTGGGTGTGAGAGGACAACCAACATCACTCTGCAAGTGGGCAAAACATATGTTGAATATAATACACAAAATGCACAACTTTGATGTGGCACACATGCCTCAAAAACTGTAAACCATGCACCCACATAGAGCGAGGTTCAACGTACGACATATGATGGTCCCCTTCCCCCTCTTCGACGCATACTATATGCTCCTACCGTAATACAACCCAAAAAAGAATCCTCATCGATGGTGAAATTAATTAACCTCTCCCAATGTAGCTAGGTCAAAGTGATGCACATATGCATCGACGATGGCCACGTGGGCTCACAGATGGAAGCGTCACAAGTGAGTGTCCTAGCGAGGATAACCACCACCTGCATGCATGTGGCACAAAGAGGTGTTGTGTGATGTTTGAATAGCCATTTTCAAAATTTTGATGTGACACGTGCCTCGGAAACCGAAACGTCCCAACACTGAGTGAGGTTTACTTGTTCACGGGCGCGCACGTATATATAGTGTATATATATATATATATATATATATATATATATATATATATATATATATATATATATATATATATATATATATATATATATATATATATATATGCTAATCCCCTCCCACCTCTTCGACGCGTACTATATACCACCATAACACAAACAAAAAAGATTCTACCTTGCTGGTCAAATTAACCTCACTACCGGTTGTTCGTCAAAGTGATGGACGACGACCTCATGGGCCCACAGAAAGCGTCATACGCGAGTATTGAGTGTCGTGTAGGACAACCGTCGACTGCATGTGGCCAAAACATGTATGTATCAAAGGGTTGTGTAATGTTTTAAATTACGAATTCACGACTCTGATGTGGCACCGGCCTACCTAACAAAACAGCCAACCCACACGGTGGCTCACAACTTGTAGTATACTGCGAGCCACTCGCCACCCCCAGACGCACACACCCACACACACACACCGCAAATCCACCGCAACTACAGTGCATGTTAAATTAATTATCTTGCGGTGGATATATATGTTACCAAGGGAGGGACGTTTTAATTTCGAAAAAAAATCAGAGATCATTAAGACATTTTAGTACATTATTTGATTGATTTTCTACGGGTATAATGTGCAAAGATGAAATTCGAGCTACATGCACACATGACAATGGACCTAAATGGATTGCAAAAACACATGTGTCTCACTGGGTGCATGTTTACTCCCCGTGCAACAAATTTCAAACAATGAGAATCTTGATTTTTAAATTCTAGTACATACAAAACTTATTTGAAGTTCATGAAACTTATCATGTTGTCATATGGACACCAATACAAAGTTCCATTGTACTCTTTTTGGTCAAATTTGAGACTAGTTTTGATGTAATCTTTATCTAATTACAAACGGGAGATTATTAATAATTGGGAACTAATAGCCCAAATGGACTATTTATTCGAACCATGGGCGTTAGACCAACAATGGATACTATCATGCTTCGGTTAAGCAAAAAATAAAGCGGCATCATTAATCATCCAAATAGAAAAACAATATATGTGCTGCCACGCGACCCATGTACCGTGCAAATAGGCATGAGTTGACGGGACGCATGCGAGCAGTCTGCCGCGCAGCCAGACCGGGAGGCATGCGTGTAGGTGTGTGAATTGACGGAGGCGTGCTCGCTATGCAGTGTCATCGGTATGCGTGCGAGTAGCTGTGTGAAACGGCGGTAGGCATGCCAACAGTCCGGTGCGCAGGCTCACCGGGAGGCGAGCCAGCGGTTTGACCGCGGCCTGCCTCTCTCCCACTACTCATATTAATGGTGCGCCCGAGCGGCCGCACCCCCCATCCTCGCCACACACACAATACCCTCTCTCCGCTTGCATCCTCGACGCCGCTCTTAGTCATCAAAGTCATCAATGTATGAGGATGTCGCCGAAGCGCCCCATCGGAGGGAGTGGCGACGTCGGGGCTGCTAAAGCACTAGAGCACAGCGTGGAGATGGAGATAGAGGTTGCCGTCGTAGACATCATCGATCTTCCACAGCCGGATGCGGAGTTCCACACCGACTCTGGTGACGACTCGGGCGACGACTCCGACGACCACTCCGGCGACGACTCCAATGACGACGGACAACTGGTTAGTCATCTATAGCCATTTATGTGTCAAATAGATCCCAGGGTCTCTCTGGTTACTCCTGCCTCCCCCTTTTTGGAATAGAAATCCTATGGTTATGTTCTCCCAATCCATGAAATCTGAGTAAGTTACATTAGATCTGTGTAGTGTATTGATTGTTTGAATGGTACAAGTGATAAGTGATTAGTTGTTTCATCTATGGAAATGATTTCTGCTAGTAATCCGATTAGGGTTAGTGTTCATGCTAATAATTCCTATCCAGGACTTGACAATTGATTTAGAATGACCTACATATGTTTGTGCCATTATTTTCTTCAAGATTGGTCTGTACATAGACGAATGTGCTTAAAAATCGAACCATAATCTCTGGATATTTATAAATAAATAGCTATAAATTCCTAATCCTACTTCACGACATGTAATCGTTGATTTGATGCCAATTTTTGGCAACTGCCAAATGTTCGCTAGAGATTAGTTTGTAACCATTAATTTGATGCCACATTTTTTTAACTATTTGTATAGGTGCTGTCTGACGATGTGGACAGCGAGGATGAAGATGTCCAGAGGAGGTACAAGAGGCAAATCCTGAGGGAGCTTTATGTGGGAATGCATAACAGGCGTATTAGGACCTGGAACGGCGGCTATCGATGCCCATTCTGCAACCACAAGCTTGATGACGCGTATCAAAGTGTTCTGGCGCATGCAAGAGGACGGGCCGTTGGCTCCTTCAAAAAGTATGCTCGCAGGGTGGAGCACGACGCGTACACCGAGTACTTGGAGAAGCTTCGGGATCATGCCGGCTTGTGAGATGAGATGTGGGATCAGACTATATATGTACGCTTGAGCATGCTTAATGATGGTTGAACTATTCTTGTGTACGTGTACGCTTATTATCTATGTTTGAGTATGTTTAATCTATGTTTACTTATGTCTAACTGTGGGATATGGATGCAATTAGTTCGGTTGATGGAATCTACCTCCATCCTCGTTTATTGGTCCCCTTTGTAATTTGTGTTAAATGTTGACCAAAGATTTAACTGACAAAATGTTAGTGCAAGTCAGCAAAAATGATATCGTTGGATGCGTATTTGAACATAGTGTTCAATCATATAATTTTTGGTGACATGCATAAACATTTCCTAGTCAAATATTTGGTCGAAATTTGGTAGAAATTACAGAGGGGACAATAAACCAGGACGGAGGTAGTACATCAATCACACACGGTTCCCAAAATTGGAACCGTGTGCAATGACTTTCATTTTGCATGTTGCTTCAATCACACACGGTTCCAAAAATTAGAAGCGTGTGCAATGGCTTTCGTTTTGCTTCTTGCGTCAATCACACACGGTTGGCTCTAGCAAACCGTTGCCTCTGAAATTCTTTGTGGGACAGAAAACCCTCACCACCCAATTCAAAAAAGAAAAAAGAAAACCCTCGCCATCCCCACGTCACAAAAACCATCACCCCCGCCCGCCACCCCATGCCTCTCGTCCCCATTCACACCTGCACAAGCTCCTCCGCGTTTATGCATGGCACCGCCTATCGCGGAGGTAACCACTTAGCTCGACGCATGCCGCCACCGCCAGGCTGCCGGCAAACCCCACCGCATTTTGCCACTTCCGCTTGCCGCCGCCTATCGCCATCGACTTTCTTGACGCTGCTCGCGGTCGACCCAGCTCCGCTCGGTTGGGGAATCTGCCGTACTAAGGGGTTTTTCTCATGGACGACAAGGTAACTAATTTAATGAGATATTATCTCATCTCTCATCCTAGTTCATCTGCCTCCTTTAATCACCCGGCGGAAATCGCCGTGAATTCATTTTTATTTGTGCTGATTTGAGGGTTTTCTTTCATTCATAGAGTGTACAGTGCGCCGACACATCAGGACCTTGCGACCTCCGCCAGAGATTCCATCTCACCTACCAGATGACTTGAGCATGTGCGCGGTATGTTCAATCTCACCCTAAATCGGTTCGTGGCCTATTTTCCTGAAGATATTCTAAATATTGCTACATTTGGATGAAAGGTGCCACATGCACCATATACATCAAAGGGGATTTCCCCCCTCTTCTTTCTATATTAGGCAAATTAATGATGTATTGTTCTTTCGATTACTCTCATATTTCCATGACATCATGTTTACCCTATCTGTTTGATTATAGATTTTTGTCCTTCGATTTCAACTGTTGTACAGTTCTTTCAATTTGGGCCCATATTTGCATGTTACCATATTTTCTTTAACAATCCTACCATTTTCTGCAGCGCATCCCTTGCTATGCAATAGATTATGTAGTGCACAATTTTTCCCTTTACATAGATCAAGGCTGCACGGATGTCATACTGCACACAAACCATGGATTTACAATCGTTGCTACTGTATTACTTGATGAACATGGTGAGTCATTTTATGGCGCTGGCTTTTGGAAAGAAATTTCTAAGTTTCATGTACTGAAAGTTGACACTAAAATTGGACTGCACATAAAAGGGCCTGGTCATGAGATATATTCTAACTTCCCTGACAAAATCATCTGTCCTGAGTTTGTTCGAAGCAAGTTATCTTTTCAACTATCTGCATGCTGACTTACCCAGCAATGTTAAATGAATTGTCTAGTATTTAAGCAACCAATTGTTATTCCCTTTTTTTACTATATTCCTACCTAATAACTTCTAGTTACCAATACACTTTTCTATTGCCCTATTTTAACTAAATATTCCCGGTAATCTCATTTCTATCAAAAAGCACTGCTGACAAGGAGACTCCGGAGGAGGAGAACAGGCCTGCCAACAAGCGGAGGCGGGGCAAGCTAGAACCGTAAGCGACTCCAGCAGGCATAGACTTCATCAGCAGCCTCCCCATTGATATGTTGATAGTCATCATCTCCCTCCTCCCAATCAAGTGTGGGGCGCAGACAACCATCCTTTCTCGGCGGTGGCGCCCCCTATGGAACTTCACCCTTCTCGACCTCATCGACACCCACGAGCTCTGACATGGCTATCGCAAAAGCTTGGATGCGTTCTCCAGGATCCTCGGTAGTCACCCTGGCCCAACCAGAGGCCTTAGAATGGGCAAGTTCCGTTCCAACGGCAGGGACCGAGCCAAGCTTGATGACTGGTTCGGATCCCCCGCCCTAGATCAGCTCGAGGAGCTCACTTTTGATGATGGACATATGCGCTCGCTGCCAACATCCGCGCTCCACCTCGCGCCCACGCTGCGCGTTTCCAAGTTCAGGAACTGCCGTCCCCCCTTAATGACGCGCCCACTCTTATTCTACCACGACTGAAGCACCTCGAGCTCGTCACCGTCTGCCTCTCAAACGGTGACATGGAGCACCTGCTCTATGGATGTACTGCACTCGAGTACCT
This sequence comes from Triticum dicoccoides, assembly GCF_002162155.2. Taxonomy (NCBI): domain Eukaryota; kingdom Viridiplantae; phylum Streptophyta; class Magnoliopsida; order Poales; family Poaceae; genus Triticum; species Triticum dicoccoides. The sequence goes on from NC_041381.1 coordinate 91,797,471, forward strand.
TCGTCTTCAGGCGATCAATGGGTTGAGTACATTCCACATCACCTGCATGACTCTCCGGACTATTTATGTGTGTTGTTGGTTCGGCGGGAAGACATCACAAGATGTGTACCACGGTATGGTCATTGAGGACACACCTGCACTTGAGAGATTACTTGTGCTTGATCAAGTAGGTCCAACAAGAATCAGTGTCATTTCTGCGCCGAAATTGACAGTGCTGGGCTACTCGTCTGACCAATACTCTGAACTTGTTATTGTATCCACACCCGTTCAGGTACAACAGCTTCCTTCTACTTCTCCTTCTACAAATTAACATTATTTCTAATTTTGAAGATGTTTGTTCGTCTATCATTCAGAAAATGATTCCGACAAGCCTGACCGCAAAACTACGCACAGTGAAGGTCTTGGCACTAGAATCTATCGGCCCCAACCTGGAGCAAGTTGTCACTTTCCTGAGATGCTTTCCGTGCCTGGAGAAGCTATATATCAAGGTGATGTTCCTTTCCTATTAAATGTTAACCATAAGGGAGTTCAATTTGTGACACCTTTTTCCAAGTTTACAATGACAATGTACTATGATTTCTGAACGATTCTTTTGGAGGATTTCAGTACATACATGCCTCCTTTTCCCAGTTTACAATGACAATGCTTGACCCATATGGTTACAATCCATATGCATTTCTCCTTTGGATTCATCTGTACTAGTTTTCTTAGGGAACTTTTCATCCACTCCAACATCTTGTGAAGATGGAAGATGGCATGTTAATGCCCATGTTAATCATGTCAGATCGAAGATGGCATGTTAGTGCATTTTACAAATCCTGCAAACCAAATAGGCCTGTAGTAGTGTTCAAAACTGCATCTAGGCACTAACACATTTTGTTCTTTTGTAGATGAGATTAGGCCCAGTGGTGGATAATGTGATACAATATAACAATCACGTCGAATGCCTAGATATGCATCTCTCATAAATTACTTTGAACTCCTACCGAGGGACCTTACCGGAGATTATATTCGCCAGGTTCTTTGTTGTCAGAACAAGGGTGCTAAAGGTAATGAGGTTTGCCCTACATTTATTTCAAAAAAATGAATGGTTTGTTGATCAGCGCTGGCGCCTGGGGCAGAATGGAATAGGCTCCAAAAATACTGAATTTCATTTTGGAACTTCAGATGACAGAGTAATCGGAACTCATCATGTCAACTCCATACATGACTTCCCAGTGGCTGACCCCTTTGCAAAAGTTGTGAGGTTTCGAAACCAGACTTAGAAGTGGTAATATTAGTTTGAACCTCTCCGATATCCATGTTCAGCGGATCAGCGCGAGCGTTTGCAGCTGATGAGCTGAATTTCATTTCTAATATTAGTTTGAACCTTGTAATCTTCGAATTTGAGCCATATAGCTCTGGAATTTGAACCTTGTAATATTTCAAGCCTTTGTGGTACAATCATTGAAATGGCATCGTATGAAACTCGTATATTGGTAGCACTATTTTGAACTTAATATGCAATGGTCTTAGATTTGATTTTATTAACCATTCTCGAATCAGTTTACCTTGTCGATCTCACAGCACATGATCTGTATAGCTAACTTGATTGCGACCTTGGACATTATTGCACACAGTTGGTTTCTTCCACTATGTGCCCTGTGGAGCGCAGAATTAATTAATGCACTCGAGTGTCCATCATCACCCTTCTGTGTAACTTTGACCTCATCACCCACGGGTAAACTTATGACTGAAGTCATTCCACACACTTCGTTTTTACAAAGCTTTTTGCCAATATACGCCCATGATTTGTCCCTCTTCTAGCCGACGCGTGGCAAACCAAGCTTGGCGGGAAGCTTGCACGGTAAACTGCGCAGTAGCGCGGGAACAGGCTCACCTACGATACATTTCGCGCCTCTTCGAACCCACGCGTGGTCAAACTGCGGTGTGGTATTGTCAAGCGTGCACTGGAATCCTCCGCTATGAACGCTGTGACAAGACGTGATGATCAGGCTGGCTGGCCCCCATTTGTTACAGCGGCTATTTAACCCTTGTGTCTCTTCAAACTTTTGATCGCGCCCCACCATTGCAAGAAGCACACCCGCCACGATATCCTGCACAGCTCCAATGGCGCTCCGAGCGGCTGCCGACAACGAGCAGAAGTTCATCATCCATGCCATGGTGGACAACCACCGAAGGTTCGAGGAGCTCTCAGTGGTGTACACCAACCACCCGGTCTGGGTGGAGCACTCCATTCACATCATGGAGCTGTTGATTGCCAATGAGAAGTACAAGGTGGTCGGGTTCGACATCAAGCACACCCGCGCTCATGCCGGGTTTCGTCCCAAGGTCGCCGTTGCCCAGATGTGCATGAGCCACCACGTCCTTGTCTACCACTACTGCCTAGCCATAAGGCCTTGCGAGCGTTTCGCCAGGTTTGTCAACAGCCCCCACTACATGTTCGCTATGGTCAACATCACCAACAATGTCATGGTGCTCAAGAATTTGGGCATCGCCTGCCAGAATCTCATCGACATCCAGGGACAATACAAGATCTGGGGCAGCAAGGAGCATGAGAAGGACTCTCTGGTTCACCTCGCCGAGCCATCATCGACCCCTACTACAGAGACATGAAGGATTCCTGCAACAACGACAAGCATGCCTGGCACTCGGCCTGGATGAACAAACTCGACAAAGATCACGTCGTGTACGCGGCCAAGGAGGCGTACACGTGCTACGACATGTACAGGCAGATCGTTGACATGAGGAAGTGCCTCCTTCCCCAAAACGGCGAGGGATCCAGCCGGAAGCAGAGCAATGGCAAGCATCATGGCAACAAGAAGTAGATGATTAGATCCTCATTTCTCCTAGTTTAGTATGCATGTAATTGCTTACTTTGGTGTGTGAAAATGTTATCTGTATAGTCACTTGTCTAATTGTATGCTTAATTTGGTTATGCAATGCTGTCTTTTTAAGTATATTTGTTGATGCTCTGTAGACAGAGAAAATCACATCGCACACGGACTGAACAAGGGAACCCGTTGGTGATGATTTCATCAATCACTGACGATTGTATACCAGCAATCGTTTTCTCACAACACACACGGCTTGTTAACAGGAATCGTCTGTGTTGTTATCGGTCTTCCCACACATTTCTGATTACAGACCTGTTTGCCGCGTATCATACACATCTTGTTAAGTTGAACCGTTTCTGTTCTCTTGGCTCAACGCAAATAGTTCATCTGAGTGAACTGTATGTCGTATATCGCACACACCTTCATCTGGCTGCCCGTTTCTGTTGTTTCGCCTCATCACAAACAGTTCATCCGAGTGAACCGTATGTTGTGTATCGCACACGCCTTCATCTGGCTGCCCATTTCTTTTGTTCCTCCTCATCGCAAATAGTTAATTGAACTGAACCGTATGCCCTGCATCTCACACGGAACCAAAATCTGAACTGTGTTTGATGCATACGTACATCATTGCAAATGTTTTGGACATTTTTTACGATTCTCTGACACCACCATTTGCGATTATTGCATCGCAAACAGTTTCTCGAAGGGTCTCTGATCATAGTGTTGCGTCAGCAGCATCCTGCAGTAGTGATATAGCCTCCACACAAAAACTAACCATTACACATAGATTCCCAAACTCGGTGAGACCGAATGGTAAAACTCGGTCAGACCAATTCAGGTCAAAATATGAATGTTAGGCTTTTCGATGGGACCGATACAATCAACTTGATGGAACCGATGCGCTAGGGTTAGGGCATAACATAATCTCGGTGTGACCGATCACATGAAATCGGTGGGACCGATTTCAGTAATAGGCACATAGAGAGTTGGTCAGGCAAACTCGGTGGGACCGATTCGCTCATTTCCGTGGGACCGAAACATTATGAAAAGGAAACAGGGAGTTTGCATTGCGAACTCGGTGGGACCGATTCGCTCATTTCAGTGGGACCTAAATGTTACGAAAAGGAAACATGGAGTTTGCAATCCCATCTCGGTGAGACCGAGATCCCTATCGGTGAAACCAAAGTGACTAGGGTTTGTGGCAGTGGCTATGTCAAATTAACTCGGTGGCACCGGATATATCAAATTGGTGGGGCCGAGTTTGACTTTTAGGTTTAGGACATATGTGGGAATGAGAAAGTGGCTGAGGATTTTGCAGCATATCACTAAGCATTTTGAGCAAGAAAGCCATTAAGCAACACCTCATCCCCTTTTAATAGTATTGGCTTTCCTATGGACTCAATGTGATCTTGGATCACTAAAAGGAAAATGTAGAATCTTGAGCTTGTTGCCAGTATGTGTACTTAGCATTTTGAGGGGTCCACGTCTCTAGTCCATGCCACGTCAATCATTGAACTTTCTGAAATGATCATCTTGAAAGAGCATTAGTTCAATGAGCTATATGTTGTTAAGAATTACCAAAACCACCCAGGGATTAGTTGCACTTTCACCTGCCCGCCAGACTTCTCCAGGTACTTCATTTGTTCCTTCTTTTATTTCTTGCTCCGGTTGCTTCTCCTGGCTTCTCTATTTTCTTAAGACTTGTGTTTCTTCGTGATTCACTAGCTCTCCCATATGCATCCCCTCAAGCCGAGGAATCAGACCCGCTGGTGGTGGTGACTGATATAGGAAGGGTCACCGCAGATGAAGCCATAGAGTTCGCCGCTGCTGAGGGACAGGATCTCGCTGCCGGGGATGCGCAGGGTTCTCTGGCAGTGAATGAGCATTCTCCGGAGGTGTCCCGGAAGGGGGAGTGGCCGTCGAGGTGAAGATCCCTCTCCATACTATGGGCCCACTCCCCACTACCGGGACAGTCGCTGAGATCACGCCATCCTTCTCGAGCACACTGGCCATGGTGCTATCGCCACCCGGAGCCGGAGCCCCCTGGCCTGTCCCTGATGAAGGATGTCGAGCATGATGAGGAGCTTCAACGTATCATGGCTCCGCTTTATCAGGGAGCTAGGGAGGCTGACGACTCAGCAGCCGTCACCATGGATTTGTCCTTCATGGAATCTATAGTGGTGGGCATGAAGGAGATGCAGGCCCGGCACAATCAGAAGTGGCTAGCGCTCAAGGAGCAGCGCGAATCCATCGACAGGATGAGCCAGAACCTAAAGGATAAGGGCCTGGAGCTACACGAGTGGCACGACAAGCAATTGAAGGTGCTCTTGAGGCAGCAAGAGACGCTCCAGGTGACGCGGGAGGATGTCATAGCTCGCGAGGCGCGCCTGGTAGATCGCAAGGCATCCCTGGATGCCAGAGAGCGAGAGATTTCCCTCGAGGAGGAGAAGCTTGAAGCCACCCTTCGCGCCAAAGATGACGAATTGGAGGCTCTTGTTTGTCGTTGCACCAAGGATATGGAGGACAAGCATGGAGCAGCCCTGCCATCCACTGCCGCTGACTCTGCCGCCCACCTGAAGAAACTCACTGATGACCTGGCTGTTGCGTCTGCTACCAAGACTGATCTTGACCGGCAGGCGTCTAAGCTGGCGAAAGATCTCGCCAGGAGCGCCAAGGAGTTGGAAGCTCTTAAGGAGGAAGCACGAAAGGCGGAGATCCTCTTGGCCGATGTGCATACGCAGCTCTCTTCCAAGACTCAGAACCTTGAAGCTGCCAACGGTGACATCTCGGACATGAAGGCGAGGATCGACACATTTGAGCGCTCGACGGAGTCACTTGAGTCCCATCAGCAGTCGCTATCCAAGGATTTGGACACCGCCAAGCGTCTCCGGCGGGATGCCAAGGACAAGCTGAAGAATCGGGTCAATCTGAGCAACCTCTGGATCAAGATCTTGTCGATGTGGCCAAGCGTCTTGGAGCTCAGGCTGCGGTGATGGGCATGGATGGCCCAGTCTTCTCGACTAGCAAGCAAGAGGTCCCAAGCATCAAGCTGGGAATCTTCTTCAACGAGCTGATCGAGAAGCTGAGGGTGCACGAAGAAGGGAGGGCCGAGCGCTCCGCGGCCGAGTCCCGGAAGCTTGCCCGGAACACCCTCTTCATGGTCTTGAGCAATATCGCCTGCCGCCATCCAGACCTCGACCTCGATGACTGATTCAAGAAGCCGCCAGCGGGTGCCGATGTTGCAGCCTCCAAGGAGAAAGCTGCGTCACAGGCCGACAAGGTTCTCCAAGTTTGAATCGCTCCACCTGGTTAACAAGTCAAGTATCGGGCCGCTGTTTCTTCTACATTGCCCTGTAATGGAACATGACGTAAATTTTGTGTTTAGTTATTCTATTTATGATGTTTGAACGAAACCGATATTCCTAGCTGAACCTTAAATGCGTGTTTATCCCCTTTCTTGTCCCTCTCCTCCCATGCATGGCAGGTGAAGGCAAAGAGGAAAAAAGGGGGGCATCGGGGAACGCGTAGATGGAGAGCACGACAGAGGCGACTCATCGACCACCGCCACTAGGGCCAGCAGGGCGCGGCAGGGCTAATGGAGCTGTAGCCCGAGAGGAAGCCTGCCGGGGCCCAGCTGGAAGGCTGCTGGAGGAGCCCGGGAGCACCATCCCCACCTCTGAATCCAACTCCCCGGCAAATCATGTTGTCGGGAAGGAGATGCGGATGCAGATGATGGTGATGCCGCCTGATAAAGATGGTGTGGGCGGCTTCAACCGGAGTCAGAGTCGTCGCCTTCCCACCTGTTGTCGTTGTCATCTCCGTCACTGTCCTCCTCGTCGCTTTCGCTCGAGGAGGAGCTTTCATCATCGGTGGAGCTCTCCGCGCAGCACCCTAAGCGAATTCCCGAGCGCCCGAAGACCTTGACGGAGAGCAGGCCACTCTCGATTGATTTGAACTGGAGAACGTGCCCCTCCGACAAGCTATGGGAACAGGCAAAGGTCTTCCAATCACGGCGGAGGTACATAACATGAGGAGCGGGGGAAGTCGACGTCAACCCACATGTCATCGTTCCCACGGCCCCTCATGTGCAGCCTCAGAGCGTGCGGCGGTTCAAGCTCCATTTCCCGGGCGAACGGGGTAGGAAGACAAAGATGGCACACAAAGGCTTATACAACCTGATGAAGAATTCCTGAGGTTGGACTCCAACGTGGCCTTCCATCGGGGGAGGGGCCGCCGGCGGAGGTGCGACCAGAATGCCACCCCGTCCTCCTCTCCCTCGAGCGCCGCGACGACCTCGACCCTGCCCCCTCGCTCCTCCTCTCGCGGCGGGCTCCGCCACCGCAGGCTCCGGAGGAGGGAAGCGCTATGGAGTAGAATCCCTCATCGCCGCCATTGGAGTACCAGTGCACCCTCGCCCCCTCACCAGGGCAAGCAATGGGAGACTACGAAGAAAGAAGGAGAAAGAGGTGCGTATGGAAGGGCACCATTCCTGCTCCCTTTTATAGAAGGGCGGGGCCGGGGGCTGGCCCATCACCCCAAGGGCGGCCGCCCCGCTCATCCAATGCAGCCTCCCCTCCTGTCCAGAGGCGAGGGGAATCAGGGCCGACCCGCTGCTCCAACCAGCGATGCCTGATTTCCCGCCGTGGCACTAACACCCATGCCCTCCGCATCCACCACCTAGCCTTCCTAAGGCATGGAGGACACGTGATGGATGAACCAAAAGCATAAAGGCAAGTGGGATGGCCGTTTCCACCCCATGATCATGCGGTGCGAGCGCCATGCAGGCCACGATCCGAGATTTCCCCGTAACGTTGCGCACGACGCGCGGGGAAATTGGAAACTGGCCCGAAATCAAGACTAATGAAGAAGCAAAGAAGATCTCAAGAGACCAGCCTCTTCAGCAGCTCTGCCTGTGCACTTATTAGGCCCTGCCCTGAGGACGCTCGCAGCACGTTCAAGGCAGGCCCAGGGGCTTCTGTCGGTGCAACAAACCCTGGGTATGTTGCCCTGATTGTGCATAGGCACAAGATCAAGACTGAAGCACCAACCCAAGACAGAGTACGAGAAATCAAGAGATTCAAAGGACCAACAAGCATATCAAAGGGACCAAGGCCAAGCCAGAGAAGCAAGAGATCATCAAGAAAGAAACCTCCCTTGCCGGACAGACGAGCCCGGCAACGGGCAAGGCCACCCCCAGAAGAAGATGACCAAGGCGTCCCGGCAGGGCCTATCAGGACTTGCGGAAGCTAAATCATCTCACCGACCACCCCACCACGACTCATGTCATCGATCAGTGCGGCGTGAAGCTGCAGAGTGATTAAGTGGCAGCCATTCGCCACATGGCAGCCCCATTCTACCAAGAAAACCCACAGATGACACCCGTTCTATGACGTGTCAGGCAAGCAGGCGTGGAGCTGGCAAGATAGCCCGACAAGCCTTGTCGGGCAACCAACGACGTGACGTTAAGTGGCGCATTAAATGCGCTGTGTCAGCCTGCAGAGTTAGGTATGATATCACTATTTGCTATCTTATCAGTGTCTAATGACTGATTTGCCACTGTGGTGACCCCTTAACCTATAAAAGGAGGCCCATGGCAACGTAGAAGGGGTTCGGGAGGTTAGAGGGTTGGATAACTCACACTCCCATGCACACGTAGTCATTGACGCCCTGAGGCAACCCTTGCCGGGCAAGTGTACTACGCTCCACCACCATAATTCCACCATCAATCCACCAAAGCAGGAGTAGGATTTTACGCCTCGCGGTGGCTCGGACCTTCGTAAAACTGCCCGCATGATCTCTGTCGTGCTGCCTCACGTTTGCCTGCTCTTTGTGCAACACGACTCCCCCCTGCCGAACCAGCAAGGGGTCATCCTGGTCCCATAGGTGGGCCTTCATTTAAATCAATGTGGAATAGTTTCACAACTCACGCCACCCGGAATACCACAGCATAATGGTGTGTACGAATGTCGTAATCGTACTTTTTTAGATATGGTGCATTCTATGATGTCTCTTACCGATTTACCACTATCATTTTGGGGTTATGCATTAGAGATAGCGGCATTCACATTAAATAGGGCACCGTCTAAATCCATTGAGATGACACCGTATGAACTGTGGTTTGGCAAGAAACCTAAGCTCTCGTTTCTTAAAGTTTGGGGTTGCGACACTTATGTCAAAAGGCTTCAGCCTGATAAGCTCGAACCCAAATCGGAGAAGTGCGTCTTCATAGGATACCCTAAGGAAACAATTGGGTACACCTTCTACCACAGATCCAAAGGCAAGAACTTTGTTACCAAGAATGGAACCTTTCTAGAGAAGGAGTTTCTATCGAAAGAAGTGAGCGGGAGGAAAGTAGAACTTGATGAGGTAATCATACCTTCTCTCGAATTGGAAAGTAGCACATCTGAGAAATCTGTCCCTGTGATGCCTACACTAACTATAGAGGAAGCAAATGATAATGATCATGAAACTTCAGATCAAGTTGCTGCGGAACCTCGTAGGTCAACCAGAATACGATCCGCACTAGAGTGGTATGGTAATCCTGTTCTGGAAGTCATGTTATTAGACCATGGCGAACCTATGAACTATTGAGAAGCTATGATGAGCCCAAATTCCGGCGGATGGCTTGAGGCCGTGAAATCTGAGATAGGATCCATGTATGAGAACAAAGTGTGGACTTTGGTGAAATTGCCCGATGATCGGCAAGCCATTGAGAATAAATGGATCTTCAAAAAGAAGACTGATGCAGATGGTAATGTCACCATCTACAAAGCTCGACTTGTCGCGAAAGGTTTTCAACAAGTCCAAGGAGTTGACTACGATGAGACTTTTTCACCCGTAGCGATGCTTAAGTCCGTTTGAATCATGTTAGCAATTGCCATATTTTATGATTATGAAATCTGGCAAATGGATGTCAAAACTGCATTCCTTAATGGATATCTCAAAGAAGAGTTGAATATGATGCAACCAGAAGTTTTTGTCGATCCTAAAGGTGCTAACAAAGTGTGCAAGCTCCAGCAATCCATCTATGGACTGGTGCAAGCATCTCGGAGTTGAAATATACGCTTTGATGAGGTGATCAAAGCATATGGTTTTATACAGACTAATGGTGAAGCCTGTATTTACAAGAAAGTGACTGGGAGCTTTGTAGCATTTCTGATGTTATATGTGGATGACATATTGTTGATTGGAAATGATATAGAATTTCTGGATAGCATAAAAGGATACTTGAAAAAGAGTTTTTTTAATGAAAGACCTCGATGAAACTACTTATATATATTGAGCATCAAGATCTATAAGGATAGATCGAAACGCTTAATAAGCCTTTTACAAAGCACATACCTTGACAAAGTTTTGAAAAAAGTTCAAAAATGGGTCAGTCAAAGAAAGGGTTCTTGTCCGTCTTGCAAGGTATGAAGTTGAGTAAGACTCAAAAACCTGACCACGACAGAAGATAGAGAGAGAATGAAAGTCATTCCCTATGCCTCAGCCATAGGTTCTATAAAGTATGCCATGTTGTGTACCAGACCTATTGTGTACCTTGCCATGAGTTTGGCAAGGGGGTACAATAGTGATCCAGGAGTAAATCACTGGACATCGGTCAAAATTTATCCTCGGAGGACTAAGGAAATATTTCTCAGTTATGGAGGTGATAAAGAGTTCGTCGTAAAGGGTTACGCCGATGCAAGCTTTGACACCAATTCGGATGACTCGGAGTCTCAATCTGGATACGTAGTGATAGTGGGAGCAATTAGCTAGAGTAGCAGCATGCAAATCATTGTAGACACAGAAATTTGTAAATATACATTCGGATCTGAATGTAACAGACTCGTTGACTAAACTTCTCTCACAAGCAAAACATGATCACGCCTTAGTACTCTTTGGGTGTTAATCACATGGCGATGTGAACTAGATTATTGACTCTAGTAAACCCTTTGGGTGTTGGTCACACAGTGATGTGAACTATGGGTGTTAATCACATGATGATGTGAACTATTGGTGTTAAATCACATGGCGATGTGAACTAGATTAGACTCTAGTGCAAGTGGGAGACTAAAGGAAATATGCCCTAGAGGCAATAATAAAGTTGTTATTTTATATTTCCTTATTCACTATAAAGGTTTATTATTCATGCTAGAATTGTATTGATCAGAAACCTTAATACATGTGTGAATACATAAAGAAACATCGTGTCCCTAGTGAGCTTCTACTAGACTAGCTCGTTGATCAAAGATGGTCAAGGTTTCCTAACCATGAACATGGGTTGTCATTTGATAACAGGATCACATCATTAGGAGAATGATGTGATGGACAAGACCCATCCATTACCTTAGCATAATGATCGTTCAGTTTTATTGCTATTGCTTTCTTCATGTCAAATACATATTCCTTCGACTATGAGATTATGCAACTCCCGGATACCAAAGGAATGCCTTGTGTGCTATCAAACGTCACAACGTAACTGGGTGATTATAAAGATGCTCTACAGGTATCTCCGAAGGTGTTTATTGAGTTGGCATAGATCGAGATTAGGATTTGTCACTCCGAGTATCAGAGAGGCATCTCTGGGCCCTCTCGGTAATACACATCATAAGCTTGCAAGCAAACGACTAAGGAGTTATTCACGAGGTGATGTATTATGAAACGAGTAAATAGACTTGTCGATAACGAGATTGAACTAGGTATGAAGATACCAATGATCGAATCTTGGGCAAGTAACATACCGATGGACAAAGGGAATTACGTATGTTGTCATAACAGTTCGACCGATAAAGATCTTCGTAGAATATGTAGGAGCCAATATGGGCATCCAGGTTCCGCTATTGGTTATTGACCAGAGAGGTGTCTCGGTCATGTCTACATAGTTCTCGAACCCGTTGGGTCCGCACGCTTAACGCTCGATGACGATATAGTATTATATGAGTTATGTGATTTGGTGACCGAATGTTGTTCGGAGTCCCGGATGAGATCACAGACATGACGAGGAGTCTCGAAATGGCCGAGAGGTAAATATTGTTATAAAGGACGATGGTATTCGGACACCGAAAGTGTTTCGGGGGTACCGGGTACTTATCGGGTCACCGGAAGGGGTTTCGGGCACCCCCGGCAAAAGATATGGGCCTTATGGGCCAAGAGGGGAAACGCACCAGCCACAAGGGGCTAGTGCGCCCCCCATATGGGTCGGCCTAGGAGGAGAAAGGAAAGAGAGGGAGGTAAAGGAAAGAGTGGAATAGGATTCCCCCTTCCTTCCCTCTCCCCCCCTCTTTCGTTCCACCTCGGTTAAGTATGGCACGGGGGCGCCACTTGGGGAGGACCCAAGTAAGATTCGGCCTACCTGGGGCACCTCATGGCAGCCTCCCCTCTCCCTCCCACCTGTATATATGTGGGGGCGCCCTAGCACACACCAGACATTGCCTAGCCGTGTGCGGCGCCCCCTCTACCGTTTACACCCCTGGTCATAATTTCGTAGTGCTTAGGCAAAGCCCTGCGGAGATCACTTCACCATCACTGTCACCACGCCGTCGTGCTGACGGAACTCATCTACTACCTCGACATCTTGCTGGATCAAGAAGGTGAGGGATGTCACCGAGCTGAACGTGTGCAGAGCGCGGAGGTGCCGTGCGTTTGGTACTTGATCGGTTGAAGTGCGAAGAAGTTTGACTACATCAACCACGTTGTGAAACGCTTTCGCTTATGGTCTACGAGGGTACGTAGACAGACTCTCCCCCTCGTTGCTATGCATCTCCATGGATAGATCATTGCGTGTGCATATATTTTTTTTGTTTTCCATGCAACGATTCCCAACAAACACATGTCTATGGTTAGGAAACCTTAACCATCTTTGATCAACGAGCTAGTCTAGTAGAGGCTTACTAGGGACACGGTATTTGTTTATGTATTCACACATGTATTTAAGGTTCCGATCAATACAATTTTAGCATGAGTAGTAAACCTTTATCATGATTAAGGAAATATAATAATAACCATTTTATTATTGCCTTTAGGGTACATTTCCATCAGGGAGCACATATGAGAGGCATGGGAGCACCGATGGGAGGCATAGGAGCTTCCATGGGAGGCTTGGGAGCTACCATGGGTCGCATCGGAGGCATGGGAGCTTCCATGGGAGCTACCATCAGAGACATGAGTTTTGCGTCTCTCATGGGAGGCATGGGTGGCATGGGAGCTTCCGGTGTGCCTCACATGCCTTCGCATGATGCCTTTGTTGATAGTGCAAACACCGTCCGAGTTTCCAATGGAGGAGAGGACAAACAAGAGGATGGAGAATCGGAAGAAGAAAGAAACGAAGAAGAGGAGGAAGAAGATGGGAAATGGTTGTTGATGTTTAATTCGTTTGTGTGAACTTGTTTATCATGAACTGACTTGTGATCATCTTGTTTGTGGGAACTTTGCATATTTTGAACTATGCTACAAATTTGAACTATGCTATGTTTTTCATTGATGTTTGAGATCATCTTGTTTGTGTGAAATTTGCAAATTTTGGATGTTTGAGATCATCTTGTATGTGTTGTTTGTGCATCGGCTGGGCGAGCGTGGTCTATTTTACCGCGCCTACTGAAGCGGCAATGCTGGCGGGCTAAAAATTTTGAGCACCTGATGAAGCAACTGACTAGTTCGGCGTGCAAAAGCGCTATTTCAGCGTTGTAAGCATGTCGCTTCTAGGCGTCTCTGTTGGAGATGCTCTAAGAAAAGAAAGCCAACGATCTAAGCTGAGGAAATCCGAATGAAATGGCAAAATGGACAACTGGTCTTTTCAAAGAAATCTTATAACCGAGCTATATTTATGGACCCAATAAGTAACAAACATAACCGAGTATTTAACATTTTCTTAATAACGAATCATATATATACAGTGCAACAGTTTATGCGGTATGGCAGACAAGTGCACCTGGCCAACTGACGCCACGAGTTGGCGACCCCTGACTCGATCGACTAGTACGTAGTAAGTACTCTAGTAGTGCTTCTGGGCGTTGGTCATGGACTCGGCGATGCCCTTGGAGAGGCAGTAGGCGACGGACTGAATGGTGATCATTGGGTTGACGCCGACCGCGGTGGGGAGGAGGCTGCCGTCGCAGACGTACAGGCCCTCGGCCTCCCAGCTCTCGCCGCTGCCGTCGACGGCGCTGTCCTTGGGGCTGGAGCCCATGCGGCAGCTGCCCATCTGATGGGCCGAGGAGAAGACCGCCCATTTGTCCGCCGTCGAGTGCATGGGCCCCTTCTCGATGGTCACCTCGTCCAGGAACGCCTCCAGGTCCTCGTCGCGCACGCCCTTGCACCGCAGCCGGAGCCCGTCGCTGCGGTGCGTGCCCACCTCCGCCGCGCCGGCGGCCACCAGGATGCGCAGCACGTGGCGCAGGCCGTTGCGGAGCTCGCGGGTGTCGTCGCGGCTGGGGGTGAAGCGCAGGCGGCCCTCGCAGTCCACGAACCCCGAGCCGCGGTCGCGGACGAGGGCGAACGCGTGCGCCGTGCGCGCGAACCGGCTCATGCGCTCCCTCATATCGCGGCCCGACTCCCACGGCACCATGGCGGCGAAGGCCCCCGGCCCTAGCGCCGGCGTCTCGATGATGGTGCGCGCGGTGACGCGGTGCATGCTTGTGATGATGCCGCCCTCGTAGGACTTGCCGGTGATGGGCACCGCTTGCTTGTTCTCCGGGAAGTAGCCCCACGCCATGGAGACCGGGTGGAGGTGTAGGTTCCGGCCGATGTGCCGGTTCTTCAGCCCGCTGTTGCGCAGCAGCGGAGGCGTCATGAGCGCCCCGCAGGCCGAGATGGACACCTTGGCCTCGATGCGCAGCTTCTTGGTGATGCCGTTGCTCATGCACGTCGCCAACAGGCCGACGCATTTCTTGCTCCGACCGTCCTTGCCGCTGTTGCTCTGGAGGATGAAGCGCTCGGCCTTGCACCCGGTCAGGATCACCGCGCCGTGCTTGACGGCGTCGACGAGCCACGTCGTGTCGGTGCCGCGCTTATCACCGGTGGGGCAGCCGAAGTTGCAGCTCCCGCAGTAGTGTCCCTTGGACGAGTTGCGCGGCACGGCGTCGACAGGCAGCCCGAGTGCCTGGCACCCTCGGCGCAGCACCTTGTTCTGGAACCCTTCCTTCAGGCACTCGTCGGTGACGCCGAGCCGGTCACACACCGCGTTCATGGCCTGCTGGTAGTCCTGGCCCGCGAACAACGGGACCCCGTGGTCGCGGGACCACTCCTGCAAGACCTCCCCCGGAGTGCGGATGCAGGCCGACCAGTTCACCGCCGAGCCGCCGCCGACAGTGGAGCCCGTGAACACCATGGTCGTCACGTTGGACGTGCAGAAGATGCCGCCCTTCTCGAAGAGGCGCTCCATGGACAGACCCTCGACGGAGCTGTAGTCATCGGCGGCGAAGTAGTCGCCCTTCTCAACGACGACCACCTTGTACCCCGCGGACGCGAGCATCGCGGCGGCAACGCCCCCGCCGCAGCCAGACCCGACAATGACGGCGTCGCACTGCACCGTGTGTTGCGCGCCCGGCTTCACGGAGAGCCCCCTGTCCGCAAGCGACCTGAGCAGGGTAGTATCGTTCAGCGCTCTGGTTTCCACGACGCCATTGTCCAGCGGCCGCGACCGGGCGGGCGCTTCAGCTCGGTCTCTCTGCCACTCTTCCACGCTGTACCCAATCGCTTTCCAGTGTGGATTCTCTGAGTTCTCGTCGACCTGCACGTCGGGCAAACAGGTTTCTTTCTTTATGTTATATACAGTAATAAAAAGGGACCGTGACCAACAAATCTTACTTTTTTTTGAACTTGTGGCACACTTTATTCAAAACAAATACGTAATTGTTGCATCACTAACAAGTCCAGCTAGGATAATCTTACTACTAGTACGAGTACTTAGCAATACACGCTTTCATTCGAACATTCATACCCCGTTGATTTATATTTACTCCACATATTAGCTTTGACCAAAGTTAAACTCTATAAATTTTGACCAAATTTATCAAAGACAATCAATTTTTTTGCAATAACAGATATTTACTTCGCATATTAGCTTTGACCTAAGTTAGTACAAAGTTGAGTCATCTATTTTGAAATGGAGGGAGTATATGGTAGGGAAATGTATTAATTGATGATCCTAATGTATTGATTTGGTGGACTACTTAGGTCATTTCTTTATGTTAAAAATGTACCGGTGATCAACAAATATTAATTCCATCATTCCATGGTGGTGTGCTATGACAGAGACCGGATGATGCTAATTGATAATCTGGACAAAGCGCATTATCTGATTGTGTCTTTCATCATCTTATTATTATGCAAACGGTGACACGTCAACATCGGTGTCCCATTCATTTTTTTATGCTACTCAGTACTTGTTGCGTGTAGGTGGTCACTTTTCAGTTTTCACTGGACTGGGCCAAGTCGCCGTGAGATTTCCAGTGTGTACTACTCCACTGTTTATTGATGGCCGAGTAGGGGCCGGAGACTAGTTGCTCTCGGAAAAGCGTAGCCATTTACAAGCTTGCCCTGATAAAGTTCTTATTTTCCACCGGCAATGCTGTAGTCTTTTTCTAGTATGCAAGGAAAATATGTCCCACGACTATGAGGTGTGCTCGGGAGCATGTGCCAACGACCCAGGGTTAATTCAAGATTTCAAAATTTCAACCTTTCAATTCTATTTCTGGGTTTCTGAAATAAAGAGAGCGTGTGCTCTGGAGAACAGAAAATTCAGTTCAGTTTTTGAGTATGTTCAGTGAGGAATATAATGGTGACAGTCGACACGAAGTGCCATTTTCAAGCAAGTTCCTTACGCAACGTCCAACTAATTAAGCAGACACTGACCGGCGAAGGATAGTCTGACTAACAAAAAGAGTGATAGGAACTGCAAGAGCTCAATCAATTCCGAGAATGGTTCCGTCCGTGTTTCTCGGTACGTGTTCAAATCGAAACCAACCCCCTTAGTTTCAGGCGAAAAACACGGATTTTTTGTCTAAAAGGACTACCTGCCTAACGGTATTGACAAAAAGAACCACCTCTAAAATGAATTGCCAAAACAGACCAGTCTAGACGTGGCGGCAGGCGCGCCAGCCGACACGTGGCGCCTGCCGCCACATGCGGAGGCGGCAGCCCCTGCCGGCATGATGTGAGGCGGCCGGTGGCCGATTATAGGAAAATTACACCCCGGCGAGCCGTGACGGAAACAGGGGCACGGCAGGCAGGCCCTGCCGCCATGCAGTCAGGCGGCATGCACTGCTGCAATGCGCCAGGTCACTTTACTTCACTCCTCGTCGAAATAGACAACGATGGCAAAGTTGCGTGGATACATGCATGCATCAGGATTCGTTCTCTAGCGAGCAAGTGGTCCATTCATCAGGACATACATGCATCAGCAATGGCCCAAAACAAGGTACAGGTGGCCCGGCTCCCGTGCACTGCTCCATCAGCGCATGCCGCCTAGATGCATGGCGGCAGGGCCCACTTGCCCTGCCCCTGTTCCGTCGTGGCTCGCGGGGTTGTATTTTTCATGTAATCGGCCACCGGCCGCCTCACATCATGGCGGCAGGCCCTGCCGCCTTCGCATGTGGCGGCAGGCGCCACGCGTCAACTGCCACGCCTGCCGCCAGCTAGGCTGGTCTGTTTTGTCAATTCGTTTGGAAGATGGTCTTTTTTGTCAATACCGTTGGGCAGGTAGTCTTTTTGAACAAAAAATAAAAAACACGAGCATGAAACTGGTGTGAGCCCTGGTTCAGTTAGCAAGCCAGTGGTAGCAAGTCAGACGGGTTGTGGACATGAAGTTAGGGCACTATGCAGACATGCAGTGCAGGCCCCTCTCACCGAGCTGACCGATTAATTTCAAGCGTCCGTCGGACCTCTGAATGCGCAGTAAGTACAGCAAGGAGGCGAGCAAGTTGTACTGCTCCCGGGACCCCACAACCCCTCGAAAAATTGATTTTTTTAATAGTAGAGTTTTTTGCGTTGTTGAAACAAAAACGTGGCCAGGTATTTAATTTTATCCTCTGAAGCCTTAAGTTGCCAAAAAGGGGCCAGAATGAAAGACGCTGGTCGGAATGGCGAATTTATTGTGGTCATCATGGCGTGCCAGTTTGAGAGACCCATGCAATACTGAAGTAATATTACCAAGAAGAGGCGCAAAGGCTTACCATGGTGTAGAAGACGTAGTGGGAGGGATCTTGACGAGGGCGAAGACGATCCTCAGCGGGAAGAGCCAGCGCGTCCTGTTCCATCGCTGCAGCGCCGCCTCCTGCCGCTCCGCCGGCATGTCCGCGAACCGGCGCAGCTCGCTGGCGGCGCCGCAGAGGCTCAGCCGGCCGCACAGCAGCAGCGTGCCCACCCTCGTGCTCAGCACCCACAGCACCACCCACGCCAGCAGCGCCGCCTCCCGTATGCACCGCGTCACCATCAGCTCCGCGACCTTTTTTTTTGTTGGGAGAAGGGGACAAACAAACGAACGAGCTACACATCAGAGATCAACCACCTCACCTCACCGCCGACGATTGCTTCCATGTGAACATGGCTACAAAATCAAACCGGGCGACGCACAAAAGCAAAAATGACAAGGCATTTTTTTCCTGATAATAATTCGTAGGGAGGAAGGAAAGTGATCCGTCCGGCCGTGCGGTGAGAGCGAGACCGCACTGCTGGCGAGCAGAGCAATCATCGAGACACGCCTACGGATCTCATGGTAATTAATTGGGTAAACGCCAGAGAATATCAAGGCGATTAAACCAAGACCGACGAGCGCGGGGACGACCACGTGATGGTGCATATTGGCGTGGCGTGGCGTGGTGCAGGAGAGGAGATTGGATCGGACGCACGCACGCACCTCGTCGGGGATGTTGGAGTCGGCGGCGGAGGCGAGGTAGAAGCGCTCGAGGTCCTTGCCGCCGGGCGGGTCGGCGCGGCCGCCTGCGTCCGCCTCCTCGGCCGGCAGCGAGGGGATGAAGGCGCCGCACATGGCGCGGAGCGCCTCCATCTGCGCCGGGTGCAGCCCGTGCGTGTACTTGCCGTCCCGCCTCCGCCCGCGCAGCAGCGGGTGCGGCCCCGCGCGCCTGCCCGCGGCTTTCTCCTCCTCCTGCACCGCCATTAGCGCGCCTCACAGGATCACTACTGCGTGCGTGTGTGTGCTTCTCTCTTCTCGGTTAGTTTCTCTCTGGCGACGTGTGGGTTGGTGTGCCGCGGGCGCGTGTTTATATAGACCTCTGGGGTGGCTCGAGACCAGCTGGTGCACCCGTTTCCAACTCAGCGAGCGAGCGAGCGGGGACGACGGCGGCGAGAGAGTTGGAGCGAGGAGCAGTAAATAGGGATGGATATGTCGACGATGCGCATCTGTGGCTATATCTCCTCATTTAAAACGGCTCACCAACTGGACGACAGAGAGGGGGAGGCCCATGGACTCCTGGATCATACCAGTTTTGACGTGCGATCTTCTTCTGCTACTGTCTTGTTGCCACCATCTTCGTCTACAAGCACCGTATGAGCCGTTGGTTGCGATGGAACGAGATATTTGATATTGATATCAATCAAGATATATCAGTTACGTCTAAGCTTCTTTTTACAACGATATACAATGTGATCTAGTAGTCGAGATTTTAAGGATACACACGATAAAATAAATAAGAAAAAAAAATGAAGACACCCGGTGCGATCAACCACGCGTAGCAAGCAAACAAGCAGAAACACCAATCACCACCTTTGACAACACACGGACCTGAGGATGGTTCTCCAAAAGCGCGACATTGGTGATCAGTTGATGTCAAACGAAAAGCTATTCAGGTAGACAATAGTCCGACTCAAGTGGCTATGTGTTGAGGAACATGTGTTTGTCCAATGTAGTACAAAAAGTAGTCGATGTTATAATTCCGCTATAAAAAGAACTTGTATCCCCCGTCCACACGAGGGAAAAGATTTT
>NC_041381.1:91817513-91829214 GCF_002162155.2 Triticum dicoccoides
CATCCTTAACAGCACATGAACTGCGAGGAAGGTACTTCAAAAGCAACACCTTCAAAAAAAGAGTGACACACAAGTGTAGCCGTTGTTCGCCAACCGCTGAATGGCAGGTTTTGAGTTTTCATCCCTAGAGAGCATGTCCGAGTAAATCTTCAAAACAATGCATTCAAGAAGCAAATGATGCACAAGCACCGTCATTGACAAGTGCAACCAGCAAAGACCGAACCTTGGGTTTTCACCCATAGCTCAAGAAACGATACTCAGGAGAGCACCACCAAACCGAAGACACCGTGCGCCACTACCACCACTTTTCAAAGAAGACGTTGTTGCGTGAGGGATTACACCCACACTCCATAATCACAAGAAATCAAAATTAAGCTGTTCCATGCCATACATATGCCCGGAGGTTGTCCCCCACGTGAAAATCCCAGGCGCTAAAATCACCACGCAGCTAAGGTCATGCCAACAAAACATTAACAACCACACGATGCAGATAATCGAACATCATCAGCAAATTCAACGTCTTGCCCAAATGTACTACAAAGACAGTGTGGTAGAATCTTACGGCGAGGATAGCGACAAGATGCGACAAGTCATGGATGCAACATTCGTGCACGACCTCTGCATCACTTCAAACCGTTGTTTTTGGTCTCATGACGCTACTACAATAGCCGACCTTGGTGTTGGCTGGTCCTCGAGCCGCCACCACCATCGCTTGTGAAATCTGAGAAGGCCAATATATGTCGCTGTAGTAGAAAAAGCGAGCTGTCATTAGAGGAGGCCACACCACCACGTGGAATGCATCACCGCATGCCCCAAATGCCAGCGATCACCCGACTAGGAGCCGACCGACACCACCATGCCGGCTGCAACACGAAGGGCTCAACCATTTGCGGAGAACATAATCTCTGCCTACAGTGGAACAAGATATTGATATAAAGATGATACCAATTACACTCGGTCTCTACAGCAACATAACATCAAGACCTAGTCGAGACATTAAGGATACATACAACCAAAAAAGATAAAAGGAAGAAGAAAATAAAAAAAGAAAATTGATGCGACTAATGACATGCACCAAGCAAACAAGAAACAACACCAATCACCACCATTGACAAGACAAAAACTATGAGGAAGGTTCTCCGAAAGCAACGCCTACAGGAAAGACAAAAACATCAACCATCACCCTTTATAACACAGCAATTACAAAGGAAGGCCATTGATACGTCTCCAACGTATCTATAATTTTTGATTGTTCCATGCTATTATATTACCTGTTTTGGATGGTTAATGGGCTTTACGATGCACTTTTATATTATTTTTGGGACTAACCTATTAACCGAGGCCCAGTCCAAATTGCTATTTTTTGCCTATTTCAGTGTTTCGCAGAAAAGGAATGTCAAACAGAGTCCAAACGGAATCCTTCGGGAGAGTTATTTTTGGAACAAACGCAATCCAGGAGACTTGGAGTGGACGTCAAGAAAGAAACGAGGTGGCCACGAGGCAGGAGGGCGCGCCTAGGGGGTTAGGCGCGCCCCCACCCTCGTGGGCACCTCGTGGCTCCCCTGCCCGACTTCCTTCGCCTATATATACTCTTATACCCTGAAAACATCCAGGAGCACCACGAAACCCTATTTCCACCGCCGCAACCTTCTGTACCCGTGAGATCCCATCTTGGGGCTTTTTCTGGTGCTCCGCCGGAGGGGGAATCGATCACGGAGGGCTTCTACATCAACACCATAGCCTCTCCGATGAAGTGTGAGTAGTTTACCATAGACCTTCTGGTCCATAGTTATTAGCTAGATGGATTCTTCTCTCTCTTTGGATCTCAATACAAAGTTGTCCTCGATCTTCTTGGAGATCTATTCGATGTAATTCTTTTTGCGGTGTGTTTGTCGAGATCCGATGAATTGTGGGTTTTATGATCAAGATTATCTATGAACAATATTTGAATCTCCTCTGAATTATTTTATGTATGATTTTTTATATTTGCAAGTCTCTTTGAATTATCAGTTTTTTGGCCTACTAGATTGATCTTTCTTGCAATGGGAGAAGTGCTTAGCTTTGGGTTCAATCTTGCGGTGTCCTTTCCCAGTGACAGCAGGGGCAGCAAGGCACGTATTGTATTGTTGCCATCGAGGATAAAAAGATGGGTTTTATATCATATTGCTTGAGTTTATCCCTCTACACCATGTCATCTTGCCTAATGCGTTACTTTGTTCTTATGAACTTAATACTCTAGATGCATGCTGGATAGCGGTCAATGTGTGGAGTAATCGTAGTAGATGCAGAATCATTTCGATCTACTTGTCGCGGACGTGATGCCTATATACATGATCATGCCTAGAATTCTCTAACTATGCACTTTTCTATCAATTGCTCGACAGTAATTTGTTCACCCACCGTAATACTTATGCTATCTTGAGAGAAGCCACTAGTGAAACCTATGGCCATCGGGTCTATTTTCCATCATATAAGTTTCCGATCTACTTTATTTTGCAATCTTTACTTTCCAATCTATATCATAGAAATACCAAAAATATGTATTATCTCTATCAGATCTCACTTTTGCAAGTGGCCATGAAGGGATTGACAACCCCTTTATCGCATTGGTTGCAAGGTTCTTATTTGTTTGTGCAGGTACGGGGGATTTGCGTGTAGCCTCCTATTGGATTGATACCTTGGTTCTCAAAAACTGAGGGAAATATTTATGCTACTTTAAACCAACGCATGATCAAGAGGTAGCAGTCATGTAAAAGCAGCACCTTGAGGAAAGAAACGACCGTCAAGCATTGTTGTCGTTTGATCCAACCGCTGAAGGTCAGATCTTGAGTTTTAACCGTGGAGATCATACCCGAGTAATCTCCAAACAAATGCCTTAAACAAGGAAAAGTGCATAAACACTGTTGTTGCCGGGTGCAACCAACAAAGGCCGGACTTTGTGTTTTCACCTTGAAGCTTGAGATATGATACTCATGAGAGCCCACCAAACCAAAGACATTGTGTGATGTCGTGACCACTTTTCAAAGAAGATGATGCTACATGAGTGATGGTATCCTGGACTAGGGGTGCTTGCCACGTTGGCTCCTGGCCATATGGGCCAGGCAGAGGACCCCCTAGATGATCAACTAGTGGGCCATATTCGTTGGGCCCAAGAGCATCAAGGTGGATTTTTCCTGAAGACTTGGCGCATACACCAAGACTTAGAGGCAGTGTTCAACACGTTTACCCTTAGATGTAACCGACCTTTGTGTAACCCTAGGCACCCTCGGTACCTTTTTAAGTCCAGGGTGAAGACCATAGACGCCAACTGTCAGACATGATCTCGTGGTAGATCATTTGTAACTTATATATACTCCCTCCAAATAAATACAATCAAAATATGCCATAGGGTATTGTCTCTTCAGAGAGCCTAAACCTGGGTAAATCTCCGTGTCATCTGTTACCATCGTGCGAAGGTTACCAGCTCGGGACCCCCTACCCGAGATCTGCTGGATATGACTCCATAATTGGTGGCCCATATAGGTCCTCCGAGTAGTCAAAGCGGTTCGATGACGTCCACGGTCGACGATCAGGTCAGCAACGGTGCGGCTTCCGCACTTTCATGATCCACCGCACTTTCCTTGCTCGACCGGATGGTTGGGGCATATTGAGGACTCAACCTCTCCGCGAGATATCAAACTCGACAATTCAGGATCCACCGCACTTTCCTTGCACATGACACTATATCAGGTTGTGGAAAAGCAGGGCATATTTATCCAGGCACTAACGTGAAGTCAAGCTTGGAACGAGAACTACGTCTCGCTTGAACAAGCCTGGAGCTTAGATCCGACGAGTCAGTGTGAAAGCTAGACATGTGTGGCCCTGCTAAATAAACTTGGATTGATATCAAATCAATCCTCGGAAAGACAATCTTTGGTACCAATGTCAGATCGGGTCGGAGCCAATTTTTTGTTCCCGCCCACCACCCATGTTGAGTGCTGCCTAGATAACATGGGACAAACTGACATCTAGGATCTAGCCCCAAGTCATATACAAGACAAGGGAGACCATCCAACAATTCTGGACACATTTTATGTTAAAGAAAAACAAAAATCCGGATTGTATGGACGAGGAAGCCCTAGTGGCATTCTGCTTCAGCGTTTACGATGAAGGGGTCAGAAGGCAATTCTATCGTCATCGTCCGAGGATGTTCACCAAACTCTCCGACATGATGAAAAACCATTTCGCCATGGAGGATGCTGGTTTAGCCAATCAATGGCGCCAAGATCCTTGCTCGGAATTGCCCGAGGCATAGGGAGGAGGCAGGCGCTCCCACCGTAACCGATGACCCAAGCACATCGATGATGATAGGCACGATGATCAGCTTCCATGGAAGAAGTCGGGCAGGCAGCAACAGAGTTAAATCAGTACTGGACACAATACTCGACCAACCATGCTCAATCCACTCCACCTAGTCAGATAAACCGGTTACCCACAAACACAGGAACTTTTGGGTCCCGAGACATGTGGCAAAAGGAGGCCTATTCAATAACCCTGGCAATAGAGCAAGCTAAGGAATAGCAATCAACCACGAACAAGGACGACATCCATCTGAGGTCAATGATGTGTTTATGATCTATGAGACACATTCCTCGTGAAACTAACAAGAAAGACCTTTTGAGAGATCTGCACCGTGTCGATCATAGCGACCTCGGAGGACAAGTGGTCGGAAGTTCTCATCAGTTTTGACCATTAAGACTAGCCAATGGGAGTCCACACCTAAGGAGTCATGGCTCTCTTCCTTGACCCCATAATCAACGGTTACCGTTTGTCCAACATCCTGATGGACGGACGGAGGCAGCAACCTCAACCTAATCTATGAGGATACTCTGCAAAAAGCAGTTTGGTAGATCCCGCATACAGTCGAGCAGAACAACCTTTAAAGGTATCGTCCCTTGGAAATAAGCACACTGCACTGGAAAAGTCACGCTCAACGTGGTATTCAGAACTCCCAATAATTATCGGTTAGAGGCCTTAATCTTCAAGATAGTCCTCTTCCAGAGCGGCTGCTATGCGTTTCTCGACAGATCCTCATTCGCCATGTTTCATGCCGTCCCCCACTATGCATATGTGAAATTAAAGATGTCAGGGCCGCTACAATATGATTACGATACACGGGAACCCTGATTGATCACTCAAAGCTGAGGATAGGATTGCAACCTTGGCCCTCGAGGCCGAATCCGATGCCTTAGCCGCCGAGGAGTTATCTGAGCTATGGGCAACGGTCGATAAGGACAGCGTTGTTCTCGCCAAATGCTCAAAATCAATGCTCTTTAAACCAGCCGATGAGATCGTTAAGTTCCAAGTCCATCCAGAGGACTGATAACCCACAAGTATAGGGGATCACAACCGTTTTCGAGGGTAGAGTATTCAACCCAAATTTATAGATTTGACACAAGGGAATCCAAAGAATATTTGAAGGTATTAGCAGCTGAGTTGTCAATTCAACCACACCTGGAGATTAATTATCTATAGCAAAATGATTAGTAGCACAGTAGTATGACAGTTTTGATGATAGCAACAGTAGTAATGGTAACAGTAATAGTGATAGTAGTGATGTTGTAGCAGTAATGATAGCAGTAGCAACAATAGTAACTTAGCAAGAACAATATATGATAAATTCATAGGCATTGGATCGGTGACTTGTTGGATCATATTCATCATGAGACAGTTATTGAAGGAAATATGCCCTAGAGGCAATAATAAATTTATTATTTATTTCCTTATTTCATGATAAATGTTTATTATTCATGCTAGAATTGTATTAACCGGAAACATAATACATGTGTGAATACATAGACAAACATAGTGTCCCTAGTATGCCTCTACTTGACTAGCTCGTTGATCAAAGATGGCTAAGGTTTCCTAACCATTGACATGAGTTGACATTTGATAAACGGGATCACATTATTGGGAGAATGATGTGATTGACTTGACCCATTCTGTTAGCTTAGCACTTGATCGTTTTGGTTTACTGCTATTGCTTTCTTCATGACTTATACATGTTCCTATGACTACGAGATTATGCAACTCCCGATTACCGGAGGAACACTTTGTGTACTACCAAACGTCACAACGTAACTGGGTGATTATAAAGGTGCTCTACAGTGTCTCCGATGGTACTTGTTGAGTTGGCATAGATCAAGATTAGGATTTGTCACTCCGATTGTTAGAGAGGTATCTCTGGGCCCTCTCTGTAATGCACATCACTATAAGCCTTGCAAGCAATGTGACTAATGAGTTAGTTGCGGTATGAAGCATTACGGAATGAGTAAAGAGACTTGCCGGTAACGGCATTGAGCTAGGTATTGAGATACCGATGATCAAATCTCGGGCAAGTAACATACCGATGACAAAGGGAACAACGTATGTTGTTATGCGGTTTGACCGATAAAGATCTTCATAGAATATGTAGGAGCCAATATGAGCATCTAGGTTCCTCTATTGGTTATTGACCGGAGACGTGTCTCAGCCATGTCTACATAGTTATCGAACCCGTAGGGTCCGCACGCTTAACGTTCGGTGACGATCGGTATTATGAGTTTATGTGTTTTGATGTACCGAAGGTAGTTTGGAGTCCTGGATATGAAAACGGGCATGACGAGGAGTCTCAAAATGGTCAAGACATAAAGATCGATATATTGGATGACTATATTCGAACACCAGATGAGTTCCGGGGGTCACCGGATATTTATCGGAGTACCGGGAGGTTATCGGAACCCCGGGGGATCTAATGGGCCAACATGGGGGGCTTGTGGGAGAGAGAGGAGAGGGCCTAGGGCTGGCCGCCCCCCCTTGGGAGTCCGAATTGGACAAGGAGGGGGGCAGCGCCCCCTCTTTCCTCCCTCTCTCTGTCTCCTTCCTTCCCCCTCTCCTACTCCTACTAAGAAAGGAAGAGTCCTACTCCCGATGGGAGTAGGACTCCCCCCTTGGCGCGCCCTCCTCCTTGGCCGGCCGCCTCCCCCCTAGCTCCTTTATATACGGGGGCAAGGGGCACCCCAAGACACACAAGTTGATCATTGATCTTTAGCCATGTGCGGTGCCCCCCTCCACCAAAATCCACCTCGGTCATATCGTAGCGGTGCTTAGGCGAAGCCCTGCGTGGGTAGCTTCATCAACACCGTCATCACGCCGTCGTGCTGACGGAACTCTCCCTCGAAGCTCTACTAGATCGTGAGTTCGTGGGACGTCACTGAGTTGAACGTGTGCTGATCGCGGAGGTGCCGTACGTTCGGTACTAGGATCGGTCGACCGTGAAGACGTACGACTACATCAACAGCGTTATCATAACGCTTCCGCTTACGGTCTATGAGGGTACGTGTACGACACTCTCCCCTCTCATTGCTATGCATTACCATGATCTTGCGTGTGCGTAGGAATTTTTTTTAAATTACTACGTTCCCCAACAGTGGCATCCGAGCCAGGTTTATGCGTAGATGTTACATGCACGAGTAGAACACAAGTGAGTCGTGGGCGATACTAGTCATACTGCTTGCCAGCATGTCATACTTTGATTCGGCGGTATTGCTGGATGAAGCGGCCCGGACCGACATTACGCGTACGCTTACGCGAGACTGGTTCTACCGACGTGCTTTGCACATAGGTGGCTGGCGGGTGTTAGTTTCTCCAACTTTAGTTGAATCGAGTGTGGCTACGCCCGGTCCTTGTGAAGGTTAAAACAACACATACTTGACGAAATATCGTTGTGGTTTTGATGCGTAGGTAAGAACGGTTCTTGCTTAGCCCGTAGTAGCCACGTAAAACTTGCAACAACAAAGTAGAGGATGTCTAACTTGTTTTTGCAGGGCATGTTGTGATGTGATATGGTCAAGACATGATGCTAAATTTTATTGTATGAGATGATCATGTTTTGTAACAGAGTTATCAGCAGCTGGCAGGAGCCATATGGTTGTTGAGGTGACCTAGTGTTATTCGAAATTTCTCCGGTTTCATGTTATTCGGAATGAGTTTGTTAACAAGACTTGATCAACATTGTTAGTGGATTCATTTTGATGATCATGAGATGGATGAAACTAGAAGGCACAACCTTCTGTACCCTCTTTTTACTTTCTGTTATTTAGAATAAATAAAGCAAAAATAATATTATCTGTCTGTTTTTTGAATTATCCATGCAATAAAAAATATCCTGAAAATAAAAGTGCTCCAAATGCCCTGCAAATTTAGTATGATTTTTATGGAATATTTGAGGATTTAGGCACTCAGAACACAGTAGGGGGGGCAAGCACTTGGCCACGAGGGTGGAGGGCGCGCCCACTCCCCCTGGGCACGCCCCCCTGTCTCGTGGTCCCACGGTGGGCCCCCTCCACTTATTCCTGCACCCACACACTCCATCTTCCTCCCAAAAAAATCCCCATCCAGCTCAAGAACGAGTTCTAGCTCATTTTGCTGCGATTTTCGATCTCCTTGCTCAAAGCTCCATGCACAAAACTGCTTTGGGAGATTGTTGCTTGGTATGTGACTCCTCCATTGGTCCAATTAGTTTTTGTTCTAGTGCTTTATTCATTGCAAATTTTTGCTGCATAGGTGACCCTGTTCTTGAGCTTGCATGTCAAATTTATGAGGTCCCAAGTAATTCTAATGCATGATATAGGCTTTAGGCACTTGTGGGAGTAGTTGCTATCAATCTTGTTTAGTTTGATTCACTTTTATTTTGAAGTTACTAAAAATTTCAGAAATTTTTCAGAGGAAGAAATATGTCCAAGAAAATGTACCCAGGTGGTTCCTCAACAAAGAGAGGACCTAGGCGTGCTATGCGTGAGCAAGACGATGAACCACCAAGGGAAGCTGAGGTGCGGTCTTGTGATTGGCCGTCAGAAGAGTTTATGGTCAATGCAAGCATCAAGGATGAATTTGACGCATATGTGCATAATGCCGAGCTTGAGGACTTCATACAAGATAAGTGTCCTCAGTACTACCAATTGACTGATTCATTCATGAGAAGATTTAAATATACATCTTCGCGTAATTCTCAGAATGTCTTGTTTTATATTTATGATCAATCTTATACCATGGACCTAGAAGATTTCACAACTGCTTGCACACTCCCACAGTGGGGCAATGTTAATGAACCCCACAAATCTGAATATAAAGATTTTCTAGCTAGTATCATTGTGGGAGTATCTAGGGATATAGCACAAGCTACCATAGGGAGCATTCATTTTCCAGCTATACAATTTTTTGCTCTCTTCATTGGTAGATGCATTAACGGTAAAGATGAAGCATGTCACATGTGTGTCCCTGATCTTTGTGTCCTCAAGAGTGCTGTATTAGGTAATAAAGATTACAACTTGAGGGAAATAGTTGCACGTAGGTTGTATAATAATGGTATATCTGGAGATTTATTTGGAGGGATTTATGCGACCCATGTTGCTAATTATCTTGGTATATCTCCGCGTGAGGGTGATATAGAGTTGCCTGCCGCTTATTTAGATTTTGATGCTATGGCCAGGCACCATTTTCTTGTGAGGAATGAACAATTCCTCCAGTATCGACTAATCTTTGACAGACGTCGGTTGTCCATGTTACTCTCCCTGGCCCTTCCCTTTTTGATTACCAGGCAAAACGAAGACATGTTGTCACCAGGGAGGAGGCAGCTGAACACGAGAGGAGAGCGGAGGCAGCTCACCAACATGCCGCAGCTCAAGAGGCATTGGCCGCTGCATCTCAGTACGACCCCAGTTATAAACTTTGGATATCATCCAGGCTATCCCTGGCATAAGACCAACTTAGGCCAAAAGCCTAAGCTTGGGGGAGTACGTATTTCTCACTGACTTTACATTCATGTTCACACACTATTCTAGTTGTTGGTGCTCATACTCTTTCATTGTATTATCCATGCTAGTTTAATTTATTTTTTAGCTTTCTTCTTGTGTGTTTGATAAACCTTAAGAAAAACCAAAAAAAATAGTTAGTTTAATTTCTATGCTTGTAGTAGTAATTAAAAGAAAACCCACAAAGATTTCTCATTCTTCTTTTACTTGTTGGGAGCTTTCCCGTGTTAATATTTTTATTTCTTTTCTTTCCATTGGGGGTCGAGAGGAGAAGACCATAATGAAAATGTTTAGTGGCTCTCATATCATGACTGTTGATTTAACTTATAGCCCTTATTACTTTGTCTTCTCTCTTGAATTGAATGCTTGCAGATTCCAGCTTAGTCCAATGCATGTGCACTATTATTATTATACACACCATTCGGTCGTGCAAGTGAAAGGCAATAATGACGATATATGATGGACTGATTGAGATGAGAAAAGCTGGTATGAACTCGACCTCTCTTGTTTTTGTAAATATGATGAGTTCATTGTTCCTGATTCAGCCTATTATGAATAAACATGTTTGCAATGACAATTAGAGATTATAGTTAATTATGCCATGCTTAATTAGCTAGGAGCTTATAATGGTTTACCTTGTATGCCAACATGCTATTAAAATGGTTATGATGTGGTATGATGGGATGGTATCCTCCTTTGAATGATTTGAGTGACTTGACTTGGCACATGTTCACGCATGTAGTTGAAACAAATCAGCATAGCCTTCACGATATTTATGTTCATGGTGGATTATATCCTACTCATGCTTGCACTCGGTGTTGATTAATTTTAATGCATGTTCATGACTGTTGTCGCTCTTTCATTTGGTCGCTTCCCAGTCTTTTGCTAGCCTTCACCTGTACTAAGCGGGAATACTGCTTGTGCATCCAAACTCCATAAACCCCAAAGTTATTCCATATGAGTCCACCATACCTTCCTATATGCGGTATCTACCTGCCGTTCCAAGTAAATTTGTATGTGCCAAACTCCAAACCTTCAAATGAAATTTTGTTTTGTATGCTTGAGCAACTCATGTTTCAACTAGGGATGTCTGTATCTTCCATGCTAGGTGGGTTATTCTCAAGGGGAGTGGTCTCCGCTGCTCATTCATGAGAAAATGGCTGGTAACCGGGATGCCCAGTCCCATGATCAAAAAGATCAAAGCAAAACAAAATAATTAAAACAAAACTTCCCCAGGACAGTTGTTTGTATGGATGGTACCCCGTTGTTTCGGATGGCCATGGAGTGTGCTTATTGGTGGTGGGGGAGTATAAACTTTACCACTGTTTGGGAACCACCTATAATGTATGTAGCATGGAAGATATCGCCATCTCATAGTTGTTGCATTGACAGTGAAAGTATACTGCTCAAAATGTTTTTTGAAGGTTAACGACAGTGGGAGAGGCTCCCACTAACTTTTGTATTACTCACAAGAGAACGGTTACATGTGTGTTACAATGGGTTTTAGGCCCCCCGGCCGTAAAAGCTAAAAAAACCAAGACTAGCGTCCCAAACTTACAATGTAATCAGAGAGAAAAGGATGAGATTTCTCTGGACAGTTGTGAACTACCAACTTCAAGAGATTTTTGAATCTAGCTAGCCATGCCTCGAAGGAGTGTGGAATCCCCCTGAAATGTTGGTTGTTTCTCTCCATCCATAGGCTCCAAGCAGCAAGCAAAAAAACATCCATGAATAGGGGTCGATGCCAGCTATCTTTACCCCCATGCAAATGGGCTAATCTGTTGGCTCCCCCCGGCCACGACATCCCAACCTTACTCCAACACCGCTGACTAAAGGGGCACGTAAAGAAAAGGTGCTCCACAGTTTCCTCG
>NC_041381.1:91829224-91913865 GCF_002162155.2 Triticum dicoccoides
AACATGCATGCATAATTATCCCCGGCTAGAGCAAAGTGTCGCTGCCTTAGCATGTTCCTTGTGTTCAAGCGATCGACCAGAAGCAGCCACCCGAATAGTTTGAACTTGATCAGGCTTTTGCATTTCCAAAGCCAACAAAACGCCTCATCGGCCACAACCTGCTTGAAACAATGGTTGTAGTACCTTCTGGAAGAAAAATGCCCTAGGTTGCAGACCCAAGTGTCGGCACAGTCATTGACCACCCGGACGTGCATAGACCCATGCTGAATCTCTCTGATCTCCTCCCTGGCCTGGATCGAAAGAGGCAGGCTGAAAATCATGGCTGGATCAGCGGTCATGAGTACCTTGGCAATGGAGTCATCCTCGTTCAAGGCAAAGGAGAAGCCTCGTGGATACGTGTCCATCAGTATGGAGTCATTGTCACCAAACCAGACATCTTTCCAAAACAAAGAGCTAGAGCCATCCCCTGGGATGACTTTGCTGACCCCCCGGAAGATCCCGCTGAGCTGCATCACGTCCTTCCACCAGAAGGAGCCCACTAATTCAGTAGCATGTGGTACTTTATTTGTGTAATATGCATCCCAGACCAGCTGAACCCAGGGTACATCCTCACGATTGTAGAACTTGAACAAGTGCTTTAAGAGGAGCGCAGTATTTTGTGTCTTGATATCAATAACACCAAGGCTACCACATCGTTTTGGTCGACAAACGAGCTCCCAGGCAGCAAGGGAGTTGTTTTTGACCCCATCATCAGAATTTTTCGCCCAAAGGCAGTATCGGCGCAGTTTGTCGAGATGTTCAATCACTTTGGGGTGCAGCTTGATTGTACACATTGCATAGATCAGCATGAAGGTCACTACCGAATTGACCAGAGTCAATTTGGCCCCCGACGACATCAGTGATAAGGCAGTGGAAGTTTTCCTTTCAACCGATTGCACCAACGGCATGAGATCAAGAACACTCGGCCTCGTTGTCCCCATGGGGAGACCGAGGTAAGTGAACGGCAAGGTGCCAACAGAGTAGCCAAAAACCTCCGCTAACTCACTAGCATGTTGGTGATCAATGTTAATGGGTATAAGGGTTGATTTATGGAAATTG
Source organism: Triticum dicoccoides (assembly GCF_002162155.2). Lineage (NCBI taxonomy): Eukaryota > Viridiplantae > Streptophyta > Magnoliopsida > Poales > Poaceae > Triticum > Triticum dicoccoides. The sequence continues at coordinate 91,830,323 of NC_041381.1, forward strand.
ATCTTGAGTCCAACCGAAGCTGCATAATCCTCCAAGATAAGTTTCATGCGGGCAGCCTGTGTAGGACAAGCTTGCATAACCAAGATTGTATCATCTGCGTATTGCACCACTAGGAAGTCACCTGCATTTTCACGAGGAAGAGGAAGCTCCAGTAGACCCTGGGCGTAAGCGTCATTAATTGCAGCTTGAAGAAGGTTAGCTGCAAGGACAAAGATCAGTGGCGAGAGAGGGTCACCCTGTCGTACACCACATTTGCATTTGAATTTCCGACCAGGAACACCATTTAGGAGAACATATGAAACTCCCGAGCCAAAAATCGTTTCCATCCAACCTAACCATTTGTCATCAAATCCCATGTGTTTCATGATTTCCAACATGGGGGCATGTTCAATCGTATCAAAAGCCTTGGCAAAGTCAAGCTTAAGTAAGACAATCTCTCTCGCAGATGAGTGGCATTGATGAATATATTCAAACGACCACGCAAGGCAATCCTGAATGGTCCTCCCCTTAATAAAACCATATTGGTTCCTGTGGATGATTTTGAGAATAACTTTCTGCAGTCGGTTAGCCAGGATTTTTGTAATGATTTTCAGACAACAATTCAGTAAGGTAATTGGTCTAAAATCATTAGCAGTTTCCGAAGAGGATATTTTTGGAATCAGGGTGATGTATCCTTCACTAATGCTAGTGATATCAAGCCCACCCGCATGGAAAGCATGACACAACTCGTAAAAGTCCGTCTTGATGATTTGCCAGCAATTCTTAAGAAAACAACCATTGAAACCATCCGGGCCGGGGGCTCTGTCATTTGGCATTTCCTTAATAACAGCATTGATCTCTTCATTAGAGAAGGGCGCAGTCAGTTAATCCAACCCATCAATCCGGCGGATGATCCTAGAAAGATCAAACCACATGCTGGTGGGTTTAGAAGAACCTAAACGTTCCTTGTATGTATTGAATAGAACCCCCTCCTTGCCAACATGGTCATGGATTTCCACCGCACTAACTCTAAGCATGGCAATAGCATTGTGTCTATATCTCTCCGTGGCCAGAGATTGGAAAAGCTTAGTGTTCTCATCAGCAAATCTGAAATACCTGATAGTACATCTCTTCCTCCAATATTCATTCTGGTATTTGAGCAAGGCCTGCAAATGGGATTTCAATATCTTCCTAAAGTTTGATTCCTGGACGTATAAAGGTCGTTTATCCTCAAGAGTGTCCATGAAAGCCAGAGCCTCATTACTGTTTTGAATCATAATTTTAAGTTTTGAGATACCCTTGCTCCATCGCTTAAGATCATATCTCAGGGTTTTAAGCTTTTTACATATGCGTGCGGCAGCATTCGGGGCGTAACATGTCTTAGACCAGGAGTTAGCAACAACCTCCATGAACCCTTCATGATTAGTCCAATAGTTCTCAAACCGAAAGAGCTTGGACCTGGGGATACTCAATTCAATTGTGACCACGCACGGGATGTGATCGGACACCGACTTTCCCAGAGGCAGGACCATCATGTTTGGATAGGAGGTAGTCCAACAAGATGACGAGAAGAACCAGTCCAACTGTTCCAGCAAGGGATCGTCCTGCATATTGCTCCAGGTATAGGCTCTGCCTTTCACAGGTAATTCCATTAGCGACTGTGCACGGATGAGCTCATTAAACAACAACATGTCCGCAGTGTCTCCCCCAGGTTTGTTTCTGTTATTCTTAGATCGAATAAAATTAAAATCACCAAGAATCAGCCAGTTTTCATCATCAGGAATATTTAGGTCAAAAAGCCAATTTGTAAAGTCCACTCTACGCTGGCCGGAGCAGGGGCCATAGACATTGATCAGTTTCCAAGAATCATTCGATTGCGTAGCAACAAAAGAAACCCCCACCACAAAAGAATCCACATACCAAGGCGTGCCCATAAACACATAACTATTCCAAATTATAATGATACCACCCGAGGCACCCATTGATGGTGCAAAAACAAACTTATCGAAATGCTTAGGGCAGAAAGTTTTAATAAAAGCAAGATCGAAGGATTCACGTTTAGTTTCCTGGATACATAGCACAGAACAACCGCTAGTATTGATCGCATTCCTAATAGCCAAAAGTTTTGCATCCGAGTTTATGCCTCTGATGTTCCACAAAAGCACGTTCCACGATTTATTCATCAGAAAGGAAGACTTCAGTCGTATACATCCACAGACGAGCGCTGGTCATCCAGCAGCTTCTCGTGGGAGAGGGCTTCCTGAGCAATTCCACAATTGATTCCCATCTGTTGAAGATCTTCAATTGGTGTTGGAGGGGGGCAAGCAGTAGTGACCACCTGCACAGGAGCAGCAGCCAAAGAAACAGTAGTGACAAAAGGAGTCTCTCGTGGTTTCACCCTTGACTTGGAATGCTTAGTGTCGGAAGCATGATTTACCTTGAATCCATCATACTTGTTGGATCTAGTACTTCGTCTGACAGTAGTGGTGTCCAAAGGCACTAACACATTGCGGGGTTGTGGAGCATTAAACAGAGAAGAGGATGCAATCACCTGAAGAGCATTATGTGGGTCTGACGGAGGCACTAACTGAGATTCCACATCTGCAGAGACAAGCTGTGTGATCGCCTTGAGGCCAGGAGAACGAGCAGGCAAATCCTAGTCCGCAGCTGACAGCCGAACCCTGGGCTTAGAAGACAACAGAGACGATGGAACGATAACTGCTCCCCACTGAAATGTAGCAGTAAAGATCATGGAGAGGACATCAGGTTCAGGTGCCATGTTTTCAATCCAGGCTGTAGCAGCGACGTTGAGGTGGTTCTTAATGAGCTTGAAAGGGTTTAGAGGCAGCATCACATGCACATCATGTTGGAAGGTGATAGCTGGTGTATATATGCGCTTGAGCATCCTCCCGATCCAAAGTAGGAACTCATGATCAGCAGCAGCCAGAAAATTAACAGAGCTTCCTCCGGCTCTGATGAACGCCAGTCTAGCAGCAGGACTTCCATTCACAAATCCGTCAGCCAAAGCTTCCACCGCCTGAAACTCAGAGTCAGAAGACCAAATATCAGACAAGTTGTCTTGCACATTATGCTCCGGATCCACACCATCCATGAGTGACGGTCCATCATACTGAAAGAATGTCCTGAAACTGAACCCAGTATATGGTGGAGGGATCACAGGCCACACACCCCACCCATTTTCCTAAACGTGGTCCTGAGCAGGTTCAGGGGCGTTCCAGGCTGCCTCATTCAGAGCATCTTGAGCAGCCATCTCATTGATTCGTGCTTGCTGCATGAGGGTGTAGTAAGGAAGCTCGTATGGATGTGGTGATGCATTCAGGAGCGGGGGGACATCCTCATTGCCAACTAAATTAGGGATAGTGTTTCTACCATTCAGAACATAAACAGGCACAGACCACGAGCGGGCAAGACCAGGCAGTAAACCAACCCTGGTAATCACAAGACTGTGTGGCACCTCAGCAACATCTTTGATATGGCATTTGACAAGAATTCTAGCCTTGTTCTGGCCCGGACGGGGCCAGACAAGAAGCTTTCCAAAGTTTGAAACAGCCTTATGAATGTAATGTTCAGTTTGATAATCCATTGGAAAGGCAAGAAACATAACCCAAATTTCATATTCAAAAGCAGGCATGCGCATATTGATACTCTCATCACGCGGAACTAGGGAGAAGGTGGAATCATCAGTCAAAGCATGAGGTTCTTCTCTAATGGCACATCTCTAATTTCCATATCCGCGAACACCACACACCCGATACCCAACGGGTAAACAAAGTCATCTAGCAGATCATACTCTAAATCACCAATAATAATGCGGCAGACCTCGGCTAACCAGAACTCCTTCTGATGATCTGGGATTGGAGGGTGGACAGAAACGATGGCGTACCTGTCATGGTTCAGAGGCGGATCATCCACCACCATGACATGGCGTTGGACACGGTGAGCAGGCCCACGATCGAAGGTCGATCCATCCGGAGCGAAGGCAAACGGGTGCACCGGGAAGTTCGCCATGGTTGAGGATGCTGGTGACTGAGCCTGCTAGAGAAGGTTCGTCGGAGGAGGAGCTATGGCTTTCTTGCTCAGGGTCGAAGGCGAGAAGAATCGAGACGGTGCAGGCGTGGGTGTGGAACTCGAGGAGAGCATCAGCTCACCCGATTGGGGGTTTTTGGCAGGCAGAATTGACTACACCCTGACCAGGGAGGCGTATCATCAAGCAATGGGGGTTAGCCACGTCCGAGAGGCGTGGGATTTTCTGTTTCCGTTTCCAAACCCAACCTTCACGCGAATCCCTAACAGCACGGGCCATACCAACCACCATAGAGTTACCAACCACAGGCTCATCCACTGCAACCCGAGGAAAGATCCTCTCAGATTGTGTTAGATGTTTTCGTTTCCAGGCCCAACGAGGAAGAAAATTACAAGCCTTGGGCTTACGTGACCTGTGGCACAGACGAAAGCAGAAGGAGCAACGACGAAGCCCAGGACAGAGCCTAGTCATATGGTCAACCGCAGAACATGCAATACACGGAAAACCCAAGGGATCCGGGCCCACCTTGCATGGAACATGCTCGTGAGCATCAGTACATGAGGCAAAACAAGCGCAGACTCCAGAGACATCCCCACAACATTGACAAAAAAATCCCGTGCAGGAATCGTCAACATGACCAAGACGATCACAGAGAGAGCAATGCATAAGCCTTTTGTAGATATATTCTTTGGTCGGGAATGACGAAACTTGGACCATAAGCTTAACACTGTCATTATCATATCCGGCCTGTCAGCCATCCAAAATAGAAAGCAGAGTATCATCCGGGATTGAATCCCACAAACCCATGTTGAACTATCCACCACGAAAAGAAGGCAACCTTCCAGGAATATCAGAAGAAATAGGTAAGGATATTGAACCAATCCGAAAAGAATCCGGAGAAACTGGAGTCAAGAAACTTCCAAAAGAGATCTGATCTGAAGGCTCGCCGGAATGTAAGTCCGTCGGCAGCGGAATGAAACCCAATTTCTGCAGCACTGGTAAAGACGCGGGATCCATAGGCAGCTTACTCCGGGTAGAAAGCCATTTAGATTTAATAGCCGGACCCGGTGAGGAAGCCAAACCAGTCAACTCAGAATCTGCATGCCATGGGGGGGAGCCGGGGATGTGAACCCATACCACGGTGAAGATGAAAATGACAGATAAAGTCCGGCCAGATACGGTCCCGTAATCCAAAAATGAAATGTCCCACACAATTTGAGGCCACTAAGAACCGAAAATGGCGATCTCCCAAACGCATGACATTGAAACCATCACTAAGACCTCCAATACATGACGGAAGAGCCAAACCCACCGAATCCACCGAGAGGGGAAAAGAAGCCGAGGAGAAGGAGACTTCAAGGAAGAATTCCTTGGAGCCGGGGTTGGGGACGAAGTGGACCGTAGATCCAAACCTTGCACCCACCTATGCCTCGACCTTGAGGCCGGGGGAGAAATCCCAATGGAGGAGGCCGCCCATACCGCTCAAAATGTTATTCATCTCTATTTCAAAATCGAGCTCTGGCACCTCTACAAATCCCTCCTTCCCTCTGCGAAGGGCCTATCTATTTACTTTTATGTTGAGTCATCACCTTCTTATTAAAAAGCACCCGCTGGAGAGCACACCATCATTTGCATTCATTACTATTAAATTATATTGAGTATGACTTGACTGGATCTCTTTTACCATGAATTACAATGTTTAGTCAGTCCTTGATCTTTAAAGGTGCTCTGCATTTATGTTTTGCGGTCTCAGAAAGGGCTAGCGAGATACCATCTTGTTATATCATATTATGATTGTTTTGAGAAAGTGTTGTCATCCAAGTTTTATTATTATTCCTCGCTAGTCGATTATGCCATTGATATGAGTAAACATGAGACCTAAGTGTTATTGTGAATATGGTTAGTTCATAATCTAAGCTGAAAACTTGAATGCTGGCTTTACATATTTACAACAACAAGAGCAAACAGAGTTTGTAGAAGTTTTTCTTTATCACTTTCAGTTTATCAACTGAATTGCTTGAGGAGAAGCAAAGGTTTAAGCTTGGGGGAGTTGATACGTCTCCAACGTATCTACTTTTCCAAACACTTTTGCCCTTGTTTTGGACTCTAACTTGCATGATTTGAATGAAACTAACCCGAACTAACGCTGTTTTTAGCAGAACTGCCATGGTGTTGTTTATTGTGCAGAAAACAAAAGTTCTCGGAATGACCTGAAAATCCACGGAGATAACTTTTGGAAAATATAAAAAATACTAGCGAAAGAATCAAGGCCAGGGGGCCCACACCCTGTCCACGAGGGTGGGGGGCGCGCCCCCTCCCCCTGGGCGCGCCCCCCTGTCTCGTGGGCCCCCTGATGCTCCACCAACCTTAACTCCAACTCTATATATTCCGTTTCGCGGAGAAAAAAATCAAAGAGAAAGTTTCATCATGTTTTACGATACGGAGCCGCCGCCAAGCCCTAATCTCTCTCGGGAGGGCTGATCTGGAGTCCGTTCAGGGCACTGGAGAGGGGGATTCATCGCCGTTGTCATCATTAACCATCCTCCATCACCAATTTCATGATGCTCACCGCCGTGCGTGAGTAATTCCATAGTAGGCTTGCTGGACGGTGATGGGTTGGATGAGATTTACCATGTAATCAAGTTAGTTTTGTTAGGGTTTGATCCCTAGTATCCACTATGTTTTGAGATTGATGTTGCTATGACTTTGCTATGCTTAATGCTTGTCACTAGGGCCCGAGTGCCATGATTTCAGATCTGAACCTATTATGTTTTCATGAATATATGTGAGTTCTTGATCCTATCTTGCAAGTCTATAGTCACCTATTATGTGTTATGATCCGACAACCCCGAAGTGACAATAATAGGGATACTTCTCGGTGATGACCATAGTTTGAGGAGTTCATGTATTGACTAAGTGCTAATGCTTTGGTCCGGTTTTCTATTAAAAGGAGGCCTTAATATCCCTTAGTTTCCATTAGGACCCCGCTGCCACGGGAGGGTAGGACAAAAGATGGCATGCAAGTTCTTTTCCATAAGCACGTATGACTATATTTGAAATACATGCCTACATTACATTGATGAACTGGAGCTAGTTCTGTGTCACCCTATGTTATAGCTATTACATGAGGAATCACATCCGACATAATTATCCATCCCTGATCCAGTGCCTACGAGCTTTCCACACACTGTGCTTTGCTTATTTACTTTTCCATTGCTACTGTTACAACTACTACAAAACTGCTATCGTTACTTTTGCCACTGTTACCATTACTATCATATTACTTTGCTACTAAATACTTTGCTGCAGATACTAAGTTATCTAGGTGTGGTTGAATTGACAACTCAACTGCTAATACTTGAGAATATTCTTTGGCTCCCCTTGTGTCGAATCAATAAATTTGGGTTGAATACTCTACCCTCGAAAACTGTTGCAATCCCCTATACTTGTGGGTTATCAGTTGACTATGAGTAGACTTTCTCACCCGTAGTGATGCTTAAGTCTGTCCGAATCATGTTAGAAATTGTCATGTTTTATGATTATGAAATCTGGCAAATGGATGTCAAAATTGCATTCCTGAATGGATTTCTAGAAGTAGAGTTGTATATGATGCAACCAGAAGGTTTTGTCAATCCAAAAGGTGCTAACAAAGTGTGCAAGCTCCAACGATCCATTTATGGACTGGTGCAAGCCTCTCGGAGTTGGAATAAACGTTTGAGAGTGTGATCAAAGCATATGGTTTTATACAGACTTTTGGAGTAGCCTGTATTTACAAGAAAGTGAGTGGGAGCTCTGTAGCATTTCTAATACTATATGTGGATGACATATTGTTGATTGGAAATGATATAGAATTTCTGGATAGCATAAAAGGATACTTGAATAAGAGTTTTTCAATGAAAGACCTCGGTGAAGCTGCTTATATATTGGGCATCAAGATCTATGGAGATAGATCAAGGCACTTAATTGTACTTTCACAAAGCACATACCTTGATAAAGTTTTGAAAAGGTTCAAAATGGATCAAGCAAAGAAAGGGTTATTGCTTGTGTTACAAGGTGCGAAGTTGAGTAAGACTCAATGCCCGACCACTACAGAAGATAGAGTGAAAATGAAAAATGTTCTCTATGCTTCAGCCATCGGCTCTATCACAATGCTGTGTACCAGACCCGATGTGTGCCTTGCTATTAGTTTAGCAGGGAGGTACCAAAGTAATCCAGGAATGGATCACTGGACAACGGTCAAGAACATCCTGAAATACCTGAAAAGGACTAAGGAAATGTTTCTCGTTTATGGAGGTGACAAAGAGCTTGTCGTAAATGGTTACGTCGATGCAAGTTTTGACACTAATCCGGACGATTCTAAATCGCAAACCGGATACATGTTTATATTGAACAGTGGAGCTGTCAGTTGGTGCAGTTCTAAATAAAGCGTCATGGAGGAATCTACGTGTGAAGCAGAGTACATAGTTGCTTCGGAAGCAACAAATGAAGGAGTCTAGATGAAGGAGTTCATATCTGATCTAGGTGTCATACCTAGTGCATCGGGTCCAATGAAAATCTTTTGAGACAGTACTGGTGCAATTGCCTTGGCAAAGGAATCCAGATTTCATGAGAGAACCAAACACATCAAGAGAGGCTTCAATTCCATCCATGATCAAGTCCAGGTGGGATACATAGAGATTTGCAAGATACATACAAATCTGAATGTTGCAGACCCATTGACTAAGCCTCTCTCACGAGCAAAACATGATCAGCACCAAGAATCCATGGGTGTTAGAATCATTACTGTGTAATCTAGATTATTGACTCTAGTGTGTAGCGACCCGACCCAAATGGATCGAATCTCTGTGCTTAAGTGTCATCCCTGGACCGGTATGCTGACACACATAGTACTCGAGGATTTATAACAGAGGTAAATCACATGTATAAAGTAACGTAAATACTATTACCTCAAATCCAAATAGCGGAAGTAACAAGGTTGTGGATTCCCATCAACACCAACGGCAAGTTGAGTGTAGAAACCGTAACCCTAACGTATCACTTAGTCATCTTAAGAAATCCTGCAACATGAGACGTTGCAGCCATGTAGGTCAGTACAGTGAATGTACTGGCAAATTCACACCATAGAGCAATGATGAATAAAGGCTATCACTACATGCATATATGGCTGGTGGAAAGCTCTATGGTTACAGTTTTTTGCGAAAAGCCAATTTTTCCCTACTACAAAGGAATAAATTTTATTTAACTATCATTGTGGTTGTTAAACATTGAGAATGGTTAACAGCATTCTCAATCCCAATTAAACATCATCATTAAAACACAACAAAATTAATTAAAGTAACATGATGAGATTCACATGATAATCCAAGTACTAGATACTCAAGGTGTCCATAATCGGGGACACGGCTAATCATGATTAGTTTATACACTCTGCAGAGGTTTGTGCACTTTTCCCCACAAGACTCGATCTCCTCCGTTGGTTTTCTCGCACTACATGGTGTTTGAGAAACGAATGACCGAGACATAGTCTTTCAGAAGCGCTAGCACCTTACGATGGATAGACCTGTACACCTACTTTCCCCTACATATGCTAGTCTACCACGGTAAGAGTTCGCACGACTTAATCGACTATGCTAGAGCCCATAATAGCATGTGGCTGCACACGAAAGTTTATAGCATGAATAATCTTATGATCCCTTTGAGTCTGGGTGGCGGTCCAAAAACAAACAAGCAATCCTGGAATACCCAAGTGCCTCAATCCACCCAGATGTGTATTAAAGTTGCCACCTTAAATAAACCATTAATTAACAATCTCACATCTGTCATGGATACACTCACCCAATCTACGTCTACTAGCATAGCATGGCAATGTAAGAAAACATAGAAGTAACTCCCATGGGTTTGATAATAACACAGGTAATAGGTACTACCTCATCTACTTCCCAAAACCCACATATTAATCAGATCCTAATCATGCAATTGTCTGAGGGCTGAAACTAATGCATAAAAACTGGGTAATGAAAAGTATGATCAAAGTGTGAACTTGCCAGTACTGTTGATGAAGATGGTTCACACTCAACTCTTGATAGTTCTATTCGTCACACTCCATTCAATCTATCAAAAGCAAGCAATAGTAACCACACATAAGCAATCACTCAAAAGAATCAAAAAGAACGAAGAAAACGATCCAGAAAACATCAAAACCAAGAAAATAACTCTTGCAGCATAAAGCAATTTCTAACAGTACCAAAACTATTTGAATTTGGCCTTATCATAAAGTTTAGGTCAAGGGCTTCAATTTGCAAAAAGAATCAACTCAAACTGAGTTATAAAATTCGAGTTACGATCAAATGAAGTTCAAATACTAAACTGTTTCAAATTCAAATTTTAAACTTACAAAAACATGTTTAAGTTGTTTATCTGGATAGAGGGGATCATAATGAAGAAGTGGGCGTTGGTTTCGTTGGATTTGGATAAACGAACAGAAAGTAGTGATCGTTTGAAGTACAGGGACTAATTTGTAAACAAACTAATCACAAACGGGTCCCTGGCCGAAATTAAAAAGAAAAGAAAAACTATACCGAATGAATGTTCGCTACGAAATCCTAACAAATGAAACCGTTCACTACAGAGGCTAAACTAGTGAGCATTCGCTGTATAACTAAACCTAATAAAAAAACGATCTAACGATAAAACCGAAAATGAATAAAAATAAACCGAGGCGGTTTGCGGTTATACCGGTTCGGGGAAAATAAACCGGCGGCGACGGTTAACTTCGGCGTGTCCAGCATCGGGCGTGGTCGCCGGCGGTGCTCCGGTGGTCTCTTGGCTGCGCGGCGAGGGGCGAGGGTGGCGAGATGGCGGCGGTGGCGCGTGGAGTGGCAGTGCAGAACGGCGGCAGCGGCGGCAGTTGGTAACGGCGGCGGCGGCGGCAACTCCGGCGCGGCGGCGACAGATGCAGCGGTGGCGGCGCGTGACACGAGGAGGAGAGGAACGGGGCCCGGGCGGAGTATTTATAGGAGGGAGAGGCGGCTCCGAGGCGTGGGGGAGGGGCAAAGGCGGCATGGAGAGTCCGGTCGTGGCACGAACGTCGAGGCGGCGGCGGAGTCGTGCGGGATCCAGCCTCCAGCATGAGGTCGGGAACGGTGCGGCTGGGCTTGGCCTGGCAGGAGCTGGGTCGGCCCAGTCGGGGAGAGGAGAAGATTTGTATTTTTTAAAACATTTATTTCTACAGAAGAAGAAATAAAAATAAATAAACTATAATATACTATAGGCATATAATATATCAAAATTTGCAGAAAAAAGATTTTCTACAACATGAACATTATTCTAGCTTAAAACTAAAATCCACAATAATTCTAATAATTGAAACAGTGCTACTGACCTATTTAAAACCCAATAAAATCATTTTAAAAAAATACCAAAATTAATTCAAATTTATTTCTCTCCAATTTTCTATTGTAGGGAATCATGTTACCCTAATTTCCATATATTTTATTTTTGGAGAAAAATAATTTGAATAAAACTCAAATAACTCCAAATTGAAAATAATTCAAAAGAACTTTGAATTTATTTCTTTGAAACTCCCAACTCATATTTCATATGTTTTGAAGAAGTCATTTTATATTCGCTCGTGAAAATCATTGAGTTGCATAAAGTTCCTGGGTTGGAAATATTTTCCAATTGAAATTCAATTATTTTCAACACCCCTTGTCATTTAAATAAATGGAAGAAGTCATTTCATTTTCTCTCCAGGGTTTTGTGGTGAAAAGAATTTGAATTCATGGAGATCAAAATGCAAAAATGAAAGTTTGGGAAAATCCTTTTATTCCCTCTCATTTAACTTCCAGAAGTTTCAAATTCACTCACTTTCAGTCAATCAATCACACAACAATCAAACAAACAATAAAATCTATCTATTTAGTATAACATTCCAAACTTTAGAATTTTGGGATGTTACAAACCTACCACCCTTAAAATGAATCTCGTCCTCGAGATTCGGAGAGGCTAGAAAGAAATAGGTGAGGTTCGGGGTCTTCTCAAAATCCATCGATCATCTCCGGGGTCTCGGGTGCTACCACCCTTAGAAACATTGTTACGGTTCCATCCAAACTCATATACTCCATCCTTATTTTTGACAGTGTCAGTCTTCTTAGATCTTCAGGACAATTCCTTTTCTGGCTCTTCTGGTGGTGGCATAACCTTTACCGCAATTCTTCTATCCTTTCATCGTGGTAAGGTTATTCCATGACTGGGTCTTCTTAGCTGACGGGTCTGGCGCCAATAATAAACAAATATCGATATCTCATGGTGGTCATCAATTTATGGTTTCTCCTGCAGAAAATGGGTCTGGGTTGAACCTCACCGTATATCCTATGATTGGTAAAGCTGCCTTGTACAAGGAAAAAAATACTTATACCATTTTAAGGTTCAAACAAGGTTTAATATCGTCGTCGCTCTACTATAGGTAAGTCACTCAGATTTACCATCCCATATAGCAAAGCGAATAATAAGAGTAAGTCGGTATGGTGATCAATCCATCCCGCACCCAAATCATTACCTTGTATATGGTTTAGCGAATCTCGCATTCTAACACTCGGTCATCCTCACAAGCATTGCAGAATTTCTCTTGTCAACGAACCAAGTTCGGATAAATCAATTGATTCTGCAAGCCAAACAAACATCCATCATTCCTTCACAACTCTCAGGTTTTGCGTTGCTCCTATAAAATCGTCGGTTGATAAAGGCATATCCTCTTCCAGGGTTTTTCCTTCAGCAAGAATGTGCTTGCTTCTTGGCAGGTCCTGGGGCCTATGGGTTATGGCCCATCTCATCACTTTTAAACCTTGAGCTCATCATCGGGGCAACTGATCATTATCCCAACATCCAGCTTCCTAGCATTCTTAAATCCATCCAATGATACTGTCTCCAACTTCCTTCTATCATATCACACTAAGCCGTGATTACTCAACTCATCATGGAGTTACAATTGCTCCATATTACCAACCTTATATCTCCTTTATATCCCATAATACTTCAACCCTTCATATTCTTGGGGTATCCCACATATCAAGACAAAACTCCTTCTTATTTTGTCTGAGTCCACTCCGTGGAACATCATTATCCTTTTCAGGGGTCAAATCTCCTCACAGGGTACTACCACCCTTAAAATGAACAAATCTTCCATAGACCATATTTCTCATATCCTCGAAAATGGTCAAATCTTCCTTCATAGAGTAACAACTCATAAGATTCAAATAAGTACCAATGATGCTAACTTGATTGATTCTCAAAGTATTACAATCTCCTGCATTTCCATTACATGCCTCAACTCAACACCTCAACATAAAAGAATTGTTCCCACTACTACTACTACATTTCTTATTGCAAACTCAACTATTTAGCACAAGGCTCCTTCTCCTTGGGACAATCTCTTGCAAAGTGCCCCGCTTCATTACAGAAGAAACATATTACTTCTGACAAGTCTTGAGGTTTCCTTATGACTACATAGCCTTCTTGGGTCCTCGGCTTCATTTTTGGGCAACTGCTGGAGTAGTGCCCTGACTCCTTGCACCTGAAACAGGTGATATGGCTCAGGTCTTTCTTGGAATCCAATCTATTTCTCTTCCTGGACTTTTTCGTTCCAATCAGGGCTTCTATTTCCTGTGGGTCATACTCTACTTCTTTTGTCGGGAGTTCTACTAGATCTCCATTCAGACAATTCTGCGAGATGTGTCCTTCTCCACATGAATAGCAAGACTTGATGCAGGGTTTAATTGGGTCTTCTTCAGGTGTGTCCTCCACCTCTTCCTTCATCACAGGTTCTCCTAACATTTCCATAAGGGCTCCTTTCACTGCTTCTTTCTTCAGCTGGATGGTTCTTTGTACCATGGGGTAAATGTGACACTGAGTAGGGTAGTGGGTAGTTCCTTCATACAAGAAACAGGTAATCTGCCTAGTTGGGCATTCTTCAGCTGGGTGACTTCTTTCACAATTAGGGCATTCATCCTTATGTTCTATATGGGTGTGTCCTATTCTTCACAAAACTTGCATGCATAGGGTTTATGCATGTCCTTTCCATAAGGTTTCAACTTCTGGGACATAAGCCGAGACTTTAGCAGAGTCAACTTAAATTCTTCCCAAGTGGTTATTCTCTGCCATCCATTGATCGTTTGGTACATCCTCCACCAAGTAGCAGCACCTCTTTCATATCACTGAAGAGCATGTTGGGCCATATCCTTTCCGGCTATAGGGTTATTCTTCATGTGATCTTCCATGTTCTGAATCCATCGGTCCGTCTCCAATTGACTCACCGGTCCAGATAATAGGAGCTCATCTCCATTCATCGTCTATTGGGTCCAGGGGTTTTGGGGTGAGATAAGAGAGATAGAGAGGGATACAGACAATACAAGCAATAGTTTTGAAAAGGGCATTTTATTTTGTGGCTGTCGGAAAAACATCAAACAAATGACAGCTCACAATCGTCGCATCTAACATAAGCATAAAATAGGGGTTTGGTCTACTAAAGGTCAATAAATCTTCAAAGTCACCAAACTCCTCAAGTCTTTTTCATGTCTCCGATGGCACCTTCCAATCATGCTTGTCCTTCTCAAGTTCCTCTGCTAGATCTCTGTTGACGCGAAGTCTCCAGTGACATCCTTTAATATTCTGGAGTTGCGTTCCAAACTTCTGGGTTTTAACATCCTTAACATGAACCATGTCCTACTGTCCTTCAGTTCCTGACGAATCTCCGGTATCTAGAGGTTTTGCTTCTCCAGCTTGCCTACTTTTAGCTTCTGGGTCCTGAGTTCTTCATGAAATGCTTCCTTGTCAAATATGGCTTCCTGAAGATCCATCTTAAACTTGATGTAGTACTCCAGATCCTGGTGATATACCAGCTAAGATTAAAACTGCATCTTTTGCTGACAAATGCTCTATCAGCCTTCTACCATCCAATCCTTCCATGCATCTGCATGCTTAACACCTCACGGTGACAATAACATGAGCGAGCGATAGCATCATGGATATCCATGTTTATGACTATGTCTCTGCCATGAGTTATCATTCCATAATTGATATCTCCTGTCTTGGGGTTTTCTCGACGACTAAAAATTTGAGTTTTGGATGCTCCATGTTCCGGTCTTTCTTCCATACACCTTGATGTCGGGTATTGACAACTTCCTTAGTCTGACAAGCTCTATCAGAGTAGCCTTCCTAGGTCATACCAATCTAGAAATTCTTCAAAGCCTTCAAATTCCCTAGTCTTCGGAGTCTTCACTGTTGTAATTTCATCTTTGTAATGCACGGTAAAATCCTCTTCATTCCGAAGTGGTCTTAGTTGTCCGATATCTAGTACTTCTTGGAGTGGTCTCATCAGCCAAATCTTCATGGTCAAAAGGGGAAAGGGGTATAGTCTCACTAAAAGGGAATATTTGAATAAGCTTAGAAGAGAAGAGAGGTAAAAGATCCTTTTTGAAAAAGAAGGTTTGAGAGAAAATCTTTCCTATGGGCTTGCCAGTCTCTAGGGTCACATCCTACAGTCAACATGTGCTTTGATACCATCTTGTAGCGACCCGACCCGAATGGATCGAATCTCTGTGCTTAAGTGTCATCCCTGGATCGGTATGCTGACACAAACATTACTCGAGGATTTATAATAGAGGTAAATCACATGTATAAAGTAACGTAAATACTATTACCTCAAATCCAAATAGCAGAAGTAACAAGGATGTGGATTCCCATCAACACCAACGGCAATATGAGTGTAGAAACCGTAACCCTAACGTATCACTTACTCGTCTTAAGAAATCCCGCAACATGAGACGTTGAAGCCATGTAGGTCAGTACATTGAATGTACTGGCAAATTCACACCATAGAGCAATGATGAATAAAGGCTATCACTACATGCATATATGGCTGGTGGAAAGCTCTATGGTTACAGTTTTTGCGAAAAGCCAATTTTTCCATACTGCAAAGGAATAAATTTTATTTAACTATCATTGTGGTTGTTAAACATTGAGAATGGTTGATAGCATTCTCAATCCCAATTAAACATCATCATTAAAACCCAACAAAATTAATTAAAGTAACATGATGAGATTCACATGATAATCCAAGTACTAGATACTCAAGATGTCCATAACCGGGGAGACAGCTAATCATGATTAGTTTATACACTCTGCAGAGGTTTGTGCACTTTTCCCGACTCGATCTCCTCTGTTGGTTTTCTCGCACTACATGGTGTTTGAGAAACGAATGACCGAGACATAGTCTTTAAGAAGCGCTAGCACCTTACGATGGGTAGACCTGTACACCTACTTTCCCCTACATCTGCTAGTCTACCACTGTAAGAGTTCGCACGACTTAATAAACTATGCTAGAGCCCATAATAGCATGTGGCTGCACACGGAAGTTTCTAGCATGAATAATCTTATGATCCCTTTGAGTCTGGGTGGCGGTCCAAACACAAATAGGCAATCCTGGAATACCCAAGTGCCTCAATCCACCCAGATGTGTATTAAAGTTGCCACCTTAAATAAACCATTAATTAACAATCTCACATCTGTCATGGATACACTCACCCAATCCACGTCTACTAGCATAGCATGGCAATGTAAGCAAACGTAGCAGTAACTCCCATGGGTTTGATAATAAAACAGGTAATAGGTACTACCTCATCTACTTCCCAAAACCCACATATTAATCAGATCCTAATCATGCAATTGTTTGAGGGCTGAAACTAATGCATAAAAACTGGGTAATGAAAAGTATGATCAAAGTGTGAACTTGCATGTACTGTTGATGAAGATGATTCACACTCAACTCCTGATAGTTCTATTCGTCACACTCCATTCAATCTATCGTAAGCAAGCAATAGTAACCACACATAAGCAATCACTGAAAAGAATCGAAAAGAACGAAGAAAACGATTCAGCAAACATCAAAACCAAGAAAATAACTCTTGCAGCATAAAACAATTTCTAACAGTACCAAAACTATGTGAATTTGGCCTTATCAGAAAGTTTAGGTCAAGAGCTTCAATTTGCAAAAAGAATCAACTCAAACTGAGTTATAAAACTCGAGTTACGACCAAACGAAGTTCAAATACTAAACTGTTTGAAATTCAAATTTTAAACTTTCAAAAACAGGTTTAAGTTTTTTATCTGGATAGAGGGGATCATAACAAAGAAGTGGGCATTGGTTTCGTTGGATTTGGATAAACGAGCAGAAAGTAGTGATCGTTTGAAGTACAGGGACTAATCTGTAAACAAACTAATCACAAACGGGTCCCTGGCCGAAATTAAAAAGAAAAGAAAAACTATACCGAACGAATGTTCGCTACGAAATCCTAACAAATGAAACCTTTCACTACAGAGGCTAAACTAGTGAGCATTCGCTATATAACTAAACCTAATAAAAAAACGATCTAACTATAAAAACCGAAAACGAATAAAAATAAACTGGGGCGGTTTGCGGTTATACCGGTTCAGGGAAAATAAACCGGCAGCGACGGTTAATTCCAGCGAGTCCGGCATCGGGCATGGTCGCTGGCGGTGCTCCGGTGGTCTCCTGGCTGCGCGGCGAGGGGCGAGGGCGGCGAGATGGCGGCGGCGGCGCGTGGAGTGGAGGCGCAGAACGGCGGCGGCGGCGGCAACTCCGGCGCGGCGGCGGCAGATGCAGCGGTGGCGGCGCGTGACGCGAGGAGGAGAGGAATGGGGCCCGGGCAGAGTATTTATAGGAGGGAGAGGCGGCTCCGAGGCGTGGGGGTGGGGCAAAGGCGGCAGGGAGAGTCCGACCGCGGCACGAATGTCGAGGCGGCGGCGGAGTCGTGCGGGATCCGGCCTCCAGCGCGAGGTCGGGGACGGTGTGGCTGGGCTGGGCTTGGCCTGGCAGGAGCTGGGCCGGCCTAGTCGGGGAGAGGAGAAGATTTGTATTTTTTTTAAAACATTTATTTCTACAGAAGAAGAAATAAAACTAAATAAACTATAAGATACTATAGGCATATAATATATCAAAATTTGCAGAAAAAGATTTTCTACAACATGAACATTATTCTAGCTTAAAAATAAAATCCACAATAATTCTAATAATTTAAACGGTGCTACTAACCTATTTAAAACCCAATAAAATCATTTTAAAAAAATACCAAAATTAATTCAAATTTATTTCTATCCAATTTTCTACCGTAGGGAATCATGTTACCCTAATTTCCATATATTTTATTTTTGGAGAAAAATAATTTGAATAAAAATCAAATAACTACAAATTGAAAATAATTCAAAAGAACTTTGAATTTATTTCTTTGAAACTCCCAAATCATATTTCATATGTTTTGAAGAAGTCATTTTATCTTCGCTCGTGGAAATCATTGAGTTGCATAAAGTTCCTGGGTTGGAAATATTTTCCAATTGAAATTCAATTATTTTCAACACCCCTTGTCATTTAAATAAATGGAAGAAGTCGTGTCATCTTCTCTCTAGGGTTTTGTGGTGAAAAGAATTTGAATTCATGGAGATCAAAATGCAAAAATGAAAGTTTGGGAAAATCCTTTTGTTCCCTCTCATTTAACTTTCAAAAGTTTCGAATTCACTCACTTTCAGTCAATCAATCACACAACAATCAAACAAACAATAAAATCTATCTATTGAATATAACATTCCAAAATTTAGAATTTTGGGATGTTACATAGTGCAAGTGGGAGACTGAAGGAAATATGCCCTAGAGGCAATAATAAAGTTATTATTTATTTCCTTATTTCATGATAAATGTTTATTATTCATGCTAGAATTGTATTAACCGGAAACATAATACATGTGTGAATATATAGACAAACATAGTGTCACTAGTATGCCTCTACTTGACTAGCTCGTTGATCAAAGATGGTTAAGGTTTCCTAACCATTGACATGAGTTGTCATTTGATAAACAGGATCACATCATTGGGAGAATGATGTGATTGACTTGACCCATTCCATTAGCATAGCACTTGATCGTTTTAGTTTACTGCTATTGCTTTCTTCATGACTTATACATGTTCCTATGACTATGAGATTATGCAACTCCCGATTACCGGAGGAACACTTTGTGTGCTACCAAACATCACAACGTAACTGGGTGATTATAAAGGTGCTCTACACGTGTCTCCGATGGTATTTTTTGAGTTGGCATAGATCAAGATTAGGATTTGTCACTCCGATTGTCGGAGAGGTATCTCTAGGCTCTCTCAGTAATGCACATCACTATAAGCCTTGCAAGCAATGTGACTAATGAGTTAGTTGCGGGATGAAGCATTACGGAACGAGTAAAGAGACTTGCCGGTAATGAGATTGAGCTAGGTATTGAGCTACTGGTGATCAAATCTTGGGCAAGTAACATACCGATGACAAAGGGAACAACGTATGTTGTTATGCGGTTTGGCCGATAAAGATCTTCGTAGAATATGTAGGAGCCAATATGCGCATCCAGGTTCCGCTATTGGTTATTGATCGGAGACGTGTCTCGGTCATGTCTACATAGTTCTCGAACCCGTAGGGTCCGCACGCTTAACGTTCGGTGACGATCAATATTATAAGTTTATGTGTTTCGATGTACCGAAGGTAGTTCGGAGTCCCGGATATGATCACGGACATGATGAGGAGTCTCGAAATGGTCGATACATAAAGATCGATATTGGATGACTATATTCGAACACCGGATGAGCTCCGGGGGTCACCAGATATTTATCGGAGTACCGGGAGGTTATCGGAACCCCCGGGGATCTAATGGGCCAACATGGGCCTTGTGGGAGAGAGAGGAGAGGGCCTAGGGCTGACCCCCCCTTGGGAGTCTGAATTGGACAAGGAGGGGGGGGGCGCACCCTCTTTCCTCCCTCTCTCCCTCTCCTTTCTTCCCCCTCTCCTATTCCTACTAGGAAAGGAGGAGTCCTACTCCCGGTGGGAGTAGGACTCCACCCTTGGAACGCCCTCCTCCTTGGCCGGTCGCCTCCCCCCTTGCTCCTTTATATACGTGTGCAGGGGGGCACCCCAAGACACACAAGTTGATCATTGATCTTTAGCCATGTGCGGTGGCCCCCTCCACCATAATCCACCTCGGTCATATCATAGCGGTGCATAGGCGAAGCCCTCCATTGGTAGCTTCATCAACACCGTCATCACGCCGTCATGCTGACGGAACTCTCCCTCGAAGCTCTACTGGATCGTGAGTTCATGGGACATCACCGAGTTGAACATGTGCAGATCACGGAGGTGCTCTACGTTCGTTACTAGGATCGGTCAAACGTGAAGATGTACGACTACACCAACCGCGTTGTCATAACGCTTCCGCCTACGGTTTACGAGGGTACGTGGACGACACTCTCCCCTCTCGTTGCTATGCATCACCATGATCTTGCATTTGCATAGGAATTCTTTTGAAATTACTACGTTCCCCAATAGTTATAACCTAGGGCGATACGACACTAGCTCCAGTTCATAAATATAATGTAGGCATGTATTCCGTAAATAGTCATACATGCTTATGGAAAGAACTTGCATGACATCTTTTTTCCTACCCTCTCGTGGTAGCAGGGTCCTATTGGAGACTAAGGGATATTAAGACATCCTTTTAATAGAGAACCAGAACAAAGCATTAACACTCGGTGAATACCTGAACTCCTCAAACTACATTTATCGCCGGGAGTGGTCCTGACTATTGGCACTCCGGGGTTGCCGGATCATAACACGTAGTAGGTGACTATAACTTGCAAGATCGGATCTAGAACATGGATATAATGGTGATAACATAAACGGTTCGGATCTGAAATCATGGCACCCGGGCCCAAAGTGACAAGCATTAAGCATGGCAAAGTCATAGCAACATCAATCTCAGAACATAATGGATACTAGGGATCAAGCCCTAACAAAACTAACTCGATTACATGATGAATCTTATCCAACTCCTCATCGACCAGCGAGCCTACGAAGGAATTACTCACTCCCTATGGGGAGCATCATGAAATTGGCGATGGAGATGTGTTGGTGATGACGAAGATTGAAGATACCCCTCTCTGCAGCCCCAAACGGACTCCAGATCTGCCCTCCCGAGGAAGAACAGGGCTTGGAGGCGGCTCCGTCTTGTGAAACGCGATAATCCTTTCTTCCTTATTTTTCTGGAAATATGGGATTTTATAGCATCGGTTTGAGGGTCAGTGGGGCCACCAGGTGGGTTGTCCCTACCAAGTTGCCCCCCTTAGGTCCATCCTGGCTCCGGAATTCTCTTATCTGATATAAAAAATCCTCGCAAAGTTTCATTCCATTCTGAGAACTTTTATTTCTGCATAAAAATAACACCATGGTAGTTCTGTTGAAAACAGCGTCAGTCCGGGGTTAGTTTCATTCAAATCATGCAAATTAGAGTCCAAAACAAGAAGAAAAGTGTTAGGAAAGTAGATATGTTGGAGACGTATCAAGGACCCGTCTAAAACGGCCTCTATCGGAACTCGTCTGGACGCCACGCTAGACGTGGCACTCCGCGAATTTCTTCGCAAAAACTGGGATATATTTGCTTGGCACCCTTTCAACATGCCAGACATTCCAACTTCCCAAGGGACCTCGCAGAGCATAGCGTGAACATAATAGAGGGATCTAAACCAGTTAAACATGTGTTGCATAGGTCTCCGAGCCAAAGAGACCAGCAATGGGAGAAAATCTGGCAAAACTACTGGAGGCCATATTCATCTGAGAAGTTAAACATTCGTACTGATTGGAAAACCTGGTCATGGCACCCAAGTAGGATAAATCCTAGAGCTTGTGCGTCGATTTTAAAGACGTCAACAAAGCCTTCCCTAATGACCCCTTCTCGTTATGTCAGATCGACCAAATTATCAATGTCACAGTCGGTCATGACCTCTTATTTTTTCTAGATGTGTGCTCGGGCTACCATTAAATCAGGATAAAGGAATCCAACCAAGAAGCAATTTCATTTATCACTCCCTATGGTTTGTTCTACTTCAATACACCTACCGAGCTCAGAGATATCCTGAGATCGGTAGGATGCATTGCCTCCTTGAGCCGATTCAAAACACCTGCCGAGCTCAGAGATATCCAGAGATTGGTAGGATGCATTGCCTCCTTAATCTGATTCATATCTCGCCTTAGTGAAATGACACTTCCCGTGTGCTAACTGTTCAAATAGAGCGGGAGCTTCAGTGGATGCCCGAGGCCAGCTCAGCTCTGGAAGAAATCAAAACACTGTTGGCCACAAATCCTGTCCTAGCCACTCCTTACCTTGGTGAACCAGTTGCTGTACCTCTCGGCAACCAACCATGTGGAGATCATCGCCACCGGCCATGTGAACATGCATGACGAAATCCTCAATCCATAAGAGAGGGTTCATTGTTTTGTCATATTGCTTAATATTTATGGGTTTAAACCCTTCGGGGAACTAATGCTGCATTACCTCGTCTATTAAGCACATGGGATGGGAAGCTCCTTTCACCTTGGTGGTAGCATGACGAACATCAGATGTGGTTACATTCTGGTCACGTGTATAATCGTGTATATCATTGTTTTCGGCTAACCAAGCTATGTAGCCCACCTATCCAGCAGGTGGGCGTTCCCTAGATTTGTAAATTGACCGAGGTGGAACCGCTGTCTATGGATGGAGCTTATTCCCCATCTCATGTTTCTTTAGGGGCCATGGTGGATCTATTTCGCCTCGGCACTAAGGAGCTTCTTGGAGGTTCTTATTTCCGTGGGATGGCCTATCTCGGCCCCGAGGTGGGCGGTCGGGCTATTCGGCCCATTCGCACTTAGATAGCACGTTGTTTCTCCCTCCTCATTCAACTCTGGAAGCAAATTCCTTTGGGGGTAAAATTTATTGGCCCCAGTTTTCCCAAACTTGTCCTCAAGATCCTGCTCGGCCCTGAGAAACTCGACCATCTATCGTTAAGCTCGTCCTGTTTGGATGTAAGCTGTTGGGTCTTTTGCTTGATGCACTTGGTCGTGCTAGCCAATTACCCATGAAAAGTTTCGAGCTAAGGCGCCTCGAGGGGATCCTCAATAACATCAAGTTCGTCGGGACCAAGGCTTCTATCCTCCACGTACTCTAGATAATAATCGATATCCTCAGGGTTTTCATCGTCCCCATTGATCATATCATCGTCAGTGTTGTTGTTCCCAGCGCAAGCATCATTGCCAGCGTTCTGGTTGTCAGCGCCATTTTGAGCAGTGTCATTATCGGCAATGTCACCATTTCAGTGCCACCTTTGCTTGCCTCGCCATTGCAAGTGCCAACATTACGGGGGCTGATACGTCTCCAACGTATCTATAATTTTTGATTGTTCCATGCTATTATATAACCCCTTTTGGATGTTTATGGGCTTTATTTTACACATTTATATCATTTTTAGGACTAACCTACTAACCGGAGGCCCGGCCCGTATTGCTGTTTTTTGCCTATTTCAGTATTTCGAAGAAAAGGAATATCAAACGGAGTCCAAACAGAATGAAACCTTCGAGAGCGTGATTTTTGGAACGAACGTGATCCAGAGGAGTTGGAGTGCAAGCCAAGCAGCAGCCGAGGCGGCCACGAGATAGGAGGGCACGCCCACCCCTACAGGGTGTGCCCCCCTATCTCGTGGGCCCCTCGGGCGGCCACCGACGTACTTCTTCCTCCTATATAAGCCTA
Source organism: Triticum dicoccoides (assembly GCF_002162155.2). Taxonomy (NCBI): domain Eukaryota; kingdom Viridiplantae; phylum Streptophyta; class Magnoliopsida; order Poales; family Poaceae; genus Triticum; species Triticum dicoccoides. The sequence goes on from NC_041381.1 coordinate 91,854,009, forward strand.
CGTACCCCGAAAACATCCAGGGAGCCAATGAAACACAATTTCCACCGCCGTAACCTTTCTTATCCGTGAGATCCCATCTTGGAGCCTTCGTCGACGCTCCGCCGGAGGGGGAATCGACCACGGAGGACTTCTACATCAACACCATAGCCCCTCCGATGAGTTGTGAGTAGTTTACCGTAGACCTTCGGGTCGATAGTTATTAGCTAGATGGCTTCTTCTCTCTTTTTGGATCTCAATACAATGTTCTCCCCCTCTCTTGTGGAGATCTATTCGATGTAAACTCTTTTTGCGGTGTGTTTATCGAGATCCGATGAATTGTGGGTTTATGATCAAGTTTATCTATGAGAAATATTTGAATCTCCTCTGAATTCTTTTATGTATGATTGAGTTATCTTTGCAAGTCTCTTCATATTATCAGTTTGGTTTGGCCTACTAGATTGATCTTTATTGACATGGGAGAAGTGCTTAGCTTTGGGTTCAATCTTGCGGTGATAACAGGGGCAACAAGGGACGTATTGTATTGTTCCCATCGAGGACAAAAAGATGGGGTTTATATCATATTGCATGAGTTTATCCCTCTACATCATCTCATCTTGCTTAATGCGTTACTCTGTTCTTTATGAACTTAATACTCTAGATGCAGGTAGGAGTCAGTCGATGTGTGGAGTAATAGTAGTAGATGCAGGCAGGAGTCGGTCTACTTGTTGAGGACGTGATGCCTATATACATGGTCATGCCTAGATAATCTCATAATTATTCGCTTTTCTATCAATTGCTCGACAGTAATTTGTTCACCCACCGTAATACTTATACTATCTTGAGAGAAGCCACTAGTGAAACCTATGGCCACCGGGTCTATCTTTTATCATTTTTGCTTTCAATCTACTTTTATTTGCATCTATATTATAAAATACCAAAAATATATTTATCTTATCATACTATCTCTATCAGATCTCATTTTTGCAAGTGGCCGTGAAGGGATTGACAACCCCTTTATTGTGTTGGTTGCGAGTTCTTTGTTTGTTTGTGTAGGTGCGTGGGACTTTTGAGGAGCCTCCTACTGGATTGATACCTTGGTTCTCAAAAACTGAGGGAAATACTTATGCTAGTATTGCTGCATCACCGTTTCCTCTTCAAGGAAAACCAACACAAGCTCATTGTTGCAAATAGAAATTTGGTGCAAATAGAAATTTGGTGCCCGTAGATTTTATTGTTCTTGGTATAGATTGCAATCTTTCTTGCCCTATTATTCTTGATAGACCTTTCCTTAGAACGATTGGTGCGATTATTGATATGAAGGAAGGGAACATTAGATTCCAATTTCCATTAAAGAAAGGCATGGAGCACTTTCCAAGAAAGAAAGTCAAATTACCTTATGAATCTATCATGCGAGCTACTTATGAATTGAGTACCAAAGATGGCACTACTTAGATCTATCTTCGCTTTTATGCCCAGCTAGGGCGTTAAACGATAGTGCTAGTTGGGAGACAACCCAATCTTATTTGTGTTTTTTGTTTTTGTTCATGTTTAGTAATAAATTTTGCATCTACCTTCTGTTTAGATGTGTTTTTATCTTTTAATTAGTGTTTGTGCCAAGTAGAACCTATAGGATAACCTATGATGATAGTTGATTTGATTCTGCTGAAAAACAGAAACTTTGCACGGACGAAATTAGTTTTGTTAAATCACATAAACGTGATTTTGTGTTGATTCTTTTTCTGCTGATCAATAGACAAATTGTCCAGGACTTCCTATTTTGTTAGGATTTTTAGAGTTCCAGAAGTTTGCTTTAGTTAGAGATTGCTACAGACTGTTCTGTTTTTGACAGATTCTGTTTTTCGTGTGTTATTTGCTTATTTTGATGCATCTATGGCTAGTAAAATAGTTTATAAACCATAGAGAAGTTGGAATACAGTAGGTTTAACACCAAAATAAATAAATAATGAGTTCATTATAGTACCTTATGGGGTGGTTTTGTTTTCTTTCACTAACGGAGCTTATAAGATTTCCTGTTGAGTTTTGTGTTGTGAAGTTTTCAAGTTTTGGGTAAGGCTTTGATGGACTATGGAATAAGGAGTGGCAAGAGCCTAAGATTGGGGATGCCCATGGAACCCCAAGATATTCAAGGATAGCCAAAAGTCTAAGCTTGGGGATGCCCCGGGAAGGCATCCCCTCTTTCGTCTTCGTTCATTGGTAACTTTACTTGGAGCTATATTTTTATTCGCCACATGATATGTGTTTTGCTTGGAGCGTCGTGTATTATATTAGTCTTTGCTCTTTAGTTTACCACAATCATACTTTCTATACACACCTTTTGGGAGAATCCTACTTGATTAGAATTTGCTAGAATACTCTATGTGCTTCACTTATATCTTTTGAGCTTGATAGTTTTTGCTCTAGTGCTTCACTTATATCTTTTAGAGCACGACGGTGGCTTAATTTTGTAGAAATTGCTAGTCTCTCATGCTTCACTTATATTATTTTGAGAGTCTTTTAGAAAAGCATGGTATTTGCTATGGTTATAAAATTGGTCCTAGAATGGTAGGCATCCAAGTTGGGTATAATAAAAACTATCATAGGAAGTGAATTGGATGCTATGATCAATTTGATACTTGATAATTGTTTTGAGATATGGAGGTAGTGATATTAAATTCATGCTAGTTGGGTGATTATGAATTTAAAGAATGCTTGTGTTGAAGTTAGCAAGTCCCATAGCATGCACGTATGGTTAAAGTTGTGTAATAAACTTGAAACATAAAGTGTACCTGCCTTGTGCATCCTTATGAGTGACGGTCGGGGACGAGCGATGGTCTTTTCCTACCAATCTACCCCCCTAGGAGCATGCGCGTAGTGCTTGATTTTTGATGACTTATAAATTTTTGCAATAAGCCTATGAGTTCTTTTGACTAATGTTGAGTCCATGGATTATACGCACTTTTACCTTTCCACCATTGCTAGCCTCTTCGGTACCGTGCATTGCCCTTTCTCACCTTGAGAGTTGGTGCAAACTTCGCCGGTGCATCCAAACCCCGTGATACGATACGCTCTGTCACACATAAACCTCCTTATATCTTCCTCAAAACAGCCACCATACCTACCTATTATGGCATTTCCATAGCCATTCCGAGATATATTGCCATGCAACTTTCCACCGTTCCGTTCATCATCATCATGACATACTTTAATTTTGTCATATTTCCATTGCATGATCATGTAGTTGACATCGTATTTGTGGCAAGGCCACCATGCATAATTTTCATACATGTCACTCTTGATTCATTGCACCATCCCGGTACACCACCGGAGGCATTCATATAGAGTCATAGCTTGTTCTAGTTTCGAGTTGTAATTCATATGTTGTAATCAATAAAAGTGTGATGATCATCATTATTAGAGTAAAAAAAGAAAAAAAAGGCCAGAAAAAAGAGAAAGGCCCAAAAAAAGGAAAAGAAAAAAAAGAAAATAAAGGAAATAAATAAAAGGGGCAATGTTACTATCTCTTTTTCCACACTTGTGCTTCAAAGTAGCACCTTGTTCATCATGTAGCGAGTCTCATATATTGTGCTTCAAAGTAGCACCATGTTTTTCATATAGTGAGTCTCATAGGTTGTCTTTTTCATACTAGTGGGAATTTTTCATTATAGAACTTGGCTTGTATATTCCTTCGATGGGCTTCCTCAAATGCCCTAGGTCTTCGTGAGCAAGCAAGTTGGATGCACACCCACCAGTTTCTTTTTGTTGAGCATTCATTTGTAGCTCTAGTTCATCCGTTGCATGGCAATCCCTACTCCTCATGTTGACATCAATTGATGGGCTTCTCCATAGCCCGTTGATTATCCTCGTCAATGCCAGACTTTATCCTTTTTTGTCTTCTCCACACAATCCCCATCATCATATTCTATTCCACCCATAGTGCTATATCCATGGCTCACGCTCATGTATTGCGTGAGGGTTGAAAAAGTTTGAGATTATTTAAGTATGAAACAATTGCTTGGCTTGTCATCGGGGGTATAGAAGTTGGGAACACCTTTGTGTGACGAAAATGAAGCATAGCCTAACTATATGATTTTGTAGGGATGAACTCTCTTTAGCCATGTTATTTTGAGAAGACATGATTACTTTGATTAGTATGCTTGAAGTGTTACTATTTCTTTTATCAATATGAACTTTTATTTTGAATCATTTGGATCTGAACATTCATGCCACAATAAAGAAAATTACATTGAGAATTATGCTAGGTAGCATTCCACATCAAAAATTCTGTTTTTATCATTTACCTACTCGAGGACGAGCATGCACTAAGCTTGGGGATGCTTGATACGTCTCCAACGTATCTATAATTTTTGATTGTTCTATGCTATTATATTACCCCTTTTGGATGTTTATGGGCTTTATTTTACACATTTATATCATTTTTGGGACTAACCTCCTAACCGGAGGCCCAGCCCGTATTGCTGTTTTTTTGCCTATTTCAGTATTTCGAAGAAAAGGAATATCAAACGGAGTCCAAACGGAATGAAACCTTCGGGAGTGTGATTTTTGGAACGAACGTGATCCAGAGGACTTGGAGTGCAAGCCAAGCAGCAGACAAGGAGGCCATGAGATAGGAGGGCGCGCCCACCCCTACAGGGTGCGCCCCCTGTCTCGTGGGCCCCTCAGGCGGCCACCGACGTATTTCTTCCTCCTATATAAGCCTACGTACCCCGAAAACATCCAGGGAGCCAACGAAACACAATTTCCACCGCCGTAACCTTCTGTATCCGCGAGATCCCATCTTGGAGCCTTCGCCGGCGCTCCGCCGGAGGGGGAATCGACCATGGAGGGCTACTACATCAACACCATAGCCCCTCCGATGAGTTGTGAGTAGTTTACCATAGACCTTCGGGTCCATAGTTATTAGCTAGATGGCTTCTTCTCTATTTTTGGATCTCAATACAATGTTCTTCCCCTCTCTTGTGGAGATCTATTCGATGTAAACTCTTTTTGCGGTGTGTTTGTCGAGATCCGATGAATTGTGGGTTTATGATCAAGTTTATCTATGAGAAATATTTGAATCTCCTCTGAATTCTTTTATGTATGATTGAGTTATCTGTGCAAGTCTCTTCGTATTATCAGTTTGGTTTGGCCTACTAGATTGATCTTTCTTGCCATGGGAGAAGTGCTTAGCTTTGGGTTCAATCTTGCGGTGTCCTTTCCCAGTGACAGCAGGGGCAGCAAGGCACGTATTGTATTGTTGCCATCGAGGATAAAAAGATGGGGTTTATTGTTGGAAATATGCCCTAGAGGCAATAATAAAAGTATTATTATTATATTTCCTTGTTCATGATAATTGTATTTTATTCATGCTATAATTGTATTATCCGAAAATCGTAATACACGTGTGAATACATAGACCACAATACGTCCCTAATAAGCCGCTAGTTGACTAGCTCGTTGGTCAACAGATAGTCATGGTTTCCTGACTATGGACATTAGATGTCGTTGACAACGGGATCACATCATTAGGAGAATGATGTGATGGACAAGACCCATTCCTAAGCATAGCACAAGATCGTGTAGTTCGTTTTGCTAGAGCTTTTCCAATGTCAAGTATCTCTTCCTTAGACCATGAGATCGTGTAACTCCCGGATACCATAGGAGTGCTTTGGGTGTACCAAACGTCACAACATAACTGGGTGACTATAAAGGTGCACTACAGGTATCTCCGAACGTGTCTGTTGGGTTGACACGGATCGAGACTGGGATTTGTCACCCCATATGACGGAGAGGTATCACTGGGCCCACTCGGTAGTGCATCATCATAATGAGCTCAAAGTGACCAAGTGTCTGGTCACGGGATCATGCATTACGGTACGAGTAAAGTGACTTACCGGTAACGAGACTGAACGAGGTATTGGGATACCGACGATCGAGTCTCGGGCAAGTAACATACCGTCTGACAAAGGGAATAGTATACGGGGTTGCTTGAACCCTCAACATCGTGGTTCATCTGATGAGATCATCGAGGAGTATGTGGGAGCCAACATGGGTATCCAGATCCCGCTGTTGGTTATTGACCGGAGAGCCGTCTCGGTCATGTCTGCATGTCTCCCGAACCCATAGGGTCTACACACTTAAGGTTCGGTGATGCTAGGGTTGTATGACTATGAGTATGCAGCAAACCGAATGTTTTTCGGAGTCCCGGATGAGATCCCGGACGTCACGAGGAGTTCCGGAATGGTCCGGAGGTAAAGAAAACTATATAGGAAGTGCTGTTTCGGCCATCGGGAAAGTTTCGGGGTCACCCGGTATTGTACCGGGACCACCGGAAGGGTCCCGGGGGTCCACCGGGTGGGGCCACCTATCCCGGAGGGCTCCATGGGCTGAAGTGGGATGGGAACTAGCCCCTAGTGGGCTGGTGCGCCCCCCCTTGGCCCCCCCTGCGCCTAGGGTTGGAAACCCTAGGTGGGGGGGGGGGCGCACCACTTGCCTTGGGGGGCACTCCACCCCCCTTGGCCGCCGCCCCCCCTTGGGAGATTGATCTCCCAGGGCCGCCCCCCCTGGGGGGCTATATAAAGGAGGGCAGGGGGGTGGGCAGCCGCACCCCAAGTCTTGGCGCCTCCCTCCCCCTGCTACACCTCGTCCTCCTCCCGCAGCAGCTTGGCGAAGCCCTGCCGGAGTTCTGCTGCATCCACCACCACGCCGTCGTGCTGCTGGATCATCATCAACCTCTCCTTCCCCCTTGCTGGATCAAGACGGAGGAGACGTCACGCTGACCGTACGTGTGTTGAATGTGGAGGTGCCGTCCGTTCGGCGCTAGGATCTCCGGTGATAGGATCACGACGAGAACGACTACCTCAACCCCATTCTTTTGAACGCTTCCGCTCGCGATCTACAAAGTGGTATGTAGATGCATCTCCCCTTTCACTCGTTGCTTAGATGAACTCATAGATGGATCTTGGTGAAACCGTAGGAAAAATTTTATTTTCTGCTACGTTCCCCAACAGTGGCATCATGAGCTAGGTCTATGCGTAGTTCTCTATTGCACGAGTAGAACATAATTTTGTTGTGGGCGTAGATCTTGTCAACTTGCTTGCCGCTACTAGTCTTTTCTTGCTTCAGCGGTATTGTGGGATGAAGCGGCCCGTACCAACCTTACACATATGCTTACGTGAGACAGGTTCCACCGACTGACATGCACTAGTTGCATAAGGTGGCTAGCGGGTGTCTGTCTCTCCTACTTTAGTTGGAGCGGATTAGATGAAAAGGGTCCTTATGAAGGGTAAATAGAAGTTGACAAAATCACGTTGTGGTTATTCGTAGGTAAGAAAACGTTCTTGCTAGAACCCAATTGCAGCCACGTAAAAGATGCAACAACAATTAGAGGACGTCTAACTTGTTTTTGCAGCAATTGTCATGTATTGTGATATGGCCAGAAGTTGTGATGAATGATGAATGATATATTGTGATGTATGAGATCATGTTCTTGTAATAGGAATCACGACTTGCATGTCGATGAGTATGACAACCGGCAGGAGCCATAGGAGTTGTCTTTATTTTTTTGTATGACCTGCGTGTCATTGAAGAACACCATGTAAATTACTTTACTTTATTGCTAAACGCGTTAGCCATAGAAGTAGAAGTAGTCGTTGGCGTGACAACTTCATGAAGACACAATGATGGAGATCATGATGATGAAGATCATGGTGTCATGCCGGTGACGAAGATGATCATGGAGCCCCGAAGATGGAGATCGAAGGAGCTATATGATATTGGCCATATCATGTCACTACTATATAATTGCATGTGATGTTTATTATGTTTTATGCATCTTGTTTACTTAGAACGACGGTAGTAAATAAGATGATCCCTTATAATAATTTCAAGAAAGTGTTCCCCCTAACTTTGCACCGTTGCTAAAGTTCGTCGTTTCGAAGCACCACGTGATGATCGGGTGTGATAGATCCTTACGTTCACATACAACGGGTGTAAGACAGATTTACACATGTAGAACACTTAGGGTTAACTTGACGAGCCTAGCATGTACAGACATGGCCTCGGAACACAGAGACTGAAAGGTCGAACATGAGTCGTATGGAAGATACGATCAACATGGATATGTTCACCGATGATGACTAGTCCGTCTCACGTGATGGTCGGACACGGCCTAGTCGACTCGGATCGTGTAACACTTAGATGACTAGAGGGATGTCTAATCTGAGTGGGAGTTCATTAAATAATTTGATTAGATGAACTTAATTATCATGGACTTACTCTAAAACTTTTGCAAAAATATGTCTTGTAGATCAAATGGCCAATGCTCATGTCAACATGAACTTCAACGCGTTCCTAGAGAAAACCAAGCTGAAAGATGATGGCAGCAACTATTTGGACTGGGTCCGGAACCTGAGGATCATCCTCATAGCAGCCAAGAAAGATTATGTCCTAGATGCACCGCTAGGTGAAGCACCCATCCCAGAGAACCAAGACGTTATGAACACTTGGCAATCACGTGCTGATGATTACTCCCTCGTTCAGTGCGGCATGCTTTACAGCTTAGAACTGGGGCTCCAAAAGCGTTTTGAGAAGCACGGAGCATATGAGATGTTCAAGGAGCTGAAAATGGTTTTCCAAGCTCATGCCCGGGTCGACAGATATGAAGTCTCCGACAAGTTCTATAGTTGTAAGATGGAGGAAAACAGTTCTGTCAATGATCACATACTCAAAATGTCTGGGTTGCACAACCGCCTGTCCCAGTTAGAGATCAACCTCCCGGAAGAGGCGGTCATTGACAGAATCCTTCAGTCGCTCCCACCGAGCTACAAGAGCTTTATGTTGAACTACAATATGCAGGGGATGGTAAAGACCATTCCTGAAGTATTCTCAATGCTGAAGTCAGCAGAGGTTGAAATCAAGAAAGAACATCAAGTGTTGATGGTCAATAAGACCACTAAGTTCAATAAGGGCAAGGGTAAGAAGAACTTCAAGAAGGATGGCAAAGATGTTGCCGCGCCCGGTAAGCCAGTTGCCGGGAAGAAGTCAAAGAATGGACCCAAGCCTGAGACTGAGTGCTTTTATTGCAAGGGGAAGGGTCACTGGAAGCGGAACTGCCCCAAATACTTAGCGGACAAGAAGGCCGGCAACACTAAAGGTATATTTGATATACATGTAATTGATTTGTACCTTACCAGTACTCGTAGTAACTCATGGGTATTTGATACCGGTGCCGTTGCTCACATTTGTAACTCACAGCAGGAGCTGCGGAATAAGCGGAGACTGGCGAAGGACGAGGTGACGATGCACTTCGGGAATGGTTCCAAGGTCGATGTGATCGCCGTCGGCACGCTACCTCTACATTTACCCACGGGATTAGTTATGAACCTCAATAATTGTTATTTAGTGCCAAGTTTGAGCATGAACATTGTATCTGGATCTCGTTTGATACGAGATGGCTACTCATTTAAATCCGAGAATAATGGTTGTTCTATTTATATGACAGATATGTTTTATGGTCATGCCCTGATGGTCAATGGTTTATTCTTAATGAATCTCGAACGTAATGTTACACATATTCATAGCGTGAATACCAAAAGATGTAAAGTTGATAACGATAGTCCCACATACTTGTGGCACTGCCGCCTTGGTCACATTGGTGTCAAGCGCATGAAGAAGCTCCATGTTGATGGACTTTTAGAGTCTCTCGATTATGAATCATTTGACACATGCGAACCATGCCTCATGGGCAAAATGACCAAGACTCCGTTCTCCGGAACAATGGAGCGAGCAACCAACTTGTTGGAAATCATACATACCGATGTGTGCGGTCCAATGAGCGTTGAGGCTCGCGGAAGATATCGTTATGTTCTCACTCTCACTGATGACTTGAGTAGATATGGGTATGTCTACTTGATGAAACACAAGTCTGAGACCTTTGAAAAGTTCAAGGAATTTTAGAATGAAGTAGAGAATCAACGTGACCGAAAGATAAAATTCTTACGATCGGATCGTGGAGGAGAATATTTAAGTCACGAATTTGGTACACACTTAAGAAAATGTGGAATCGTTTCACAACTCACGCCGCCTGGACCACCTCAGCGTAACAGTGTGTCCGAACGTCGTAATCGCACTCTATTGGATATGGTGCGATCTATGATGTCTCTTACCGATTTACCGCTATCATTTTGGGGATACGCTCTAGAGATAGCTACATTCACTTTAAATAGGGCACCGTCTAAATCTGTTGAGACGACACCGTATGAATTATGATTTGGGAAGAAACCTAAGCTGTCGTTTCTAAAAGTTTGGGGATGCGATGCTTATGTCAAGAAACTTCAACCTGAAAAGCTCGAACCCAAGTCAGAAAAATGCGTCTTCATAGGATACCCTAAGGAAACCATTGGGTATACCTTCTACTTAAGATCCGAGGGCAAGATCTTTGTTGCCAAGAACGGATCCTTTCTGGAAAAAGAGTTTCTCTTAAAAGGAGTAAGTGGGAGGAAAGTATAACTCGATGGAGTACTACCTCTTGAACCGGAAAGTAGTGCAGCTCAGGAAAACGTTCCTGTGGTGCCTACACCGACTGGAGAGGAAATTAATGATGATGATCAAGGTACTTCTGATCAAGTTGCTACTGAACTTCGTAGGTCCACAAGGACACGTCCACACCAGAGTGGTATGGCAACCCTGTCCTGGAAATCATGTTGTTAGACAACGGTGAACCTTCGAACTATGAAGAAGCAATGGCGGGCCCAGATTCCAACAAATGGCTAGAAGCCATGCAATCCGAGATAGAATCCATGTATGAAAACAAAGTATGGACTTTGACTGACTTGCCCGATGATCGGCGAGCAATAGAAAACAAATGGATCTTTAAGAAGAAGACGAACGCGGATGGTAATGTCACCATCTATAAAGCTCGACTTGTCGCTAAGGGTTATCGGCAAGTTCAAGGGATTGACTATGATGAGACTTTCTCTCCCGTAGCGAAGCTTAAGTCCGTCCGAATCATGTTAGCAATTTCTGCATACTATGATTATGAGATATGGCAGATGGACGTCAAAACGGCATTCCTTCACGGTTATCTTAAGGAAGAGCTGTATATGATGCAGTTGGAAGGTTTTGTCGATCCTAAGAATGCTAACAAAGTGTGCAAGCTCCAGCGATCCATTTATGGGCTGGTGCAAGCATCTCGGAGTTGGAACATTCGCTTTGATGAGATGATCAAAGCATTTGGGTTTATGCAGACTTATGGAGAAGCCTGCGTTTACAAGAAAGTGAGTGGGAGCTCTGTAGCATTTCTCATATTATATGTACATGACATACTTTTGATGGGAAATGATATAGAATTCTTGGACAACATTAAGGCCTACTTGAATAAGTGTTTTTCAATGAAGGACCTTGGAGAAGCTGCTTACATATTAGGCATCAAGATCTATAGGGATAGATTGAGACGCCTCATAGGTCTTTCACAAAGCACATACCTTGATAAGATTTTGAAGAAGTTCAAAATGGATCAGTCCAAGAAAGGGTTCTTGCCTGTACTGCAAGGTGTGAGATTGAGCTCGGCTCAATGCCCGACCACGGCAAAAGATAAAGAAGAGATGAGCGTCATCCCCTATGCCTCAGCCATAGGATCTATTATGTATGCCATGCTGTGTACCAGACCTGATGTAAACCTTGCCGTAAGTTTGGTAGGAAGGTACCAAAGTAATCCCGGCAAGGAACACTAGACAATAGTCAAGAATATCCTGAAGTACCTGAAAAGGACAAAGGACATGTTTCTCGTTTATGGAGGTGACGAAGAGCTCGTCGTAAAGGGTTATGTCGACGCTAGCTTCGACACAGATCTGGATGACTCTAAGTCACAAACCGGATACGTGTATATGTTGAATGGTGGAGCAGTAAGCTGGTGCAGCTGCAAGCAGAGCGTCGTGCCGGGATCTACATGTGAAGCGGAGTACATGGCAGCCTCGAAGGCAGCACATGAAGCAATTTGGGTGTAGGAGTTCATCGCCGACCTAGGAGTCATACCCAATGCGTCGGGGCCGATCAAACTCTTCTGTGACAACACTGGAGCTATTGCCCTTGCCAAGGAGCCCAGGTTTCACAAGAAGACCAGGCACATCAAGTGTCGCTTCAACTCCATCCGTGAAAATGTTCAAGATGGAGACATAGATATTTGCAAAGTACATACGGATCTGAATGTCGCAGATCCGTTGACTAAACCTCTCTCGCGAGCAAAACATGATCAACACCAGAACTCTATGGGTGTTCGATTCATCACAATGTAACTAGATTATTGACTCTAGTGCAAGTGGGAGACTGTTGGAAATATGCCCTAGAGGCAATAATAAAAGTATTATTATTATATTTCCTTGTTCATGATAATTGTCTTTTATTCATGCTATAAATGTATTATCCGGAAATCGTAATACACGTGTGAATACATAGACCACAATACGTCCCTAGTAAGCCTCTAGTTGACTAGCTCGTTGGTCAACAGATAGTCATGGTTTCCTGACTATGGACATTAGATGTCATTGACAACGGGATCACATCATTAGGAGAATGATGTGATGGACAAGACCCATTCCTAAGCATAGCACAAGATCGTGTAGTTCGTTTTGCTAGAGCTTTTCCAATGTCAAGTATCTCTTCCTTAGACCATGAGATCGTGTAACTCCCGGATACCGTAGGAGTGCTTTGGGTGTACCAAACGTCACAACGTAACTGGGTGACTATAAAGGTGCACTACAGGTATCTCCGAAAGTGTCTGTTGGGTTGACACGGATCGAGACTGGGATTTGTCACTCCGTATGACGGAGAGGTATCACTGGGCCCGCTCGGTAGTGCATCATCATAATGAGCTCAAAGTGACCAAGTGTCTGGTCACGGGATCATGCATTACGGTATGAGTAAAGTGACTTGCCGGTAACGAGAGTGAATGAGGTATTGGGATACCGACAATCGAGTCTCGGGCAAGTAACATACCGTCTGACAAAGGGAATAGTATACGGGGTTGCTTGAACCCTCGACATCGTGGTTCATCCGATGAGATCATCGAGGAGTATGTGGGAGCCAACATGGTATCCAGATCCCGCTGTTGGTTATTGACCGGAGAGCCGTCTCGGTCATGTCTGCATGTCTCCCGAACCCGTAGGGTCTACACACTTAAGGTTCGGTGATGCTAGGGTTGTATGAGTATGAGTATGCAGCAAACCGAATGTTGTTAGGAGTCTCGGATGAGATCCCGGACGTCACGAGGAGTTCCGGAATGGTCCGGAGGTAAAGAAAACAATATAAGAAGTGTTGTTTCGGCCATCGGGAAAGTTTCGGGGTCACCCGGTATTGTACCGGGACCACCGGAAGTGTCCCGGGGGTCCATCGGGTGGGGCCACCTATCCCGGAGGGGCCCGTGGGCTAGGGGAACCAGCCCCTAGTGGGCTGGTACGCCCCCCTTGGGCCCCCCCTGCGCCTAGGGTTGGAAACCCTAGGTGGGGGGGGGGGCGCACCACTTGCCTTGGGGGGCACTCCACCCCCCTTGGCCGCCGCCCCCCCGTGGGAGATTGATCTCCCAGGGCCGGTGCCCCCCTGGGGGCCTATATAAAGGAGGGCAGGGAGGAGGGCAGCCGCACCCCAAGTCTTGGCGCCTCCCTCCCCCTGCTACACCTCGTCCTCCTCCCGCAGCAGCTTGGCGAAGCCCTGCCGGAGTTCTGCTGCATCCACCACCACGCTGTCGTGCTGCTGGATCATCATCAACCTCTCCTTCCCCCTTGCTGGATCAAAACGGAGGAGACGTCACGCTGACCGTACGTGTGTTGAACGCGGAGGTGCCCTCCGTTCGGCGCTAGGATCTAAGGTGATAGGATCACGAAGAGAACGACTACCTCAACCCCGTTCTTTTGAACGCTTCCGCTCGCGATCTACAAAGTGGTATGTAGATGCATCTCCCATTTCACTCGTTGCTTAGATGAACTCATAGATGGATCTTGGTGAAACCGTAGGAAATTTTTTATTTTCTGCTATGTTCCCCAACATTTATATCATATTGCATGAGTTTATCCCTCTACATCATGTCATCTTGCTTAATGCGTTACTCTATTCTTTATGAACTTAATACTCTATATGCAGGCAGGAGTCGGTCGATGTGTGGAGTAATAGTGGTAGATGCAGGCAGGAGTCGGTCTACTTGTTGCGGACGTGATGCCTATATACATGATCATGCCTAGATAATCTCATAATTATTCGCTTTTCTATCAATTGCTCGACAGTAAATTGTTCACCCACCGTAATACTTATGCTATCTTGAGAGAAGCCACTAGTGAAACCTATGGCCCCCGGGTCTATATTTTATCATATTTCCTTTCAATCTACTTTTATTTGTATCTTTACTTTTTGCATCTATATTATAAAATACCAAAAATATATTTATCTTATCATACTATCTCTATGAGATCTCACTTTCTCAAGTGGCCGTGAAGGGATTGACAACCCCTTTATTGCGTTGGTTGCGAGTTCTTTGTTTGTTTGTGTAGGTGCGTGGTGTTGGAAATATGCCCTAGAGGCAATAATAAAATGGATATTATTATATTTCCTTGTTTATGATAATTGCTTATTATCCATGCTAGAATTGTATTGATAGGAAACTCAGATACATGTGTGGATACATAGACAACACCATGTCCCTAGTAAGCCTCTAGTTGACTAGCTCGTTGATCAATGGATGGTTACGGTTTCCTGACCATGGACATTGGATGTCGTTGATAATGGGATCACATCATTAGGAGAATGATGTGATGGACAAGATCCAATCCTAAGCCTAGCACAAGATCGTGTAGTTCGTATGCTAAAGCTTTTCTAAATGTCAAGTATCTTTTCCTTAGACCATGAGATTGTGCATCTTCCGGATACCGTAGGAATGTTGTGGGTGTACCAAACGTCACAACGTAACTGGGTGGCTATAAAGGTGCACTACGGGTATCTCCGAAAGTGTCTGTTGGGTTGGCATGAATCGAGACTGGGATTTGTCACTCCGTGTGACGGAGAGGTATCTCTGGGCCCACTCGGTAGGACATCATCATAATATGCACAATGTGATGAAGGAGTTGATCGCGGGATGATGTGTTACAGAACGAGTAAAGAGACTTGCCGGTAACGAGATTGAACAAGGTATCGGGATACCGACGATCGAATCTCGGGTAAGTATCATACCAGTAGACAAAGGGAATAGTATACGAGATTGATTGAATCCTTGACATCGTGGTTCATCCGATGAGATCATCGTGGCACATGTGGGAGCCAACATGGGTATCCAGATCCCGCTGTTGGTTATTGGCCGGAGAGTTGTCTCGGTCATGTCTGCATGGTTCCCGAACCCGTAGGGTCTACACACTTAAGGTTCGATGACGCTAGGGTTATAGAGAATAGATATACGTGGTTACCGAATGTTGTTCGGAGTCTCGGATGAGATCCCGGATGTCACAGGAGTTCCGGAATGGTCCGGAGGTAAAGATTTATATATGGGAAGTCCTGTTTTGGTCACCGGAAAAGTTTCGGGTGCTATCGGTAACGTACGGGGACCACCGGGAGGGTCCCGGGGGTCCACCAGGAGGGGCCACCGGCCCCAGAGGGCCGCGTGGGCCAAGTGTGGGAGGGTACCAGCCCTAGGTGGACTGGTGCGCCCCCCCACCAGGGCCCAAGGCAAAGAGAGAAGGGAAAGGGGGAAACCCTAGGCCCAGATGGGCCTAAGGCCCACCTAGTGGTGCGCCCCCTCTCTTCCCCTTGGCCGCCCCCTAGATGGGATCTAGGGCTGGCCGCCACCCCTAGGGGTGGAAACCTAGATGGGGGCACAGCCCCTCGCTTCCCCCTATATATAGTGGGGGTTTGGGGCTGCCATACACATGAGAACGTCTCCCTCTTGGCGCAGCCCTACCCCTCTCCCTCCTCATCTCTTGCGGTGCTTGGCGAAGCCCTGCTGGAGTGCCACGCTCCTCCACCACCACCACGCCGTCGTGCTGCTGCTGGACGGAGTCTTCCCCAACCTCTCCCTCTCCCCTTGCTGGATCAAGGCACGAGAGACGTCATCGGGCTGCACGTGTGTTGAACGCGGAGGCGCCGTTATTCGGCACTTAGATCGGAATCAACCGCGATCAGAATCGCTACGAGTACGACTCCTTCATCCGCGTTCTTGTAATGCTTCCGCTTAGCTATCTACAAGGGTATGTAGATGCACTCCCCTTTCCCTCGTTGCTAGGTTACTCCATAGAATGATCTTGGTGATGCATAGAAAATTTTAAATTTCTGCTACGATCCCCAACAGTGGCATCAAGAGCTAGGTCTAAGCGTAGTTTCTATGCACGAGTAGAACACAAGTTGTTGTGGGCGTTGATTTTGTTCAATATGCTTACCGTTACTAGTCCAATCTTGTTTCAACGGTATTGTGGGATGAAGCGGCCTAGACCGACCTTACACGTACACTTACATGAGACAGGTTCCACCGACTGACATGCACTTGTTGCATAAGGTGGCTAGCGGGTGCCAGTCTCTCCCACTTTAGTCGGATCGGATTCGATGAAAAGGGTCCTTGTGAAGGGCAAATAACAATTGGCATATCATGTTGTGGCTTTTGCGTAGGTAAGAAACGTTCTTGCTAGAAACCCATAGCAGCCACGTAAAACATGCAAACAACAATTAGAGGACGTCTAACATGTTTTTGCAGGGTATGCTATGTGATGTGATATGGCCAAAAATAATGTGATGAATGATATGTGATGTATGAGATTGATCATGTTCTTGTAATAGGAATCACGACTTGCATGTCGATGAGTGTCGTGGAATTGTCACGACAGATGTCCTTAGTGCCAGGACTTAGTCGCGAGGCCAACGCATCTATGTGGTAGCTTGAGAGGGGTTGAGCGGAATCGAGAGACGCAACACAAGACAGGGATTTAGACAGCTTCGGGCCCCGGGAAACATCATCCGGTAAAAACCCTACATGCTGTTTGAGGCTAGGTCTCATTATCATCATGAGGGAGGCGCCGTAAACCGGCTCTTCTCTTTGTGTCCACCCCTAAGATTATTTCTTCTTGCTCGTAACTCGTCCCTCTTTGGGGAGCCCTGCCCCTCCTTATATATGTTGAAGGGGCGGGTTACATGTGGAGTCCTATTAGGATTAGGACTAGTCTATCTCTAATACAAACCGGATACAAGCCCAGGTCTTAACTCCTTGTAAGAAAAATATTCCTTATGCCTTTCCTCTTAAACCGGCCCACCATAGTATGAACCGGCCTTCATGAACCGCCCGTTGGGCCACCAGGTCTTGTCGCTCCTCGCACCCGCCTGCCGGATTACCAATGAGTCGTGAACCGCCAGGTCCAAACGGGTCGCCGGTGAACCGCCAAGTGTCAGCGGGGTCTCAAATAAACCGCCAAGTCCGACCGGGTTAACTTCCGGCCGGTTTACACCGCGGGGTATATCCCCGACATTAGCCCCCAAGTTTAGCTTGGATTTATCCATGGTAAACTTATGCTGTAAAATAAACACCAGAACAAATTTGGCAGGTTGTGCTCCGGGTTAAGAATTCTTGTAGACCGGCACCTGATCGTCCTTAAGTCCTTTGTCATTTCCTCCTTCTAGAAAATCCGGGTCAATAACCAGCTTCATACTCAAATTGCTGATGTTGGCTTCTTATAGAAAAAATATTGTGAAGAATAATCCACTTGAGTCGGCTTCCAAAGCGCCGGTTTAAGAAATATTGGTCTTGAAATACTCATTTGATATTCAACCGGTTTGAAGATGCAGAACTTGCCGGTTTTATCATTGCCAAAGACTGTCGGATTATAAAAACTTGATAATTTCAAGTCATGATTGTTGCAGACACCGGTTCATGATTTTTGCCAACGCCAGTTCATGATTATTAATGACGCCGGGTTGCAGCCACAGGGTCATAATGATTGGTGACGCCGGGTTAACCTAGTTTGCTCAATCAGAGAATTTGAAAATATTTCTTCAATAATAATATAATACCTGTAGCCCCCAAGTCTTGAGTAGAACAAAGTGATGGCTTAAGACTTGCTTCAATATAAATACTGCCACTTAAGAAGAAATCCATGTTGTTCATCCCAGTCACTTAGTAAAAACTGAGTACTCCATATTATGGAGCCCCCAAGTGCCGAGTTGTCATGCTTGCAGCAACCTGGGACTTGTAATTGTCTTATACTCATAAAAACTTCAACCAGTGTAGCCCCCAAGGGCCGGGTCATTATGCAATAATGAGCAGGGACTTTGTAGGTATAATCATGTAGATTTGAGCAATGATGTGTAGCCCCCCAAGGGCCGGCTCAGTAAGATAATATTGAGCTGGGACTTAATATATACTTCAATGAAAATAACATCATATGATATAATCCCCATCATGGGGCTTGAATCCATGTCCACAAGGTTAAGAGCTTTGTGCTTTATCAACTGAGCAATGTACCCTTCAATATAATGGATAAAAAGCTTTGTACCTTGAATTGTTGACAGGAGCAATTGGTAGCCCCCAAGGGCCGGCTCATTATAATGTGATGAGTCGGGTCTTCAGTAAGATGAGCAAAAAATGACTTTGCATTATCCCCCAAGTGTCATGGTGCATGCTTGCAGCGACATGAGACTTGCGGATTTGATGTAATCTTAACTGAAATAATGTAGCCCCCAAGTGCTGGGTTGTAAGCTTGCAGCAACTCGGGACTATTCCTTCAATTGTACAATAAATCATATCCATTGGTAATATGATAGCCCTTGCACTAAAGCGACTTTGAAAACCTCAATCATAATATTGGTTATTGATAACCATAATATAAATCCAGCCATGTAGGCTATTAAAGATAACATAATCTGGTATGAAAAACCTTATTCATTCAATATCATAATGAAAATTCAGCCAAGTTTGGCTATTTGAATAATATAACCCAATGATTTATAAGCACATGATTCCAATGGCGCAATCCAAATATGTACCGGCGACTTATAGTCCAAAGCCAGGCCGGGTTAACAAACACCAGATAATTTCTCATCATATACTGGCGACTTACCATCTTATAGCCAGGCCGGTTTAATAAACACCGGATAATTTATCATCATGCTTTATTCAACCTGTCTCTGCATACAACAAGTTTAAAGTGTCCTGGCGGTTTACCGCCGGACGGGTCATAATGCCCAACATATAACCCAGGTTTATAACCAAGGTTGCACTTGACGATAATCAACGAAATATATCATACCTGTGACATTGAATCACATCATTAGTTTACCAACTTTTTGTAGTAAGGGTGATAACCCCAATCTTGAGTAATGATAACTCCTTTCATATTGTGTCGGTTTATGATAAAACCGTACCGGGTTGTGATAAACACCGGTTTAACCATATATAATACTGGCGACTCGTAGTCAAACCAGACCGGGCGGATAGTCTTCGGATTATGATTTGATCATGTACTGACAACTTGCAATTAAAAGTCAAGCCGGGTTGATGAACACCGGTTTACTCAATAATAGGATGGTAACAGGAAGTCAGACCGGGCAGATAGTTTCCGGATTAAGATTTGACCGTGTTCCGCAATTTGTAATTGACAGTTGAACCGGATTAACAATGTTATCGGTTTAAAAAACGCAACAAAGATCAAATAACAGTTATGAAAAAATATGAAAGCAAAGGCAATGATAAAACCATTTGCAAAAAGATGCTTTACTGAGCCGATCAGATGGTGTTACCATGGTCGGACACGACCAAGCTCCCAATAAGGTGTAGCTATGGTTCAAGTCAGCCAGGTCCCCAACTGAAACCGTGGCATTATGCCGATCAAGTGGCGTGGCAATGGTTCGGGTTCGACCAAGCTCCCAAGTGACTCTATGGCCTTAGGCCGATCAAGAGGCGTGACTGGTTCAGACTTGACCTTGTCCCCAAGTGATCTGGTGGCTTTCGCCTATCAAAAGGTGTTGCATTGGTTCGGACACGACCAAGCCCCCAAATGACATCGTGGCATTACGCCGATCAAGAGGCGTGTCTATGGTTCGGATACGACCAAGCCCCCAAATGATCAATAATATGATAAGCCAATAAGGCATGATACCCATGTTTGAACCGCGCATCATGGCAGCAGGTCCTTTTTGGCACCCTTTAACTTTTTGCAAGAGATAAATCCTTCTTGAACCGGGATTTTGAACCAGATATCGAGAGCTTCAAAGCTTTATGGGAGACATCTTTCCCTTGAACCGGATTTTAAACCAGAATCTTCATTTTTGGCCGGAAATTTTCTTGACGGCCTTTAAATTTTCGTCAATATAACAGTAACCTCCGGGACTGGGTTATCTTTCCCTCCATCGTCCTGGGGTTTTTAACTTTGCTGAAACTGGCAAGATTTGCTGAGTTATGTCATCGTAGCCCCCGAGTCTCAAAGGTGACTCGAGGAGTTGGCTTGAGATTCTCCAAACAGCGGCGAGGCGGGTTGACTCGGAAGTGGCTTAACGCGCTGGAATCTTTCCTTAATGCTTCAGACATCTTCTCATGACAAACAGGAGCTGATCTTGTTCTGATTAGAGCTCACGTGTTATTAGTAACAACAACACTATTAAAAACAGATCTCGTAAACCGTGCAACCATCAGTCCTAATACTTGGCCATGGCTTTTCTGTGAGCGCAGCAACATCAATGATCAATCCAATCTTCTTGGGAGCTGATCCTGTCGCTGCTTGTTGCCTTTGTTTATCCGGAGAGTATCAAAGAGTCCGGCCAGGACACGGCTAACTTGCTAAATCAGATATCATCTCAGTTTGTACGACAACCGCTGCAATAGGTGTCGATCTGTCTTCAGATTTGACAGATCGTTAGGTCATGTCCGCCGCACAGAATGCAAACCTAATTTTCCGTAAAACCTTGTACTGCCAATTCCAAAGTTAACTATGATCCTGACCGCAAAACAATGAATTTTGCTGGTTCTGCTCAATCTTCTATACACCGCCGCTGAAAACTTCTTCGATCTTGACTGATGATCTTTGTACTCTACATTAATTCTTCCAGACCGGCTCTTGCTGATCCGGCGGGTCGCAACTTCTCTATCCCAGAAAGAGATCCCTTCAAGAACTCAACACCACCGTGCGCAAGCCCCACGGTGGGCGCCAACTGTCGTGGAATTGTCACGGCAGATGTCCTTAGTGCCAGGACTTAGTCGCGAGGCCAACGCATCTATGTGGTAGCTTGAGAGGGGTTGAGCGGAATCGAGAGACGCAACACAAGACAGGGATTTAGACAGCTTCGGGCCCCGAGAAACATCATCCGGTAAAAACCCTACATGCTGTTTGAGGCTAGGTCTCATTATCATCATGAGGGAGGCGCCGTAAACCGGCTCTCCTCTTTGTGTCCAGCCCTAAGATTATTTCGTCTTGCTCGTAACTCGTCCCTCTTTGGGGAGCCCTGCCCCTCCTTATATATGTTGAAGGGGCGGGTTACATGTGGAGTCCTATTAGGATTAGGACTAGTCTATCTCTAATACAAACCGGATACAAGCCCAGGTCTTAACTCCTTGTAAGACAAATATTCCTTATGCCTTTCCTCTTAAACCGGCCCACCATAGTATGAACCGGCCTTCATGAACCGCCCGTTGGGCCACCAGGTCTTGTCGCTCCTCGCACCCGCCTGCCGGATTACCAATGAGTCGTGAACCGCCAGGTCCAAACGGGTCGCCGGTGAACCGCCAAGTGTCAGCGGGGTCTCAAATAAACTGCCAAGTCCGGCCGGGTTAACTTCCGGCCGGTTTACACCACGGGGTATATCCCCGACAATGAGTATGACAACCGGCAGGAGCCATAGGAGTTGTCTTAGTTTATTGTATGACCTACGTGTCATTGAACAACGCCATGTAATTACTTTACTTTATTGCTAAACTGTTAGCCATAGTAGTAGAAGTAATAGTTGGCGAGACAACTTCATGGAGACATGATGATGGAGATCATGATGATGGAGATCATGGTGTCATGCCGGTGACGATGATGATCATGGAACCCCGAAGATGGAGATCAAAAGGAGCAAAATGATATTGGCCATATCATGTCACCTTTTGATTGCATGTGATGTTTATCATGTTTATGCATCTTATTTGCTTAGAACGACGGTAGTAAATAAGATGATCCCTCATTAAAATTTCAAGAAAGTGTTCCCCCTAACTGTGCACCGTTGCGAAAGTTCGTTGTTTCGAAGCACCACGTGATGATCGGGTGTGATAGATTCTAATGTTCACATACAACGGGTGTAAGCCAGATTTACACACGTGAAACACTTAGGTTGACTTGACGAGCCTAGCATCTACAGACATGGCCTCGGAACCCAAGATACCGAAAGGTCGAGCATGAGTCGTATGGTAGATACGATCAACATGAAGATGTTCACCGATGATGACTAGTCCGTCTCACGTGATGATCGGACACGGCCTAGTTGACTCGGATCATGTAATCACTTAGATGACTAGAGGGATGTCTATCTGAGTGGGAGTTCATAAGATGAACTTAATTATCCTGAACATAGTCAAAAGGTTTTTGCAAATTATGTCGTAGCTCGCGCTTTAGTCCTACTGTTTTAGATATGTTCCTAGAGAAAATTTAGTTGAAAGTTGATAGTAGCAATTATGCGGACTGGGTCCAAAAACTGAGGATTGTCCTCATTGCTGCGTAGAAGGCTTATGTCCTTAATGCACCGCTCGGTGTGCTGAACCTCGAACGTCGTCTGTGGATGTTGCAAACATTTGACATACATGTTTTGATAACTACGTGATAGTTCAGTAATGTTAAACGGTTTAGAATTGAGGCACCAAAGACGATTTTGAAACGTCGCGGAACATGTGAGATGTTTCGAGGGCTGAAATTGGGAATTCAGGCTCGTGCCCACGTCAAGAGGTATAAGACCTCCGACGATTTTCTTAGCCTGCAAACTAAGGGAGAAAAGCTCAATCGTTGAGCTTGTGCTCAGATTGTCTGAGTACAACAATCACTTGAATCGAGTGGGAGTTGATCTTCTAGATGAGATAGTGATGTTTCTCCAAAGTCATTGCCACCAAGCTGCTAGAGCTTCGTTATGAACTATAACATATCAGGGATAGATATGATGATCCTTGAAATATTCGCGATGTTTGACACCGCGAAAGTACAAATCAAGAAGGAGCATCAATTGTTGATGGTTAGTGAAACCACTAGTTTCAAGAAGGGCAAGGGCAAGAAGGGATACTTCATGAAACGGCAAATCAGTTGCTGCTCTAGTGAAGAAACCCAAGGTTGAACCCAAACCCGAGACTAAGTGCTTCTATAATAAGTGAAACAATCACTAGAGCAGAATTACCCTAGATACTTGGTAGATAAGAAGGCAGGCAAGGTCGACAGAAGTATATTGGATATACATTATATTAATGTGTACTCTACTAGTACTCCTAGTAGCACCATGGTAATAGATACCGGTTTGGTTGCTAAGTGTTAGTAACTCGAAATAAAAGGCTACGGAATAAACGAGACTAGCTAAAGGCGAGGTGACGATATGTGTTGGAAGTATTTCCAAGGTTGATGTGATCAAACATCGCACGCTCCCTCTACCATTGGGATCGGTGTTAAACCTAAATAATTGTTATTTGGTGTTTGTGTTGAGCATAGACATGATTGGATTATGTCTATTGCAATACGGTTATTCATTTCAGGAGAATAATGGTTACTCTGTTTATTTGAATAATACCTTCAATGGTCTTGCACCTAAAATGAATGATTTATTGAATCTCGATCGTAGTGATACACATGTTCATGCCAAAAGATATAAGATAGCAATGATAGTACCACCTACTTGTGGCACTGCCATGTAAGTCATATTGGTATAAAACGCATGAAGAAGCTCCATCTTGATGGATCTTTGGACTCACTCATTTTTGAAAAGATTGAGACATGCAAACCATGTCTATTGGTGTATACGCATGAAGAAACTCCATGCAGATGGATCGTTTGGACTCACTTGATTTTGAATCACTTGAGACATGCAAATCATACCACATGGGCAAGATGACTGAAAAGCCTCGGTATCAGTAAGATTGAACAAGAAAGCAACTTGTTGGAAGTAATACATTTTGATGTGTGCAATCTAATGAGTGTTGAGGCATGCAGTGTATATTGTTATGTTCTTACTTCACAGATGATTTGAGTAGATTCTGAGTATGTTCACTTGATGAAACACAAATCTGAATTATTGAAAGGTTCAAGTAATTTCAGAGTGAAGTTGAAGATCGTCGTGACAAGAGGATAAAATGTCTATGATATGATCATAGACATGAGTATCTGAGTTATGAGTTTGGTATGCAATTAAGAAATTATGGAAATTGTTTCACAACTAATACCGCCTGGAGCACCATAGTGTGATGGTGTGTCCGAACATCATAGCTGCACCCTATTGGATATGGTGCATACCATGATGTCTCTTATTGAATTACCACTATCGTTTATGGGTTAGGCATTAGAGACAACCGCATTCACTTTAAATAGGGCACCACACAATTGCGTTGAGACAACACCGTATGAAGTATGGTTTGGAGAAACCTAAGCTGTTGTTTCTTAAAAGTTTGGGGTTGTGACGCTTATGTGAAAAAGTTTCGGATTGATAAGCTCGAACCCAAAGCGGATAAATGCATCTTCATAGGACACCCAAAAACAGTTGGGTATACCTCCTGTCTCAGTTCTGGAAGCAAAAGTGATTCTTTCTAGAAACGGGTCCTTTCTCGAGGAAAAGTTTCTCTAGAAAGAATTGAGTGGGAGGATCGTGGAGACTTGATGAGGTTATTGAACCGTCACTTCAACTAGTGTGTAGCAGGGCACGGGAAGTTGTTCCTGTGGTGACTACACCAATTGAAGTAGAAGCTTATGATAGTGATCATGAAGCTTCGGATCAAGTCACTACCGTACCTCGTAGGGTGACAAGGATGCGTACTAATTCAGAGTGGTATAGTAATCCTGTCTTGAAGGTCGTGTTGCTAGACAACAATGAACCTACAAGCTATGGAGAAGCGATGGTGGGCCCGGATTCCGACAAATGGCTAGAGGCCATAAAATCCAAGAGAGGATCCGTGTATGAAAACAAAGTGTAGACTTTGGAAGAACTACTCGATGGTCGTAAGGATGTTGAGTACAGATGGATTCTAAAAGGAACACGGACAATGATGGTAAGTGTCACCATTAAGAAAGCTCGAGTTGTCACTAAGATGTTTTCTGACAAGTTCAAGGAGTTGACTACGATGATACTTCCTCACTCGTAGTGATGCTAAGAGTCTGTTGGAATTATATTAGCAATTACTGCATTATTTATGAAATATTGCAGATAGGATGTAAAAAACATTGTTTCCTCGACAATTTTCTTGAGGAAAGGTTGTATGTGATACAACCAGAAGGTTTTTGTCAATCCTGAAAGATGCTAACAAGTATGCAAAGCTCCATCAATCCTTCTAAGGATTGGAGTAAGCATCTCGGAATTGGAATATACACTTTGATGAAGACGATCAAAGATTTTGGGTTGATACAAAGTTTATGAGAAACTTGTATTTCCAAAGAAGTGAGTGGGAGCACTATAGAATTTCTGATGAGTATATGTTGTTAACATATTGTTGATCAGAAATGTTGTAGAATTTCTGGAAAGCATATAGGGTTGTTTGAAAGGTGTTTTTCAACAAAAACCTGGATTAAGCTACTTGAACATTGAGCATCAAGATCTATAAGGATAGACAAAAAACGCTTAATAGTACTTTCAAATGAATACATACTGTGACAAGATTTTAAAGGAGTTCAAAATAGATCGGCAAAGAAGGAGTTATTGGCAGTGTCTTAAGGTGTGAGTATTGAGTAAGACTCAAGACCTGACCACAGCAGAAGAGAGAGAAAGGACGAAGGCCGTCCCCTATGCTTTAGACGTAGCCTCTATAGTATGCTATGTTGTGTACCGCACCTGAAGTGTGCCTTGCCATGAGTCAGTCAAGGGGTACAAGAGTGATCCAGGAATGGATCACAGGACAACGGTCAAAGTTATCCTTAGTAACTAGTGGACTAAGGAATTTTCTCGATTATGGAGGTGGTAAAAGAGTTCGTCGTAAAGCGTTACGCCGATGCAAACTTTGACACTAATCCAGATCATTCTAAGTAGTAAACCGGATTCGTATAGTAGAACAGTTATTCGAAATAGCTCCAAATAGAGCATGGTAGATGCATCTAGGAGATGACATAGAGATTTTCAAAGCACACACGGATCTGAAAGGTTCAGATCCGTTGACTAATAACCTCTCTCACAAGCAAGATATGATCAAACCCCATGAGCGTTATTCATTACGATCACATAGTGATGTGAACTAGATTATTGACTCTAGTGCAAGTGGGAGACTGTTGGAAATATGCCCTAGAGGCAATAATAAAATGGTTATTATTATATTTCCTTGTTTATGATAATTGTTTATTATCCATGCTAGAATTTTATTGATAGGAAACTCATATACATGTGTGGATACATAGACAACACCATGTCCCTAGTAAGCCTCTAGTTGACTAGCTCGTTGATCAATGGTTGGTTACGGTTTCCTGACCATGGACATTGGATGTCGTTGATAACGGGATCACATCATTAGGAGAATGATGTGATGGACAAGACCCAATCCTAAGCCTAGCACAAGATCGTGTAGTGAGTATGCTAAAGCTTTTCTAAATGTCAAGTATCTTTTCCTTAGACAATGAGATAGTGCAACTCCCGGATACCGTAGGAATGCTTTGGGTGTACCAAATGTCACAACGTAACTGGGTGGCTATAAAGGTGCACTACAGGTATCTCCGAAAGTGTCTGTTGGGTTGGCACGAATCGAGAATGGGATTTGTCACTCCATGTGACGGAGAGGTATCTCTGGGCCCACTCGGTAGGACATCATCATAATTGTTGGGGAACGTAGCAGAAATTCAAAAATTTCTACGCATCACCAAGATCAATATATGGAGATTCTAGCAACAAGAGAGGGAGAGGATGAGTGCATCTTCATACCCTTGAAGATCGCGATGCGGAAGCATTACAAGAACGCGGATGAGGGAGTCGTACTCGTGGCGATTCAAATCACGGAAGATCCGATCTAACGCCGAACGGACGACGCCTCCGCGTTCAACACACGTACAGCCCGGGGATGTATCCTCCTTCTTGATCCAGCAAGGGGAGAGGAGAAGTTGAGGGAGAGCTCCGGCAGCACGACGGCGCGGTGGTGGAGCTTGCAGTTCTCCGGCAGGGCTTCGCCAAGCACTACCGAGGAGGGGGTGGAGTTGGAGAGGGGAGGGCTGTGCCAGGGGCAAGGGTGAAGCACCCATGCGCCTCCCCACTATATATAGGGGTGGAGGGGGCTGGTTTCTTGCCCTCCAAGTCCATTGGGGCATTGGAAAAGGTGGGAGGAAAGAAATCCCATCATTTCCTTCCCCACCGATTGTTATCCCCCCTTTTTAGGATCTTGATCTTATCCCTTCGGGATATGATCTTATTCCTTCTAAGGGGGGATATTGGTGCACCTTGACCAGGGGTGTGGGGCCTTACCCCCACTACCCACGTTCATGTGGGTCCCCCCATGCAGGTGGGCCCCACTCTGGAACCTTCTAGAACCTTCCCGATACAATACCGAAAAATCCCGAACATTTTCCGGTGGCCAAAATAGGACTTCCCATATATAAATCTTTACCTCCAGACTATTCCGAAACTCCTCGTGACGTCCAGGATCTCATCCGGGACTCCGAACAACATTCGGTAACTGCACACTAATTCCCATAACAACTCTAGCATCACCGAACCTTAAGTGTGTAGACCCTACGGGTTCGGGAATCATGCAGACATGACCGAGATAGCTCTCTGGCCAATAACCAACAGCGGGATCTGGATACCCATGTTGGCTCCCACATGTTCCACGATGATCTCATCGGATGAACCACGATGTCAAGGATTCAAGAAATCCCATATACAATTCCCTTTGTCAATCGGTACGTTACTTGCCCGAGATTCGATCGCCGGTATCCCAATACCTTGTTCAATTTCGTTACCGGCAAGTCACTTTACTCGTTCCGTAATGCATGATCCCGTGACTAACTAATTAGTCACATTGAGCTCATTATGATGATGCATTACCGAGTGGGCCCAAAGATACCTCTCCATCATTGGAGTGACAAATCCCAGTCTCGATTCGTGCCAACCCAACAGACACTTTCGGAGATATCCGTAGTGCACCTTTATAGCCACCCAGTTACGTTGTGACGTTTGGCACACCCAAAGCATTCCTACGGTATCCGGGAGTTGCACAATCTCATGGTCTAAGTAAATGATACTTGACATTAGAAAAGCTTTTAGCAAACGAACTACACGATCTTGTGCTATGCTTAGGATTGGGTCTTGTCCATCACATCATTCTCCTAATGATGTGATCCCGTTATCAATGACATCCAATGTCCATGGTTAGGAAACCATGACCATCTGTTGATCAACGAGCTAGTCAGCTAGAGGCTCACTAGGGACATGTTGTGGTCTATGTATTCACACATGTATTGCGGTTTCCGGTCAATACAATTATAGCATGAATAATAGACAATTATCATGAACAAGGAAATACAATAATAACCATTTTATTATTGCCTCTAGGGCATATTGCCAATAGTCTCCCGCTTGCACTAGAGTCAATAATCTAGTTCACATCACTATGTGATTGTAATGAATTCTACACCCATGGGGTTTGATCATATCTCACTTGTGGGAGAGGTTATTAGTCAGCGGGTCTGAACCTTTCAGATCCATGTGTGCTTTACAAATCTCTATTTCATCTTGTAGATGCAGCTTCCACGCGCTACTTGGAGCTATTCCAAACAACTGCTCTACTATACGAATCCTGTTTACTACTCAGAGTCATCCGGATTAGTGTCAAAGTTTGCATCGACGTAACCCTTTACGACGAACTCTTTTACCACCTCCATAATCGAGAAAATTCCTTAGTCAACTAGTTACTAAGGATAAGTTTGACCACTGTCATGTGATCCATTCCTGGATCACACTTGTACCCCTTGACTGACTCATGGCAAGGCACACTTCAGGTGCGGTACACAGCATAGCATACTTTAGAGCCTACGTCTAAAGCATAGGGGACGACCTTCGTCCTTTCTCTCTCTTCTGCCGTGGTCAGTTCTTGAGTCTTACTCAATACTAACACAGCCAAGAACTCCTTCTTTGCTTGTCTATTTTGAACTCCTTCAAAATCTTGTCATGGTATGTGTTCGTTTGAAAGTACTATTAAGCGATTTTGATCTATACCTATAGATCTTGATGCTCAATGTTCAAGTAGCTTAATCCAGGTTTTCCATGGAAAAACACTTTTCAAATAACCCTATATGCTTTCCAGAAACTCTACATCATTTCTGATCAACAATATGTCAACAACATATACTCATCAGAAATTCTATAGTGCTCCCACTCACTTCTTTGGAAATACAAGTTTCTCATAAACTTTGTATAAACCCAAAATCTTTGATCATCTCATCAAAGCGTATATTCCAACTCCGAGATGCTTACTCCAGTCCTTAGAAGGATTGTTGGAGCTTTACATACTTGTTAGCATCTTTCAGGATTGTCAAAACCTTATGGCTGTATCACATACAACCTTTCCTCAAAAAAAACGCCGAGGAAACAATGTTTTGACATCCTATGTGCAAGATTTTATAAATAATGCAGTAACTACTAATAGAATTCCAACAGACTCTTAGCATCGCTATGAATGAGAAAGTCTCATCGCAGTCAACTCCTTGAACTTGTCAGAAAACATCTTAATGACAAGTCGAGCATTCTTAATGGTGACACTTACCATCATTGTCCGTCTTCCTTTTAAAATCCATCTGTACTCAACAACCTTACGACCATCGAGTAGTTCTGCCAAAGTCTACACTTTGTTTTTCATACATGGATCCTCTCTTGGATTTTATGGCCTCGAGCCATTCATCAAAATCCGAGCCCACCATCGCTTATCCATAGCTCATAGGTTCATTGTTGTCTAGCAACATGACCTCCAAGAAAGGATTACGTACCACTCTGAAGCAGTATGCATCCTTGTCGACCTACAAGGTTTGGTAGTGAGTTGATCCGAAGTTTCATGATCACTATCATAAGCTTCTACTTCAATTGGTGTAGGTGCCACAGGAACAACTTCCTGTGCCCTGCTACACACTAGTTGAAGTGATGGTTCAACAACCTCATCAAGTCTCCACCATCCTCCCACTCAATTCTTTCAAGAGAAACCTTTCCTCGAGAAAGGACCCGTTTCTAGAAACAATCACTTTTGCTTCCGGATCTGAAATAGGAGGTATACCCAACTGTTTTGGGTATCCTATGAAGATGTATTTATCCGCTTTGGGTTCGAGCTTATCAGGATGAAACTTTTTCACATAAGCGTCGCAGCCCCAAACTTTCAAGAAACGACAGCTTAGGTTTCTCTAAACCATAGTTCATACAGTGTCATCTCAACGGAATTACGTGGTGCCCTATTAAAGTGAATGCGGTTGTCTCTAATGCCTAACCCATGAACGATAGTGGTAATTCGATAAGAGACATCATGGTATGTGTCTCATGGTATGCCCCATATCCAATAGGGTGCATCTATGATGTTCGGACACACCATCACATTATGGTGTTCCAGGCGGTATTAGTTGTGAAACAATTTCCACAATGTCTTAATTGTGTACCAAACACGTAACTCAGATATTCATCTCTATGATCATATCATAGAAATTTTATCCTCTTGTCATGACGATCTTCAACTTCACTCTAAAATTACTTGAACCTTTCAATAATTCAGACTTGTGTCTCATCAAGTAAATATACTTAGAATCTACTCAAATCATCTGTGAAGTGAGAACATAACGATATCCACTGCGTGCCTCAGCAGTCATTGGACTGCACACATCAAAATGTATTACTTCCAACAAGTTGCTTTCTTGTTCCATCTTACTGAAAACGAGGCTTTTCAGTCATCTTGCCTATGTGGTATGATTTTCATGTCTCAAGTGATTCAAAATCAAGTGAGTCCAAACGATCCATCTGCATGGAGTTTCTTCATGCATACATACCAATAGACATGGTTCGCATGTCTCAAACTTTTCAAAAAACGAGTGAGTCCAAAGATCTATCAACATGGAGCTTCTTCATGCGTTTTATACCAATATGACTTACATGGCAGTGCCACAAGTAGGTGGTACTATCATTACTATCTTATATCTTTTTGCATGAACATGTGTATCACTACGATCGAGATTCAATAAACCATTCATTTTAGGTGCAAGACCATTGAAGGTATTATTCAAATAAACAGAGTAACCATTATTCTCCTTAAATGAATAACCGTATTGCGATAGACATAATCCAATCATGTCTATGCTCAACGCAAACACAAAATAACAATTATTTAGGTTTAACACCGATCCCGATGGTAGAGGGAGCGTGCGATGTTTGATCACATCTACCTTGGAAATACTTCCAACACATATCATCACCTCGCCTTTAGCTAGTCTCCGTTTATCCCATAGCCTTTTATGTCGAGTTACTAACACTTAGTAACCGAACCGGTATCTATTACCATGGTGCTACTAGGAGTACTAGTAGAGTACACATTAATATAATGTATATCCAATATACTTCTCTCGACCTTGTCTGCCTTCTTATCTACCAAGTATCTAGGGTAATATGCTATAGTGACCGTTCCCCTTATTACGGAAGCACTTAGTCTCGGGTTTGGGTTCAACCTTGGGTTTCTTCACTAGAGCAGCAACTGATTTGCCGTTTCATGAAGTATCCCTTCTTGCCCTTGCCCTTCTTGAAACTAGTGGTTTCACTAACCATCAACAATTGATGATCCTTCTTGATTTCTACTTTCGCGGTGTCAAACATCGCGAATATTTCAAGGATCATCATATCTATCCCTGATATGTTATAGTTCATCATGAAGCTCTAGTAGCTTGGTGGCAATGACTTTGGAGAAACATCACTATCTCATCTGGAAGATTAACTCCCACTCGACTCAAGTGATTGTTGTATCCAGACAATCTGAGTACAAGCTCAACGATTGAGCTTTTCTCCCTTAGTTTGTAGGCTAAGAAACTCATCGGAGGTCTCATACCTCTTGACGCGGGCATGAGCCTGAAATCCCAATTTTAGCCCTTGGAACATCTCATATGTTCCGCGATGTTTCAAAAAAACGTCTTCGGTGCCACAATTCTAAACCGTTTAACATTACTAAACTATCATGTAGTCATCAAAACGTGTATGTCAGATGTTCGCAACATCCACAGACGACGTTCGAGGTTCAGCACACCGAGCGGTGCATTAAGGTCATAAGCCTTCTGCGCAGCAATGAGGACAATCCTCAGTTTACGGACCCAGTCCGCATAATTGCTACTATCAACTTTCAACTATATTTTCTCTAGGAACATATCTAAACAGTAGAACTAAAACGCGAGCTTACGACATAATTCGTAAAGACCTTTTTGACTATGTTCATGATAATTAAGTTCATCTAATCACATTATTTGATGAACTCCCACTCAGATAGACATCCCTCTAGTCATCTAAGTGATACATGATCCGAGTCAACTAGGCTGTGTCCGATCATCACGTGAGACGGACTAGTCATCATCGGTAAACATCTTCATGTTGATCGTATCTACTATACGACTCATGCTCGACCTTTCGGTCTCTTGTGTTCCAAGGCCATGTCTGTACATGCTAGGCTCGTCAAGTTAACCTAAGTGTTTCGCGTGTATAAATCTGGCTTACACCCGTTGTATGCGAACATTAGAATCTATCACACCCGATCATCACGTGGTGCTTCGAAACAACAAACCTTCGCAACGGTGCACAGTTAGGGGGAACACTTGCTTGAAATTTTAGTGAGGGATCATCTTATTTATGCTACCGTCGTTCTAAGCAAATAAGATGCAAAAACATGATAAACATCACATGCAATCAAATAGTGACATGATATGGCCAATATCATTTTGCTCCGTTTGATCTCCATCTTCGAGGCTCCATGATGATCATCGTCACCGGCATGACACCATGATCTCCATCATCATGATCTCCATCATCGTGTCTCCATGAAGTTGTCTCGCCAACTTATTACTTCTACTACTATGGCTAATGGTTAGCAATAAAGTAAAGTAATTACATGGCGTTGTTCAATGACACGCATGTCATACAATAAATTAAGACAACTCCTATGGCTCCTGCCGGTTGTCATACTCATCGACATGCAAGTCGTGATTCCTATTACAAGAACATGATCAATCTCATACATGACATTCTTTTTGGCCATATCACATCACATAGCATACCCTGCAAAAACAAGTTAGACGTCCTCTAATTGTTGTTTGCATGTTTTACGTGGATGCTATGGGTTTCTAGAAAGAACGTTTCTTACCTACACAAAACCCACAACGTGATATGCCAATTGCTATTTACCCATCATAAGGACCCTTTTCATTGAATCCGATCCGACTAAAGTGGGAGAGACTGGCACCCGCTAGCCACCTTATGCAACAAGTGCATGTCAGTCGGTGGAACCTGTCTCACGTAAGTGTACGTGTAAGGTCGGTCCAGGCCACTTCATCCCACAATACCGTCGAAACAAGATAGGACTAGTAACGGTAAGCATATTGAACAAAATCAACGTCCACAACAACTTGTGTTCTACTCACGCATAGAATCTATGCAATAGACCTAGCTCATGATGCCACTTTTGGGGAACGTAGCAGATATTCAAAATTTTCTACGCATCACCAAGATCAATCTATGGAGATTCTAGCAAAGAGAGAGAGATAGGGAGTGCATCTTCATACCCTTGAAGATCGCTAAGCGGAAGCGTTACAAGAACACGGATGAGGGAGTCGTACTCGTGGCGATTCAAATCGCGGAAGATCAGATCTAACGCCGAACGGACGGAGCCTCCGTGTTCAACACACATACAGCCCGGGGACATCTCATCCTTCTTGATCCAGCAAGGGGAGAGGAGAAGTTGAGGGGGAGCTCCGCCAGCACGACGGCACGGTGGTGGAGCTTGCAGTTCTCCGGCAGGGCTTCGCCAAGCACTACCGAGGAGGAGGTGGAGTTGGAGAGGGGACGGCTGCGCCAGGGGCAAGGGTGAAGCTCCCATGCGCCTCCCCACTATATATAGGGGTGGAGGGGGCTGGTTTCTTGCCCTCCAAGTCCATTGGGGCGTTGGCAAAGGTAGGAGGAAAGAAATCCCATCATTTCCTTCCCCACCGATTGTTATCCCCCCGTTTTAGGGATCTTGATCTTATCCCTTCGGGATATGATCTTATTCCTTCTAAGGGGGGATCTTGGTGCGCCTTGACCTGGGGTGTGGGGCCTTGCCCCCACTACCCACGTTCATGTGGGTCCCCCCATGCAGGTGAGCCCCACTCCGGAACCTTCTAGAACCTTCCCAATACAATACCGAAAAATCCCGAACATTTTCCGGTGGCCAAAATAGGACTTCCCATATATAAATCTTTACCTCCGGACCATTCCAGAACTCCTCGTGACGTCCGGGATATCATCCGGGACTCCGAACAACATTCGGTAACTGCACACTAATTCCCATAACAACTCTAGCGTCACCGAACCTTAAGTGTGTAGACCCTACGGGTTCGGGAATCATGCAGACATGACCGAGACAGCTCTCTGGCCAATAACCAACAGCGGGATCTGGATACTCATGTTGGATCCCACATGTTCCACGATGATCTCATCGTATGAACCACGATGTCAATGATTCAAGCAATCCCATATACAATTCCCTTTGTCAATCGGTACGTTACTTGCCCGAGATTCGGTCGCCGGTATCCCAAGACCTTGTTCAATCTCGTTACCGGCAAGTCACTTTACTCGTTCCATAATGCATGATCCCGTGACTAACTACTTAGTCACATTGAGCTCATCATGATGATGCATTACCGAGTGGGCCCAGAGATACCTCTCCGTCATCGGAGTGATAATTCCCAGTCTCGATTCGTGCCAACCCAACATACACTTTCAGAGATACCCATAGAGCACCTTTATAGCCACCCAGTTACGTTGTGACGTTTCGCACACTCAAAGCATTCCTACGGTATCCGGGAGTTGCACAATCTCATGGTCTAAGGAAATGATACTTGACATTAGAAAAGCTTTTAGCAAATGAACTACACGATCTTGTGCTATGCTTACGATTGGGTCTTGTCCATCACATCATTCTCCTAATGATGTGATCCCGTTATCAATGACATCCAATGTCCATGGTCAGGAAACCATGACCATCTGTTGATCAATGAGCTAGTCAACTAGAGGCTCACTAGGGACATGTTGTGGTCTATGTATTCACACATGTATTGCGGTTTCCGGTCAATACAATTATAGCATGAATAATAGACAATTATCATGAACAAGGAAATACAATAATAACCATTTTATTATTGCCTCTAGGGCATATTTCCAACAATAATGTGCACAATGTGATCAAGGAGTTGATCGCAGGATGATGTGTTACGGAACGAGTAAAGAGACTTGCCGGTAACGATATTGAACAAGGTATCGGGATACCGATGATCGAATCTTGGGTAAGTATCATACCAGTAGACAAAGGGAATAGTATACGGGATTGATTGAATCCTTGACATCGTGGTTCATCCGATTAGATCATCGTGGAACATGTGGGAGCCAACATGGGTATCCAGATCCTGCTTTTGGTTATTGGCCGGAGAGTTGTCTCGGTCATGTTTGCATGGTTCCCGAACCCGTAGGGTCTACACACTTAAGGTTCGACAACGCTAGGGTTATAGGGAATAGATATACGTGGTTACTGAATGTTGTTAGGAGTCCGGGATGAGATTCCGGACGTCATGAAGAGTTCCGGAATGGTCCGGAGGTAAAGATTTATATATGGGAAGTCCTGTTTTGGTCACCGGAAAAGTTTCGGGTGCTATCGATAACGTACCGGGACCACCGGGAGGGTCCCGGGGGTCCACCAGGTGGGGCCACCGGCCCCAGAGGGCTGCGTGGGCCAAGTGTGGGAGGGGACCAGCTCTAGGTGGGCTGGTGTGCCCCACACTAGGGCCCAAGGCGAAGAGAGAAGGGAAAGGGGGGAAACCCTAGGCTCAGATGGGCCTAAGGCCCACCTAGTGGTGCGCCCCCCTCTCTTCCCCTTGGCCGCCCCCTAGATGGGATCTAGGGCTGGCCGCCACCCCTAGGGGTGGAAACCTAGATGGGGGTGCAGCCCCTCCCTTCCCCCTATATATAGTGGGGGTTTGGGGCTGCCATACACATGAGAACGTCTCCCTCTTTGCGCAGCCCTACCCCTCTCCCTCCTCGTCTATTGCGGTGCTTGGCGAAGCCCTGCTGGAGTGCCATGCTCCTCCACCACCACCACGCCGTCGTGCTGCTGCTGGACGGAGTCTTCCCCAACCTCTCCCTCTCCCCTTGTTGGATCAAGGCACGGGAGACGTCATCGGGCTGCACGTGTGTTGAACGTGGAGGCGCCATTGTTCGGCGCTTAGATCGGAATCAACCGCAATCTGAATCGCTACGAGTACGACTCCTTCATCCGCGTTCTTGTAACGCTTTTGCTTAGCAATCTACAAGGGTATGTAGATGCACTCCCCTTTCCCTCGTTGCTAGATTACTCCATAGATTGATCTTGGTGATGCGTAGAAAATTTTAAATTTCTGCTACGATCCCCAACGCATGGGACTTTTGAGGAGCCTCCTACTGGATTGATACCTTGGTTCTAAAAAACTGAGGGAAATACTTATGCTATTATTGCTGCATCACCCTTTCCTCTTCAAGGAAAACCAACGCAAGCTCAAGACATAGCAGGGGCCTCTACATCGGCGCTTGGGGAGGTTTTTGTTAGGGAACGTAGTAATTTCAAAAAAAATCCTACGCACACGCAAGATGAGGTGATGCATAGCAACGAGAGGGGAGAGTGTCCATGTACCCTCATAGACCGAAAGCGGAAGCATTAGAACAATACGGTTGATGTAGTCATACGTCTTCACGGCCCGACCTATCAAGCACCGAAACTACGGCACCTTCGAGTTCTAGCACACGTTCAGCTTGATGACGTCCCTCGAACTGCGATCCAGCCGAGTGTTGAGGGAGAGTTCCGTCAGCACGACGGCGTGGTGACGATCTTGATGTTCTACCGTCGCAGGGCTTCGCCTAAGCACCGCTACAATATTATCGAGGTGGACTATGGTGGAGGGGGGCATCGCACACGGCTAAGAGATCAACAGATCAATTGTTGTGTCTAGAGGTGCCCCCCTGCTCCTGTATATAAAGGAGCAAGGGGGAGGGGTGGCCAGCGTAGGAGGGGGCGCGCCATGGGGAGTACTACTCCCACCGGGAGTAGGACTCCCTCCTTCCTTGTTGGACTAGGAGAGGGGGAAGGAAAGGGAGAGGAGGAGAAGGAAAGAGGGGGGCCGGCCCCCCTTTCCCTAAACCAATTAGGTTTGGGCCTTGGGGGGTCGCGCCCCACACTCCCCTTGCTGCCCTCTATTTCCACTAAGGCCCATGTAGGCCCATTAAGCCCCTGGGGGGTTCCGGTAACCACCCGGTACTCCGGTAAAATCCCGATTTCACCCGGAACACTTCCATATCCAAATATAGGCTTCCAATATATCAATCTTCATGTATCGACCATTTCGAGACTCCTCGTCATGTCTGTAATCACATCCGGGACTCCGAACAACCTTCGGTACATCAAAACTCATAAACTCATAATATAACTGTCATCAAAACCTTAAGCGTGCGGACCCTACGGGTTCGAGAACTATGTAGACATGACCGAGACATGTTTCCGGCCAATAACCAATAGCGGAACCTGGATGCTCATATTGGCTCCTACA
Organism: Triticum dicoccoides; assembly: GCF_002162155.2. NCBI lineage: Eukaryota > Viridiplantae > Streptophyta > Magnoliopsida > Poales > Poaceae > Triticum > Triticum dicoccoides. The sequence goes on from NC_041381.1 coordinate 91,891,949, forward strand.
TATTCTACGGAGATCTTTATCGGTCAAACCGCATAACAACATACGTTGTTCCCTTTGTCATCGGTATGTTACTTGCCCGAGATTCAATCGTCGGTATCTCAATACCTAGTTCAATCTCGTTACCGGCAAGTATCTTTACTCGTTATGTAATGCATCATTCTGTAACTAACTCATTAGTTATATTGCTTGCAAGGCTTATAGTGATGTGCATTACCGAGAGGGCCCAGAGATACCTCTCCGACAATGGGAGTGACAAAACCTAATCTCGAAATACGCCAACTCAACATGTACCTTTGGAGACACCTGTAGAGCTCCTCTATAATCACCCAGTTATGTTGTGACGTTTAGTAGCACACAAAGTGTTCCTCCGGTAAACGGGAGTTGCATAATCTCATAGTTGTAGGAACATGTATAAGTCATGAAGAAAGCAATAGCAACATACTAAACGATCAAGTGCTAAGCTAACGGAATGAGTCATGTGTATCACATCATTCTACTAATGATGTGATTCCATTAGTCAAATGACAACTCATGTCTATGGTTAGGAAACATAACCATCTATGATTAATGAGCTAGTCTAGTAGAGGCATACTAGTGAGAATACGTTTGTCTATGTATTCACACATGTATCATGTTTCCCGTAAATACAATTCTAGCATGAATAATAAACATTTATCATTATATAAGGAAATAAATAATAACTTTGTTATTGCCTCTAGGGAATATTTACTTCAGTCTCCCACTTGCACTAGAGTCAATAATCTAGATTACACAGTAATGATTCTAACACCCATGGAGCCTTTGTGCTGATCATGTTTTGCTCGTGGAAGAGGCTTAGTCAACGGGTCTGCAACATTCAGATCCGTATGTATCTTGCAAATCTCTATGTCTCCCACCTGGACTTGGTCCCGGATGGAATTGAAGTGTCTCTTGATGTGCTTGGTCCTCTTGTGAAATATGGATTCCTTTGCCAAGGCAATTGCACCAGTATTGTCATAGAAGATCTTCATTTGTCCCGATGCACTAGGTATGACACCTAGATCGGAAATGAACTCCTTCATGTAGACTACTTCATTTGTTGCTTCTGAAGCAGCTATGTACTCTGCTTCGCATGTAGATCCCACCACGACGTTTTGTTTAGAACTGCACCAACTGACAGCTCCACCATTCAATATAAACACATATCCGGTTTGCGATTTAGAATCGTCCGGATCAGTGTCAAAGCTTGCATCGACGTAACCATTTACGACTAGCTCTTTGTTACCTCCATAAACAAGAAACATATCCTTAGTCCTTTTCAGGTATTCCAGGATATTCTTGACCGTTGTCTAGTGATCCACTCCTGGATTACTTTGGTACCTCCCTGCTAAACTTATTGCTAGGCATACATCAGGTCTGGTACACAGCATTGCATACATGATAGAGCCTATGGCTGAAGCATAGGGAACATCTTTCATTTTCTCTCTATCTTCTGTTGTGGTCGGGCATTGGTCTGACTCAACTTCACACCTTGTAACACAGGAAAGAACCCTTTCTTTGCCTGATCCATTTTGAACTTTTTCAAAACTTTATCAAGGTATGTGCTTTGTGAAAGTCCAATTAAGCGTCTTGATCTATCTCTATAGATCTTGATGCCCAATATGTAAGCAGCTTCACCGAGGTCTTTCATTGAAAAACTTTTATTCAAGTATCCCTTTATGCTATTCAGAAATTCTATATCATTTCCAATTAACAATATGTCATCTACATATAATATCAGAAATGCTACAGAGCTCCCACTCACTTTCTTGTAAATACAGGCTTCTCCAAAAGTCTGTATAAAACCATATGCTTTGATCACACTATCAAAGCGTTTATTCAAACTTCGAGAGGCTTGCACCAGTCCATAAATGGATCACTGGAGCTTGCACACTTTGTTAGCTCCTTTTGCATCGACAAAACCTTCTGGTTGCATCATATACAACTCTTCTTCCAGAAATTCATCCAGGAATGCAGTTTTGACATCCATTTGCCATATTTCATAATCATAAAATGCGGCAATTGCTAACATGATTCGGACAGACTTAAGTATCGCTACGGGTGAGAAAGTCTCATCATAGTCAACCCCTTAAACTTGTCGAAAACCTTTCGTAACAAATCGAGCTTTGTAGACAGTTACATTACCATCAGCGTCAGTCTTCTTCTTGAAGATCCATTTATTCTCGATGGCTTGCCCATCATCGGGCAAGTCAACCAAAGTCCATACTTTGTTCTCATACATGGATCCCATCTCAGATTTCATGGCCTCAAGCCATTTTGCGGAATCTGGGCTCATCATCGCTTCCTCATGGTTCGTAGGTTCACCATGGTCAAGTAACATGACTTCCAGAATAGGATTACCATACCACTCTAGTGCGGATCTTACTCTGGATGACCTACGAGGTTCTGTAGTAACTTGATCTGAAGTTTCATGATCAATATCATTAGCTTCCTCACGGATTGGTGTAGTCGTCATAGGAACCAGTTTCTGTGATGAACTACTTTCCAATAAGGGAGCAGGTACAGTTACCTCATCAAGTTCTACTTTCCTCCCACTCACTTCTTTCGAGAGAAACTCTTTTTCTAGAAAGGATCCGAATTTAGCAACAAAAGTCTTGCCTTCAGATCTGTGATAGAAGGTGTACCCAATATTCTCTTTTGGGTATCCTATGAAGACACATTTCTCCGATTTGGGTTCGAGCATATCTAGTTGAAGTTTCTTCACATAAGCATCGCAGCCCCAAACTTTAAGAAACGACAACTTTGGTTTCTTCCCAAACCACAGTTCATAAGGTGTCATCTCAACGGATTTTGATGGTGCCCTATTTAAGGTGAATGCGGCCGTCTCTAAAGCATAACCCCAAAACGATAGTGGTAAATCAGTAAGAGACATCATAGATCGCACCATATCTAGTAAAGTATGATTACGACGTTCGGACACACCATTTCGTTGTGGTGTTCCGGGTGGCGTGAGTTGCGAAACTATTCCACATTGTTTTAAATGTAAACCAAACTCGTAACTCAAATATTGTCCTCCACGATCAGGTCGTAGAAACTTTATTTTCTTGTTACGATGATTTTCCACTTCACTCTGAAATTCTTTGAACTTTTCAAATGTTTCAGACTTGTGTTTCATTAAGTAGATATACCCATATCTCAAATCATCTGTGAAGGTGAGAAAATAACGATATCCGCCGCAAGCCTCAACATTCATTGGACCACATACATCAGTATGTATGATTTCCAACAAGTCTGTTGCTCGCTCCATAGTTCCGGAGAACAGCATTTTAGTCATCTTTCCCATGAGGCATGGTTCGCAAGTACCAATTGATTCATAATCAAGTGATTCCAAAAGTCCATCAGTATGGAGTTTCTTCATGCGCTTTACACCAATATGACCCAAACAGCAGTGCCACAAATAAGTTGCACTATCATTATCAACTCTGCATCTTTTGGCTTCAACATATGAATGTGTATCACTACTATCGAGATTTAACAAAAATAGACCACTCTTCAAGGGTGCATGACCATAAAAGATATTACTCATATAAATAGACAACCATTATTCTCTGATTTAAATGAATAACCGTCTCGCATCAAACAAGATCCAGATATAATGTTCATGCTCAACGCTGGCACCAAATAACAATTATTCAGGTCTAAAACTAACCCCAAAGGTAGATGTAGAGGTAGCGTGCCGACCGCGATCACATCGACTTTGGAACCATTTCCCACGCGCATCGTCACCTCGTCCTTAGCCAATCTTCGCTTAATCTGTAGTCCCTGTTTCGAGTTGCAAATATTAGCAACAGAACCAGTATCAAATACCCAGATGCTACTGCGAGCATTAGTAAGGTACACATCAATAACATGTATATCACATATACCTTTGTTCACCTTGCCATCCTTCTTATCCGCCAAATACTTGGGGCAGTTCCGCTTCCAGTGTCCAGTCTGTTTGCAGTAGAAGCACTCAGTCTCAGGCTTAGGTCCAGATTTGGGTTTCTTCTCTTGAGCAGCAACTTGTTTGCTGTTCTTCTTGAAGTTCCCCTTCTTCTTCCCTCTACCCTTTTTCTTGAAACTGGTGGTCTTATTGACCATCAACACTTGATGCTCCTTCTTGATTTCTACCTCCGCAGCCTTTAGCATAGCGAAGAGCTCGAGAATAGTCTTGTCCATCACTTGCATATTATAGTTCATCACGAAGCTCTTGTAGCTTGGTGGCAGTGATTGAAGAATTCTGTCAATGACACTATCATCAGGAAGATTAACTCCCAGTTGAATCAAGTGATTATTATACCCAGACATTTTGAGTATATGTTCACTGACAGAACTATTCTCCTCCATCTTGCAGCTATAGAACTTATTGTAGGCTTCATATCTCTCAATCCGAGCATTTGCTTGAAATATTAACTTCAACTCCTGGAACATCTCATATGCTCCATGACGTTCAAAATGTCGTTGAAGTCCCGGTTCTAAGTCGTAAAGCATGGCACACTGAACTATCGAGTAGTCATCAGCTTTGCTCTGCCAGGCGTTCTTAACATCGTTAGTTGCATCTGCAGCAGGCCTGGCACCCAGCGGTGCTTCCAGGACATAATTCTTCTATGCAGCAATGAGGATAATCCTCAAGTTACGGACCCAGTCCGTGTAATTGCTACCATCATCTTTCAACTTAGCTTTCTCAAGGAACGCATTAAAATTCAACGGAACAACAGCACGAGCCATCTATCTACAACGAACATAGACAAGCAATCTACTACCAGGTACTAAGTTCATGATAAATTTAAGTTCAATTAATCATATTACTAAAGAACTCCCACTTAGACAGACATCTGTCTAGTCATCTAAGTGATCACGTGATCCAAATCAACTAAACCATGTCCGATCATCACGTGAGATGGAGTAGTTTTCAATGGTGAACATCACTATGTTGATCATATCTACTATATGATTCACGTTCGACCTTTCGGTCTCCGTGTTTCGAGGCCATATCTGCATATGCTAGGCTCGTCAAGTTTAACCTGAGTATTCCGCGTGTGCAACTGTTTTGCACCCGTTGTATTTGAACGTAGAGCCTATCACACCCGATCATCACGTGGTGTCTCAGCACGAAGAACTTTCACAACGGTGCATACTCAGGGAGAACACTTCTTGATAATTAGTGAGAGATCATCTTATAATGCTCCCGTCAATCAAATCAAATTAAGATGCATAAAGGATAAATATCACATGCAATCAATTTAAGTGATATGATATGGCCATCATCTTATGCTTGTGATCTCCATCTCCGAAGCACCATCATGATCACCATCGTCACTGGCGCGACACCTTGATCTCCATCGTAGCATCGTTGTCGTTACGCCATCTATTGCTTCTACGACTATCGCTACCGCTTAGTGATAAAGTAATGCAATTACAGGGCGCTTGCATTTCATACAATAAAGCGACAACCATATGGCTCGTGCCAGTTGCCGATAACTCGGTTACAAAACATGATCATCTCATACAATAAAATATAGCATCACGTCTTGACCATATCACATCACAACATGCCCTGCAAAAACAAGTTAGACGTCCTCTACTTTGTTGTTGCAAATTTTACGTGGATGCTACAGGCTAAGCAAGAACCGTTCTTACCTACGCATCAAAACCACAACGATAGTTCGTCAAGTTAGTGTTGTTTTAACCTTTGCAAGGACTAGGCGTAGCCACACTCGGTTCGACTAAAGTTGGAGAAACAGACACCCGCCAGCTACCTGTGTGCAAGGCACGTCGGTAGAACCAGTCTCGCGTAAGCGTACGCGTAATGTCGGTCTGGGCCGCTTCATCCAACAATACCGCCGAACCAAAGTATGACATGCTGGTAAGCAGTATGACTTGTATTGCCCACGCATATAATATCTACGCATAAAACCTGGCTCAGATGCCACTGTTGGGGAACGTAGTAATTTCAAAAAAATTCCTACGCACACGCAAGATCATGGTGATGCATAGCAACGAGAGGGGAGAGTGTCCACGTAACCTCGTAGACCGAAAGCGGAAGCGTTAGAACAATGCAGTTGATGTAGTCGTACATCTTCACGGCCCGACCGCCCAAGCACCGAAACTACAGCACCTCCGAGTTCTAGCACAGGTTCAGCTCGATGACGTCCCTCGAACTCCGATCCAGCCGAGTGTCGAGGGAGAGTTCCATCAGCATGATGGCGTGGTGACGATCTTGATGTTCTACCGTCGCAGGGCTTCGCCTAAGCACCGCTACAATATTATCGAGGAGGACTATGGTGGAGGGGGGCACCGCACACGGCTAAGATATCAAGAGATCAATTGTTGTGTCTAGAGGTGCCCCCCTGCCCCCGTATATAAAGGAGCAAGGGGGAGGGGGCGGCCGTTCTAGGAGGGGGCGCGCCATGGGGAGTCCTACTCCCACTGGGAGTAGGACTCCCTCCTTCCTTGTTGGACTAGGAGAGGGGGAAGGAAAGGGAGAGGAGGAGAAGGAAAGAGGGGGGCCGGCCCCCTTGCCCTAAACCAATTCGGTTTGGGCCTTAGTGGGGCGCGCCCCACACTCCCCTTTCTTCCCTCTATTTCCACTAAGGCCCATGTAGGCCCATTAAGCCCCCGGGGGGTTCCGGTAACCTCCCGGTACTTCGGTAAAATCCAGATTTCACCCGGAACACTTCCGATATCCAAATATGGCTTCCAATATATCAATCTTCATGTCTCCACCATTTAGAGACTCCTCGTCATGTACGTAATCACATCCGGGACTCCGAACAATCTTAGGTACATCAAAACTCATAAACTCATAATATAACTATCATCGAAACCTTAAGCGTGCGGACCCTATGGGTTCGAGAACTATGTAGACATGACCGAGACATGTTTCCGGTCAGTAACCAATAGCGGAACCTGGATGCTCATATTGGCTCCTACATATTCTATGAAGATCTTTATCGGTCAAACCGCATAACAACATATGTTGTTCCCTTTGTCATCGGTATGTTACTTGCCCGAGATTCGATCGTCGATATCTCAATACCTAGTTCAATCTCGTTACCGGCAAGTCTCTTTACTCGTTATGTAATGCATCATTCCGTAACTAACTCATTAGCAACATTGCTTGCAAGGCTTATAGTGATGTGAATTACCGAGAGGGCCCAGAGATACCTCTCCGACAATCAGAGTGACAAAACCTAATCTCGAAATACGCCAACTCAACATGTACCTTTGGAGACACCTGTAGAGCTCCTTTATAATCACCCAGTTACATTGTGACGTTTGGTAGCACACAAAGTGTTCCTCCAGTAAACTTGAGTTGCATAATCTCATAGTTGTAGGAACATGTATAATTCATGAAGAAAGCAATAGCAACATACTAAACGATCAAGTGCTAAGCTAACGGAATGGGTCATATCAATCACATCATTCTACTAATGATGTGATCCCGTTAATCAAATGACAACTCATGTCTATGGTTAGGAAACATAACCATCTATGATTAATGAGCTAGTCTAGTAGAGGCATACTAGTGACACTATGTTATTCTATGTATTCACACATGTATCATGTTTCCGGTTAATACAATTCTAGCATGAATAATAAACATTTATGATGATATAAGGAAGTAAATAATAACTTTATTATTGCCTTTAGGGCATATTTCCTTCAGTTTTCCGCTGCCCCCTCCATCCTTGGGGGTATCCACCATGTAGACGTCGTAGGTGGAGGTAGCTTCCCACTCGCCGGTTTTAGTAGTGGCGGGCGATGATGTATTGTCCGACGCCTCACCGACATCTTCATCCATGTCGGCATCTTCGTCGGATGCAGACGCTAGAATATCAGTCAAGTCCTCGGCAGTAGCAACTAGGTGAGTGGAGGGTGGGTTGAAAATTCGAGTCCTCCAGACTTCTCCCAGATTTGATCGTCGACCGAGGTCCGACCGTCCAAGATAGCGAGGATCTGAATCCAATCTAACATCTCGTTCAGAAGCGCTTTGTCGACCTCGCCCATATCTTGCCCGAAGGCTGGCCCTAGCTAAAGTTTTGCCGAGATCCCATCTGACATGGCCTCAGGAATTTTGTTGATTGAACTTGATGTTTGGCCTGGTGAGGCAATGTTCGGCTCTCTGAGCTCGAAGCCAGATCTGATGAGTGATCGACGCCGTGGTCCTGATCCACGATTATATCTGAGATTGGCACTTTGACATTGACAAGGTCCTTAGACTGGTCTGACACCCTGATACGTCTCCTTCATATCTATAATTTTTGATTGTTCCATGCCAATATTCTACAACTTTCATATACTTTTGGCAACTTTTTATACTATTTTTTGGGACTAACATATTGATCCAGTGCCCAGCGCCAGTTCTTGTCTATTGCATGTTTTATGTTTCGCAGAAACCCCATATCAAACGGAGTCCAAACGGGATAAAAACAGACGGAGAATTATTTTGGAATATTTATGATTTTTGGGAAGTAAAATCAACGCGAGACGGTGCCCGAGGTGGCCACGAGATAGGGGCCCACGCCCACTCCACGTGGGCGCGCCCCCACCCTCCTGGACCCCTCGTAAGGCGGTTGATGCCCTTCTTTGGCCGCAAGAAAGCTAATTTTTGGAAAAAGATCTGGGTGAAGGTTTCAATCCAATCGGAGTTATGGATCTCCGGATATAAAAGAAACAGTGCCAGGGCAGAATTCCAGAACGCAGAAACAGAGAGATAGATCCAATCTCGGAGGGGCTCTCGCCCCTCCCACGCCATGGGAGCCAAGGACTAGAGGGGAAACCCTTCTCCCATCTAGGGAGAAGGTCAAGGAAGAAGAAGAAGAAGAAGGGGGGGGGGCTCTCTCCCCCTTGCTTCCCGTGGCGCCGGAGCGCTGCCCGGGGCCATCATCATCACCGCGATCTACACCAACACCTCCACCATCTTCACCAACATCTCCATCACCTTCCCCCATCTATATTCAGCGGTCCACTCTCCCGCCACCCGCTGTACCTTCTACTTGAACATGGTGCTTTATGCTTCATATTATCATCCAATGATGTGTTGCCATCCTATGATGTCTGAGTAGATTTTCGTTGTCCTACCGGTGATTGATGAATTGCTATGATTGGTTTGAGTTGCATGTTTTATTATTGGTGTTGTCCTATTGTTCCCTCCGTGTCGCGCAAGCGTGAGGGATTCCCGTTGTAGGGTTTGCAATATGTTCATGATTTGCTTATGATGGGTGGCGTGAGTGACAGAAGCACAGACCCGAGTAAGTAGGTTGTTTGCGTATGGGATAAAGGGGACTTGATAATTTAATGCTATGGTTGGGTTTTACCTTAATGATCTTTAGTAGTTGCGGATGCTTGCTAGAGTTCCAATCATAAGTGCATAAGATCCAAGAAGAGAAAGTATGTTAGCTTATGCCTCTCCCTCAAATAGAATTGCAATAGTGATTACCGGTCTAGTAACGTAGTCAATTGCTTAGGGACAATTTCACAACTCCTACCACCACTTTTCGACACTCGCTATATTTAGTTTATTGTTTATTTATATAAACAGCCCCTACTTTTTATTTACGTGCTCTTTATTATCTTGCAAACCTACCCAACAATACCTACAAAGTACTTCTAGTTTCATACTTGTTCTAGGTAAAGCGAACACTAAGCGTGCGTAGAGTCGTATCAGTGGCAGATAAGACTTGAGAGAATATTTGTTCTACCTTTAGCTCATCGTTGGGTACGACACTCTTACTTATCTAAAGAGGCTACAATTGATCCCGTATACTTGCGGGTTATCAAGACCTTTTTCTGGCGCCGTTGCCGGGGAGTGATAGCGTGGGGTGAATATTCTCGTGTGAGCTTGTTTGCTTTATCACTAAGTAATTTTTATTTATTGTTCTTAGTTGTTTTCTATCTTTAGTTATGGGTAGGAAACCCAAAATACTAAAAAAATTAGTTGTACCTACTGCACCAATGGTTGAAGAACCACTCAAAATCTATCACACTACTGAAGCTTTTTACATGGATCATCTTCGATCCCTATGTGCTTGTGCTGAAACCCCAACTAGCTTAGTTGAGGGAAAATCTTTAGATGAGCATACTTGTTATGTGTGACACCGTATATCTGAAAAAGGGAAACTTTTACTGGATCAAATTCATCGTTTGCAATGCTATGCTTGGACTTTATGTGAACTATATGATTTTACTTGTTGTTCTGAAAACCCTAAGAAACACCTTCCCTATCGATGCTTGTCTAGTGATAATGGAATCGTATCTTCGTATGTTAAGGGTGTTTAAAATTACTATGATGTTCAACAAATTGAAGAATTTGTTGCTTTTAAGGGTGCTTATGAAATTGCTTCTTTGATTGAAAAGTATGATGCTACTCTCTATAAATCTGAATTTTTTGCCATACTTGAATATTGTTATGATAATTATGCTTCTAGTGCCTATGTTAAACTTTATAATGAGGACTCCCCCGCTGTCCAAGAAGACTAATATTTTGCAGGAGTCTATGGAAGAAGAAATTACTAAAACTATGAGAACATTGGATGAAAAAGATGATGAGGAGAGCGAAGAACATAAGGAGGAAGAGTGGATTAGCTACCCATTCCCACCTTCTAATGAGAGTAACTCTTCAACTCATACATTGTTTAATTCCCCTTCGTGCTTACTGAAGGATGATTGCTATGATGATTGTTATGATCCCGTTGATTCTCTTGAAATGTCCCTTTTTGATGATGCTTGCTATGCTTGTGGCCAAGATGCCAATATGAATTATGCTTATGGAGATGAACTTGCTATAGTTCCTTATGTTAAACATGAAATTGTTGCTATTGCACCCACACATGATAGCCCTATTATCCTTTTGAATTCTCCAAGCCACACTATATCAGAGAAGTTTATGCTTATTAAGGATTATATTGATGGGTTGCATTTTACTATTGCACATGATAATTTTGATGAATGTAATATGCATGTGCTTGCTGCTCCTACTTGCAATTATTATGAGAGAGGAACTACATCTCCACCTCTCTATGTTTCCAATATGATAAAATTGCAAGAATCTGCTTATACTATGCATTGGCCTCTACTATGTGTGCATGAATTGTTCTTTTATGACATGCCGATGCATAGGAAGAGAGTTAGACTTCGTTGTTGCTTGATATATGTTACTTTGTTCTCACTACTAAATTACAAATCATTGCTAATTAAAATTGGCTTTGATATACCTCGGGATCCGGGTGGATCCATTACTTGAGCACTATATGCCTAGCTTAATGGCTTTAAAGAAAGCACTGCCAGGGAGACAACCCGGAAGTTTTAGAGAGTCATTTATTTCTGTTGAGTGATTTTATATAGTTTAAAAACAAAAAAATAAAGAGGGGAACCCAAAACTTTTCAAAAAGGAAAGTGAAAGTGAGAAAGACAAGCATTGTTGAAGTGGGAGAGCTCCTTGAACTTTGTTCATGCTCACGGAAACTTTGTGAATCTTGATTACAGAAACTTTTCATAAAAAATAATTATCCCCTTGTACAATTCCATTGTATTATAAAAATAATGTGCCAAGGTTTGCCTTTAGGATGTTTACAATGCTTGGTTGTTTGTATGGTGCAGGACAGAAACTTTGGCTGTAGTGCACGATTTTACATTTTTAACTGGAATGTCAAATGGTTCTGATTCCTTTTGCACTGTCTTTATGTACAAATATTTTATTTTTCCTAATTTTGGTAGAATTTTTGGGGTACCATAAGTATGGTGAATGTTCAGATTTCTACAGACTGTTCTGTTTTTGATGCATACTTTACTTGTTTGATGAAACTATCAATTTCTATCAGTGGATTAAGCCATGAAAAAGTTATATTACAGTAGACACAATGCAAAAACAAAATATGAATTGGTTTGCCACAGTACTTAGAGTAGTGATTTGCTTTATTATACTAACGGATCTTATCGAGTTTTCTGTTGAAGTTTTGTGTGGATGAAGTGTCTGATCGAGGAGGTCTCGATATGAGGAAAAGGAAGAGAGGCAAGAGCTCAAGCTTGGGGATGCCCAAGGCACCCCAAGTAAATATTCAAGGAGACTCAAGCGTCTAAGATTGGGCATGCCCTGAAAGGCATCCTCTCTTTCTTCAACAAGTATCGGTATGTTTTCGTATTCATTTCGTTCATGCGATATGTGCAAGTCTTGGAGCGTCTTTTGCATTTAGTTTCCATTTTTATTTTATGCACCATGCTGGTAAGAGATAGTCCTTGGTTGATTTATAGAATGCTTTATGTGCTTCACTTATATCATTTGAAGTTTGGATTGCCTGTTTCTCTTCACATAGAAAACCGCCATTTGTAGAATGTTCTTTTGCTTCACTTATATTTGTTAGAGCGTGGGCATATCTTTTGTAGAAAGAATTAAACTCTCTTGCTTCTCTTATATCTATTTAGAGAGATGACAGGAATTGGTCATTCACATGGTTAGTCATAAAATCCTACATAAACTTGTGGATCACTGAATATGATATGTTTGATTCCTTGCAATAGTTTTGCAATATAGAGATGATAATATGTGGGAGGTACTAGTAGATGGTTGTGTTTAGTAAGGATATTGGTGTTAAGGTTTGTGATTCCCGAAGCATGCACGTATGGTCTACTCACCATGTAACCAAATTGGCGCGCATTGTATTTTGATTGTTTATCTTTTCCTGAAGGTCGGGGGCGCGCGATGGTTAACTCCTACCAACCTCCCCCCTAGGAGCATGCGTTTAGTACTTTGTTTCAAGGGCTAATAAATTTTTGCAATAAGTATGTGAGTTCTTTATGACTAATGTTGAGTCCATGGATTATACGCACTCTCACCCTTCCATCATTGCTAGCCTCTTCCGTACTGTGCATTGCCCTTTCTCACCTCGAGAATTGGTGCAAACTTCGCCGGTGCATCCAAACCCCGTGATACAATACACTCTATCACACATAAGCCTCCTTATATCTTCCTCAAAACAGCCACCATACCTACCTATCATGGCATTTCCATAGCCATTCCGAGATATATTGCCATGCAACTTCCATCATCATCATATACATGACTTGAGCATTCATTGTCATATTGCTTTTCATGATTGTAAGATAGCTAGCATGATGTTTTCATGGCTTGTCCGTTTTTTGGCATCTTTGCTATGCTAGATCGTTGCACATCCCGGTACACCGCCGGAGGCATTCATATAGAGTCATATCTTTGTTCTAGTATCGAGTTGTAATATTGAGTTGTAAGTAAATAAAAGTGTGATGATCATCATTATAGAGCATTGCCCCATAAAAAAAGAAAAAAAAAGAAAGGCCAAAGAAGCCTAAATAAAAAAGGGGGCCAAAGAAGCCCATTCAAAAAAAGGGGGCAATGTTACTATCCTTTTACCACACTTGTGCTTCAAAGTAGCACCATGTTCTTCGTATAGAGAGTCTCCTATGTTATCACTTTCATATACTAGTGGGAATTTTCATTATAGAACTTGGCTTGTATATTCCAACGATGGGCTTCCTCAAATCCCCTAATTCTTCATGAGCAAGCAAGTTGGATGCACACCCACTTAGTTTCTTTTGTTGAGATTTCATACACCTATAGCTCTAGTGCATCCGTTGCATGGCAATCCCTACTCCTCGCATTGACATCAATTGATGGGCATCTCCATAGCCCGTTGATTAGCCGCGTCGATGTGAGACTGTCTCCCTTTTTGTCTTCTCCACATAACCTCCACTGTCATATTCTATTCCACCCATAGTGCTATATCCATGGCTCACGCTCATCTATTGCGTGAAGGTTGAAAAAGTTTGAGAATACTAAAGTATGAAACAATTGATTGGCTGACACCGGGATAGGCATGAGGGGTACCTTGTGTTAAAAAAAGGGAGCATACAAGACTATATGATTTTGTAGGGATAACATTCTGGAAGCATTAATATTTTGAAAGACATGATTATTTGTTGGGATGCCCTAAGTATTATTGTTCTGTGTCAAATGATAGACTATTGCTTTGAATCACTTGTGTCTTAATATTCATGCCATGATTAGATACATGATCAAGAATATGCTAGGTAGCATTCCACATCAAAAATTAACTTTTTTATCATTTACCTACTTGAGGACGAGCATGAATTAAGCTTGGGGATGCTGATACGTCTCTGTTGTATCTATAATTTTTTATTGTTCCATGCCAATATTCTACAACTTTCATATACTTTTGGCAACTTTTTATACTATTTTTTGGGACTAACATATTGATCCAGTGCCCGGTCCCAGTTCCTGTCTGTTGCATGTTTTATGTTTCGTAGAAACCCCATATCAAACGGAGTCCAAATGGGATAAAAACGGACGGAGAATTATTTTGGAATATTTGTGATTTTTGGGAAGTAAAATCAACGTGAGACGGTGCCCGAGGTGGCCACGAGATAGGGGCCCACGCCCACTCCAGGTGGGCGCGCCCCCACCCTCCTGGGCCCCTCCTAAGGCGTTGATGCCCTTCTTTGGCCGCAAGAAAGCTTATTTTTGGAAAAAGATCTGGGCGAAGGTTTCAAATCAATCGGAGTTACGGATCTCCGGATATAAAAGAAACGGTGCCAGGGCAGAATTCCAGAACGCAGAAACAGAGAGAGACAGAGAGATATATCCAATCTCGGAGGGGATCTCGCCCCTCCCACGCCTTGGGAGCCAAGGACTAGAGGGGAAACCCTTCTCCCATCTAGGGAGAAGGTCAAGGAAGAAGAAGAAGAAGGGGGGGCTCTCTCCCCCTTGCTTCCGGTGGCGCCGGAGCATTGCCGGGGGCCATTATCATCACCGCGATCTACACCAACACCTCCGCCATCTTCATCAACATCTCCATCACCTTCCCCCATCTATATCCAGCGATCCACTCTCCTGCAACCCGCTGTACCCTCTACTTGAACATGGTGCTTTATGCTTCATATTATTATCCAATGATGTGTTGCCATCCTATGATGTCTGAGTAGATTTTCGTTGTCCTACCGGTGATTGATGAATTACTATGATTGGTTTGAATTGCATGTTTTATTATTGGTGCTGTCCTATTGTGCCCTCCATGTCGCGCAAGCGTGAGGGATTCCTGATGTAGGGTTTGTAATATGTTCATGATTTGCTTATGGTGGATGGCGTGAGTGACAGAAGCACAGACCCGAGTAAGTAGGTTGTTTGCGTATGGGATAAAGGGGACTTAATACTTTAATGCTATGGTTGGGTTTTACCTTAATGATCTTTAGTAGTTGCGGATGCTTGCTAGAGTTCCAATCATAAGTGCATATGATCCAAGAAGAGAAAGTATGTTAGCTTATGCCTCTCCCTCAAATAGAATTGCAATAGTGATTACCGGTCTAGTAACGTAGTCAATTGCTTAGGGACAATTTCACAACTCCTACCACCACTTTTCCACACTCGCAATATTTACTTTATTGTTTCTTTATCTAAACAGCCCCTACTTTTTATTTACGCGCTCTTTATTATCTTGCAAACCTACCCAACAATACCTACAAAGTACTTCTAGTTTCATACTTGTTCTAGGTAAAGAGAACACTAAGAGAGCGTAGAGTCGTATCAGTGGCAGATAGGACTTGAGAGAATATTTGTTCTACCTTTAGCTCCTCGTTGGGTTCGACACTCTTACTTATCGAAAGAGGCTACAATTGATCCCGTATACTTGCGGGTTATCACACCCAACCCAAAAATGCAAGTTTTCTGCGGGTGTGTGTAGCGTATTCCATGTTTCCAAACCTGATGGTGTAGCCTGGAGCAAAGTTTTTGATCTGCATGAGGTGGCCAGTCTAAACGTTATAAAGCGTGACACTGCCGAACACAAAAAGTTGTATGTGGAAGAAGGTCTCCCCACAGCCAATATTATCATCGATCTGAAGACGAGCCACTGACTTGTTCTGACCATACAACAAGACCTCTTTGGGCCATCAATGTTGGGGTTAAATTTGGTGGATCTCAGGTAGGGAGTCTCGAGCTAGTGATCTTTGCTAGATGGTAACAGGACGAACAAGAGACACGATTTTTACCCAGGTTCATGCCCTCTCGATGAGGTAAAACCCTATGTTTTGCTTTCGTTGTATTGATTGTGATGAAATACAAAATACAAGATGATCTACCTCTGATACGTCTCCAATGTATCTATAATTTTTTATTGTTCCATGCTATTATATTATCTGTTTTGGATGTTTTATATGCATCAATATGCTATTTTATATTATTTTTGGGACCAACTTATTAACCTAGAGCCCAGTGCCAATTTCTGTTTTTTTATTGTTTTTGAGTTTCACAGAAAAGGAATACCAGACGGAGTCCAAACGGAATAAAACCTTCACGATGATTTTTCTTGGACCAGAAGACACCCAGGAGCCTTGGAGATCAAGTCGGAAGAGCCATGAGGCGGCCACAAGGGGGGGCAAGGGGGTAGGGCGTGCCCCTGCCTTGTGGGCCCCCCCTGACTCTCCTGACCTAATTCTTTTGCCTATATATTCACATATGTTCCCAAACCACCAGACGCATCCACGAAAACACTTCTCCACCGCCGCAACCTTCTGTACCCATGAGATCCCATCTAGGGGCCTTTTCTGGCATCCTGCCTGAGAGGGATTCGATCACGGAGGGTTTCTACATCAACTCTATTGCCCTTACGATGAAGCGTGAGTAGTTTACCTCAGACCTACGGGTCCATAGCTAGTAGCTCGATGGCTTCTTCTCTCTTTTTGATTCTCAATACCATGTTCTCCTCGATGTTCTTGGAGATCTATCCGATGTAATCTTCTTTTGCGGTGTGTTTGTCGAGGTCCGATGAATTGTGGATTTATGATCAGCTTATCTATGAATATTAGTTGAATCTTCTCTAAATTCTTATATGCATGATATGATATCTTTTTAATTCTCTTTGAACTACCGGTTTAGTTTGGCCAACTAGATTGGTTTTTCTTGCAATGGGAAAACTACTTAGCTTTGGGTCCAATCTTGCGGTGTCCTTTCCCAGTGACAGTAGGGGCAGCACGACACGTATTGTATTGTTGCCATTGAGGATAAAAAGATGGGGTTTTCATCATATTGCTTGAGTTAAGTCATCTACATCATGTTATCTTACTTAATGCGTTACTCTGTTCTTCATGAACTTAATACTCTAGATGTAGGCAAGAGTCGGCCGATGTGTGGAGTAATAGTAGTAGATGCAGAATCGTTTCGGTCTACTTGACACGGACGTGATGCCTATATTTCATAATCATTGTCTTAGATATCGTCATAACTTTGCGCTTTTCTATCAATTGCTCGCCAGTAATTTGTTCGCCCACCGTATTATTTGCTATCTTCAGAGAAGCCTCTAGTGAAACCTATGGCCCCCGGGTCTATTTTTCATCATATAAGTTTCCGATCTACTATTTTCCATCACATAAGTTTTCGATATACTATTTTATAATCTTTTATTTTCAGATCTATAAACCAAAAAACCCAAAAATATTTTATATTTTGTTTACCTATCTGTATCAGATCTTTTTTTTGCAAGTAACCGTGAAGGGATTGACAACCCCTTTATCGCGTTGGGTGCAAGTTGTTTAATTGTTTGTGTAGGTATTAGGTGATTTGTGCGTTGTCTCCTACTGGATTGATACATTGGTTCTCTAACTGAGGGAAATACTTATCTCTACTTTGCTGCATCACCCTTTCCTTTTCAAGGAAAAAAACCAACGTAAGCTCAAGAAGTAGCAACCTCGAGCTCGCATGTCTATGAATCTAATTTTCCGTCACCCTGCGGACTACAACCCCTCGGCTTATATAGGCACCGAGGGTATCTAGGATTACATGTATGTCAGTTACAATGTAGAGATAAGCTTGCCGATGATTTGAACACGTCTTGAAGTGTGCGCCAAGTCTTCGGAGGATTCCATCTTGAGTACGCCGGGAGCCATGGTGGACATGGCCCATTCTTCGGTTATCCGCGGGTCCTTGACCTAGTCCACAACTGACAGGCCGTCATGGCTAGCATCCCTAGTCTAGGACACCGTCAGCCGTGGCAGCGGGCATGTCGTCGGACCACCACATAAATGCGTTCCTGGACACGGTCATATTATATCTCTTGTCGGTCACAGAGAGTTAGACATGCTACATTCTCAAATCAAGTGTGTCCATTTAAATGTCAAGAAATTCATTAAGAAAATGTGTCCTACAATACTCGATAGGCCTTGCAGAAATGAATCCACTTCAAAAGTGTCTTTACCACCACCAGGCCTACCAAGTATTGTAGGACACCGGTAGGCCTTGCAACAATGTAGAGAATTAGGCAGACAGTTAATTGTATATGTAATTAATTAATTAAGTAGACAATTAATCGTGCATAATCATTTTGAAAGCGCTCGCGGCAAGGACGGTCAACTGGCTCTCAGTGACATGGCCGAGCACTGCTTGCCAACATGGACAACAACCACCATGCACTCACGATATGGGCGACCAAGTGTTCACCGAGATGGATGACGACCATGCTCTGCAGGATGTCCACATGCTGACGGTTGCAGAAACGTTTGCGGACGAGGACAACATGATCCTAATTGGCCAGTTAATTCATGCGATATTAGTAAGGAAGAGTGTTCCAAGAATAAGAAAGAAAAGGAACTAAAGCGGCCATGTGGTCAATGGTGTTAAAGAAGGAAAGAGTGTTCCAGAAAATAAAGCGAAAAAAGAAAGAGTATTCTAGAAAATAAGTAGGAACGAGAACTAAGACTGCGGAGGAATGAAGAAGAAGAAGATGATGTGCTGCTGGTTGGCGCCAACGAAACAGGTTGTCGAAGATGATAGGAGTAGAAGATATAGGGGAAGACGAGGAAGAGAAGAACAACACGTATCCCTTCTAGCAATGAATGGTGTGTGGGTTGGGGGTGGATCTTATTGGTGACTAGGAATATGTTCAGATAGCCACTCGCCTCCCACATCAGTGAGCATTTGCAAAGTTGAATAATGGACCTTTGAGAATGATCTCTATAGTTATTTGTTGTTTGCTAACAATTGTGCATGCTATCTTAACCCACTCTATTATATTTTAAATATGAAAAATAGTCCTTGTTACAATGTACGACGAAGGGGAGGTGGGCATCATCTAGTTTTGAAGGAGAGGGCTGCATTGAGAACCGATCAGGAAGGGGAGGGCCCGACAAAAATGGGAAGGGTATGTCATAAGGTGGGGTTTTTGTGTTGGGCTGCTGCTGGACATAACATGATGGATAGTTCGGACAGTCACATTTCTCCTCACATATGGTCTAGATTTGAGGAGTCCGGACTGTTCAGACGATTGAATTTTGTGTAGCCTACCGAGCGCCTGTTTGATGTCCGAACACACCGGACATATGAGGAAGAAATGAGCTTCAATCTTGAAGGCAAGCTTAATCATTTATTTGATTCATTTATATATGCATTATAGGCCGTAGCAACGCACGTGCGTTCTGCTAGTGATGATGTTATGTACCTAGGGTAGGGTCACGGACCTATCTAGGATACCATACCCAAGGACATCCTTAGACGAAGCTACCTTCCAGTCGACCAAGAGAGGCTCCACTCGACCAAGAGAGACTCCACTCGACCGGCTAGAAGACACTCGACCATGAAGACTCACTCGACCATCAGAAGTTCAGGATCTACTCTGTATCCAAACGGTCTGTAATTAAGTAGTCTTAATGGTCATGATGACACTTTATGTAGGGCGTTACCAGTAACGCCCGACCTTAATGTACTTTAACCCTCTGCTACGTGGGTAGGCTGGGGTCCTGGCGTCCTCTATATAAGCCACCCCCCTACACTGGTAGAAGGGTTCGCACCCCTGTAATTCATATACACATAAACCAGTCGACCGCCTCCGGGCTCCGAGACGTAGGACTTTTACTTCCTCAAAGAATGGCCTGAACTCGTTAAACACTCGTGTGTACAACTACTCCATAGCTAGGATCTTGCCTCTCCATACCTACCCCCCATTCTACTGTCAGACTTAGAACCACGACAGCTAGTGCTTTAAATATATAATTGCTGCTACAAGGCTCCATAATAACCATGTCAAAAAGCTAGTATATTAGTAGTACTCCGTAAAGAAATATAAACGCGTTTATTTTCTTGGAAAACTTCTAATCAACCGGCGGATCACGCCGCATCATCCGTTCCTTCCCACGCAGAACACGTGTCCTCTATGGATTTAAATTTCTACAATAAGTTCTTTGTTTGCAAAATTTTTTGTAACATGGCCCTTGTTGTATAAAGATTCTGTAATCGGTCTTCTAAATTTCCGCAACAAGACTTCTGTTGCGAAAAGAAATTCTGCAACAAGATTTCTGTTGCAAAATAAAACTGCAACAAGATATATGTTGTGAAAATTTTCTGCAACAAGTCATGTGTTGCAAAAAATAAATAAAAGCATAGGCTTGGGTGATTGCAACAAGCTGGTCGTTGCAAAAAGCTCTCTGCAACATCACTCTTGTTGCAAAGGAGTGGTTGCTCACATGAAAAGGTTGAATGTCTTTGCCGTATCCATCCAATGGTCAACGACCCGATGGATATTTTCTTATTATCCGCCGGTCGATGCGTAGGGTCGCCCATATTTCTTTAAGAAAGAAGTATTTCCTAATAAAAACTTCCTTTGATCCAAAGTAACATCGCTCGACGCTTATTTTAGATCAAAGGGGAAAAAAGAGTAAACTTTTTTATTTTAAATTAAATGTATGTAGTCTCAGTTTGCATGTAGTGTATATTAAAATATCCAAGAGCGTGCATTGCTAAGATGCATTGCACATCACGAATTAATGCATGAACGGATAGCGTAAACCAAAACTCTGTAATAGGCGGCGAGTCGCATGGTTGTCCCTCACGTACAGCTCGGGTTGCCTTAACGTTTCCGGCAAAACCCAGGCACGTTCGTCGCGCGCGCGCGCAACGGCACGAGTCTCATGGTTGTCCCTCACAGCTCGGGTTGCCTCAGCGTTTCCGGCAAAACCCAGGCGCGTTCGGCGCGCGCGCCGCGCAACGGCACACGCACACGCACAGTCCCGGCGTCACCCTCCGTGCGTGCGTCTGCGTTTCTTGCTAGAGCCAAGCAGCGGCCCTAGGCTGCACGCACGCATCCGCCGCGGGCCGCGTATCCGCCGAGATCGCTGGGTCGCGAAGCGCTTTATGCGTGTTAGCGCGCGTTGCCGGCAAAATTGACAAATTTGATATGGGGGCGAAAGTATTTCACAAACTAAATTGTTTTAAAAGTATTTTACACCATCGACCCTTTTATGCAGCGCCCGATAGTAAGACGCAACACTCTACAGTGCAACACCTTACACACAGGTGCCACACAATGTATTGCAGTGTTTTGCTGTCGGGCGCTGCACAGGTGTAGCGCGTGAGTGATAAGTGTTGCTCAATATAGTGCAGCGCTTTGCTGTCGGGCGCTGCATTTATGAGTCAGCTAGGTCAAATACTTTCAAAAATAGTTTAGTTTGTGAAATACTTTCGCTCTAAGATCAAATTTGTCTATTTTGTCAGCGTTGCTCAACCTAACTACGAACTGTTGGTTCCTCGCGAAAGGAGAGAAAAGGTCATCTGAAGAAATCGTTAGGGAAACTCCAACGCATGACGTCAAACAGACGTCCGTAATATTCGTTTGGTGTGGCAATGAGGCAGTGTCTGTCCGGATTTCTGGATGCGCCGGTCGTGCATCTAAACGTGGCCGCATTTCAGACGCATCTTATCCTTCGGAGGCCATTTATAGTAAAATCAAGCATAGCAAATAGTTCAAATGAAACATAGCAAATAGTTCCACATCAGAAATAGTCTTACAACCCAATCAAAATAAAAATAATATCAAATAGTCTTACAACCCCTCGCGTCTCTCCCCCCCCCCCTCGCCTCGCCTCCC